>NC_134353.1:617440425-617772091 GCF_048569485.1 Anomaloglossus baeobatrachus | reverse complement strand
CCCACGGAGGGGTCAACACCAAGCTGAGCAACACTGTCCCCAGGAGGCCTAGTTAACGGCAGCGGTGGTGTCCATCTATTCACCACAACCCGTGGGTGGCGTCACGAACTTACATCCCCCCTTAGAAACCACCGCGGCCCCGGCCGTGGAACTCCCCGTCAAGTCCCTGCGTTTAGCGCCAACTTCCTTGCAGAGCGACGTGACCCCCGGGTCCGTGAGAGGCTCGAGCCACCACCCACCATACGAGCACGGATCCGAGCGGTTCGGCGGGGGTGTGCCATTGGGATGGTAAGGGTCACTTGCGTACTCACTCAGTCCAATAACACTGACACCGGCAACTGTAGTAAACCAAAGTTTTGGACACCGCTGCCTCTGAGAGGGAGCATGCCTGGGTCCCGTGCCTGTTGGTGTTGCCTGTTGGCCTGTGACCTTTTCCCATGGCACCTTGTCTTCTAGTTGGCCCCTTTAGTCTGAAACTAATCGAGTCCCGCTCCCCTGTGTGGCTGACTGGGTGAGCTTGCTCTCAGGGTTCACGCTTGGGATTTTCTGGACCGTGTAGTGGAAAGTCCTATCACCCTCGTTGCGCTAGTACCCCGATTTTTGGAGCGGGTGGAGAATGGATCTTGAAGGCTCGGTCCTCGTCGGGTAAATTGTCAGGATGCCTGAAGCTTCTCCCTGACCTAGGATCCACGTACCCCATCGTGCCCTAGCCCCTGTCCGGTGATGGCACAAGGCTGCCGGCTGTCCTCCTCGACAGTCCGTGCCCCTTGTTATGATGACCTTCAACTGGGTTCCAGCTCCTACCAGGCCCAGACCAACGTCTGCCACCTAGTAGTTCACGGAGCCCAGCTCCTGACCTCTCCTCTTGAGTGTCACACCTCAACGGAACTGTCTCCTAACACTCCTGACCCCCCTTACCTTACCCAAGTGGGTGACCCTATTCCACTCAGGCCGTCCACTGGTGTGTCCGGTGGGTGTGGTGCAGAGTGTTCCTAGGATTTTGATTAGCTAGTTCTTGGCAACACCAAAGGTGAGGGACCCGTAACCAACGAGGAGGTGGATATTGTACAGAAGGGCAGATTGCACAATACCCTGTGACTACCTGATAGGCCAGGGCCTCATATCTGTCTCTGGCTATCTCTTTCCCGGTCTGCCTGTGTCTTTCCCTGTCTGTCTGTGTCTGTCTCCTTGTCTGTCTCTTTCCCTGTCTGGTTGTCTCTTTTCCTGTCTGTCTGTGTCTGTCTGCCTCGTTCTGTCTCTTTGACTGTCTGTCTCTCTGTCTGTCTCTTTCACAGTCTACCTCTGTCTGTCTCTTTGACTGTCTCTCTCTCTCTCTCTCTCTCTCTGTCGCTCTATCCGTCTCTCCACCAACATCTTATTACTTCACACCTAAGCTTCTTATACTAACAATTAATTTTGTTCCTGTAGCAACCACTCACAGCGCCTATTAATAACCTAATAGCTCGCAGCTCCATTGACTTTAATGGAGGCAGGATTTTAGGAGAGTAACTGTAAAGCACGGGGTTACATTTTCCCGTCCAAACATAGTCTATGACCTTCCCTGAGTCACATGGAGTGTCTGTGCAAACTTTCATGATTGTAAATGCGACTGTGCGGATTTCTTTAGCGGACATACATACATACACACATACATACACACATACACTCAGCTTTATATATTAGATAGATAAACAATGCTCAACACATAAAGGAAACACAAACAATATCATGTAACTCCAAGTCAATCACACTTCTGTAAAATCAACCTGGCCAGTTATGTAGCACAATTGTGAATCAATTTCTCCTGCTGTTATGCAAATGGAACAAAAAACAAGTAAAAATGATAGGCAATTAGCAAGAGTGGTTCTGCAGGTGGTGACCACAGACCATTTCTTTGTTCTCATCGTTTTTGGCCATTGTTTTGGTCACTTTTGCATTTTGGCATTGCTCTCACCCCTAGAGGTAGCATGAGGCAGTGTCTACATCCCAAAGAAGTTGTTCATTCAGGATGGCACCTCAATGCATGCTGTCTCTGTCAGCACAGTGTCCAGAGCATGGAGCAGATATCGCAATGGTGTGGGGAGGCATTTTTTTGTAGGGTGACACAGCCCTCCATGTGGTAGCCAGAGGTAACCTGGCTGCGTATTAGGTACTGAGATGAGATCCTCATACACATTGTGAGACTAAATGCGGTGTATTGGACCCTGGGTTCCTTCAGATGCATGACAATGCTAGCCCTCATGTGGCTCAAGCATGTTAGCAGTTCCTGCAGGATGAAGGCATTGATGCTTTGGACTGGCCGTCCCTGCAGTGGATCGAACCACTCGGATCCGGGGGTGGTGATTACTTGTGGCTCGAGGGTCTCCGGACCCGGGGGCTAGGGGCCACACTCAAAATGGAAAAGGGGGTATTTACAGGGGATTGGTATAGTTTGTGACGCCACCCGTGGTGTACGGTAATTGGGAGTACTGTCGCTGCTGTTGGGAGTACCCGAGGTGATGGAGTGGGGCTGCAAGATGATGTTACCCTCCACGGGCAGGGGTAGGCCCCAGGACTCTGGATGGTGATGCGGGATGCATTGCAGGGGTCAGTCGGGTACACACTCAGCAATGAAGCAGACACTGAGAACAGGGTAAATGAAGTCTCTGACTGCCGTTGGCTCTCGAGGGGAGGTCGCCCGGGTCCCGTCCCCTGCAGTGCTGCCTCATGGTCCGTAACCTGCCTCCTGGCACTAATTTAGATTGTCCGTTGTGGCCCAGTAGCTTGGAGCGTTCCGGGCCCCATTCCCCACTTTGGCTGAGTGAAGGAGCCTGCTCTCAGGAGCTCACGCTTGGAAAGCCCTATCCCCCTCATTGCACTAGTGCTCCCGATCTCTGAGCTTCGTGGGAACAGTCAATAAAGGCCCTGTCCTCCGCAGGTTAACTGCCGGGTCGCCTGAAACTTCTCCCCGACTTAGAGTCCGTGTACCCCGATGTGCCTTCGGTCCCAGTCTGGTGATAGGACCAGGCTGCTGACCGTCCTCCTTGGCGGGTTCCAGGCACCTAGCCTCAATCCCCTGTGACCGGGGATCTGACTCCTCTAGGTCCTGACCACTGTCTGTGACCTAGTCTGCTCCTCCCCTGGGAGCTACAACTCCCAGCTTCCTCAGAACTCCTAACAGCTCGAGGGTCACTACTCCACTGAACTGACACCTCCCACCTCCCTGTCTGACCCCTGGGTGGGCGGACCTATTCCTGCTTAAGCAGCCCACTGGTGTGCCTGACAGGTGTGGTGCAAGATGTATCTAGGATTTGTGAATGCTGGTGGAGGCAGTACTGCAGGTTAGGTTCCCAGAACCATGAGGGTTTGAGTCCTGCACAGGCAGGGCAGATTGTGCAGAACCCTGTGACGACCTGAATAGTCCAGGGTGTCACATTACCCAGACCTGAATCCAACCAAGCATATCTGGGACAACATGTATCTTTCCATCCACCAACGCCACATTGCACCACAAACTTTCAAGGAGTTGACTAATGCTTTTTTCCATGTCTGGGAGGAGATCCCTCAGGAGAATATTTTACGTCTCATCAAGAGCCTGCCCAGGTGTAGTAGGGTGATCATATAGACATGTGGAGGTCACACACACTACTGAGCCTCATTTCCTTGTCTTGAGGCAATTCCACTGAAGTTGGATCAGCCTGTAATTTGATTTTCAACTTTGATTTTGAGTATCATTCTAAATTCAGACCTCCGTGGAATATTAATTTTAATTTTTTTTTTGAGATCTATGATGTGGTACTTTAGTGTTCCCTTTACTTTTTTTAGCAATGTACAGTATATATAATAAGCTATGATAGCAACTTTTTTCTATCTGTTTCAACATCTTATCTCTCTTTCCCCTGGTTTACGAGGGGCGATCCAAAAGTAATGATAATCAATAATAAACACAATGAATATATTAAAAAAAAAAATATATATATTTTTCTACATAGTCTCCTAACAAGTCTATACATTTAGTCCATCTCTTTTCTAAACTTAGAATTCCCTTCGAAAAAAATTCTTGATCTTGACCCTCAAAAAAATCCCCAACAGCGGTTATCACGTCGCTATTGTCGTCAAATGTCTTGCCCCAGAGGTGTTCCTTGAGGCGAGGAAAGAGAAAGAAGTCACTGGGGGCTAGATCTGGCGAATAGGGGGGGTGTTCCACCAGTTCAAAGCCCGCTTCTTGAATGGGTGCCATGGCAACTGCAGCTTTGTGAGCTGGCGCGTTATCTTGGTGAAACAGCACTCCAGCCCGCAGTTTGCCGCGCCTTTTCTCCGTGATGGCCTCCCGCAATCTTCTTATTTGTTGTGCGTAGTAGGAGCCCGTAATAGTGGCTCCCTTCTCCAAATAGTCCACCATAATAATTCCTTCAGCGTCCCAAAAAACGGACGCCATAACCTTCGCTGCTGAGCTTGACACTTTGAATTTCTTCGGCGTTGGTTCGTCGGCTCGTTTCCATTTCATCGATTGTTGTTTAGTTTCGGGATCAAAGTGGTGGATCCAGGTCTCGTCCATGGTCAAAAAAACGTGACAAAAAATTCTCCTTGTCTGCTTGGAACTTTTCGAGATTTGCTATTGAGATGTCAACTCGTTTCTTCTTTTGCTCGTCGGTTAACATTTTTGGCACCCAACGCGCGGAGACCTTTCTCATATGCAATTCTTTTGCAAGAATTCTTTGAATACTGCCATATGAGATCCCTGTGACCTCAGCTACATGCCTGATAGTCACTCTTCGATCTGCCAATACAACTTTTTTCACGTTTTCTTCATTGAGGGACGTGGATGGGCGTCCTTCACGATGTTCATCTTCCGTCGATGTTCTTCCCAGCTTAAATTCCTTGGCGCAGCATGCAACTGTGGAATATGGAGCAGAAGAGTCCCCCAATGTTTCCATCAAGTTGCTGTGTATGTTTTTGGTAGTCATTTTTTTCAAGCAGAGTATTTGATGACAGCTCTGAGCTCGTTTTGTTCAATTTTGATGTTCACTCCTCGGCAGTTCATATTCAAATGAATATAGCTTCCGGAATCATGGCCTATTTAAGTGATTTTTTTTTTCCTGGACTAGTGGGTACCTAAGAGAGAAGAAAACATTTTATTTTAATTTCTGTGTGCAATAGAAATAACTGATTATCATTACTTTTGGATCGCCCCTCGTAGACTTCGCTCCATGTCAGTCTTTGCAAGTAGCCTGGCATGTTTCAATTTAATGAACTGCCATAGCCTATTTAAAGGGAACCTGTCAGGTCCAATACGCACCCAGAACCAAAAGCAGTTCTGGGTGCATATTGCTAATCCCTGCCTAACCGTCCATGTATAAACTAGTATAGATAAAAAGATCTTTAGAAAAAGTATTTATAAAGATCTTTTATCGTATGCTAATAAGCGAGAGGACTAGTCTCCTGGGCATTAGTTCCCCTGGCTAGTCTGCTCCATTAGCATGTTAGTACGCCCCTGTAGGTGTGCTAACATGCTAATGAATATGCAACATCACAGGATGATCTCACTCACCTCACCACTGCCCACCTCGCCCGACACTGGATTTCGGCTCAGTGCGCATAACCCCGGAGTTTGCAAACTATGAAGCCGGGTGTACACGTCTTGGCTTCAAACTGAAGTAATACTCATGACAATGATAAAGGCAAAAGTCGAAACACGTGTTGTCTAGAGTTTACAGTGGTCATTTTTTCTGTCTCTGCCTGAATTAATTTGTTATATGCTGCTATCTGACATTTTACTGATTTTTGAAATAAAGAAAAAAAATGTATATATTTCATCAATTGCTGAGCTAGCTGGATTTGTCCTTTCTCTTCAAAATTGACCGGAAGTCCTGGGTCATGCGCACTGAGACAAAATCCAGCATTGTTGCAGCGATGGCGGCAGAGAGGTGAGATCATCCTCTGACACTGCATATTCATTACCATGTTAGTACACCCACATGGACGTACTAACATGCTAATGGAGCCGACTAGCCAGGGGAAATAACGCCCGGTGGACTAGTGCCTTCGCTTATTAGCATACGATAAAAGATCTTTAGAAATACTTTTTCTAAAGATCTCTTTATCTATGCTAGTGTATACAGGGACGGTTAGACAGGGATTAGCAATATGCACGCAGAACTGCTTGGGGTTCTGGTTGCATATTGGACCTGATAGGTTCCCTTTAAGGGCTTTGTGGACTCACAATTAGCCCTGGTATTTATGGAGACTGACTTTGTTTAACCTCTTCATGACCACCCAATGTAGATAAACATCGGCGCTTGCTGGGCTTTGTGCAGTGCCAACGTTTTTCTCTGGTCAGCGGTCAGGAGAGAATTGCGACCCCCAGAGTACTGATAGTTCTGACCAGAATCATCATCAGGACTTGATTGTCTCAGTTCCGATGATGTCAACTGTCTCACAAATTTCTATATGCCATGATCATTAGCAATCGCGGCATATAGAAATTCTGCTCTTGTAGGACTTAGGAGCTTGGTATATGGAGTCTGAAAGGTACTCTAGAAAAATCTGTGCTCCAAGAGTCAAATAATGCTCCTTTTCTTCTGAGTCTCACCATGTGGCTAACCAGTATTGTACTGCCACATGTGGGATATTGCCATGTTTTGCAGATACTATGACAAACTTTGGTTCAACTTTTACTCACTTTTCCATGTAAAAATGTAAACTCTGGGGCTACAATATTTTTGTAGTAAAAATGTAATCAATTTTTCTTCACCACCAAATGGTACAAAATTCTCTTACACATCTGTGTGCCAATATGATCATTGCACCCCTAGATTAATTCATTGAGGGTGCAGTTTGTAAAATACGGTGACTTATGGGGATTTATGCTGTTCTGGCTCCTCAGGGACTCTACCATTGTGACATGGCACCCCCAAACCATTCCAACAAAATCTAAACTCCAATGTGGCACTCCTTCCCTTCTTAACTTTGCACTGTGCCTCAAAAGTAGTTTTCAATGACATTTAGGGTATTGACATACCCAGGAAAAATTGCACACCAAAATTTATGGTCTATTTTCTCCAGTTACCGTTGTAAAAATTAAAAATTTGGAGTGAAATTTACTTTTTTTGAGTGAAAAATTAATTTACTTTATTTTCAAAGTTCAACGTTACAAAATTCTGTGAAGCACCTGTGCATTTAAGGTGCTCACTATACATCTAAATAAATTTCTTGAGTGGTATAATTTCCAAAATGAGGTCACTTGTGTGGGGTTTAGGCACATCAGGAGCTTTGCAAATGCGACATGGCGTTTGCTATCTATTCCAGTCAAATTTGTTTTCCAAAAGTCAATGGCGATCTTTATTTAATTTATTAATATATTTGCACTCAATTCTATATTTTTTAATATATATTTTTTACTTTTTGTGTCTGGGTACATATTTACTTGCATGTATGCACCTTATTATTTATTGGTTTATTTATGTAATTGCTCATTAATTATTTAAAGATTGTGCTTGCGCTCAGAAACACAGCTTATATACTTGTGTGATTATGTCTTCCATGTGAGCGCTAAATTTTTTCCACGCACGCCCTTGTTTTAGGATTTGTTGTTGTCACTGTACCTTATATTTTCAGTTTTGTACAATTTTTCTAATAAAACTTACATAATTTTAAACCATTTCTCGGTTTTTCTTTTTCTTCTTTTTTTGGTTGTACATTATTCCAGCATGTACACATCCCCTTACAAGCAATTGATTAAGCTATTTGTATATTGTTAATTATTGGTAGTATTTATGTATGCTTTTTCTGTATTGACAAATCTTTTATGCTTCTCTCCCATCGAGTACATCTGTGACATCATTGGTCAGAAATTTTAAAGAGCGCTGCCAGCAGGGGATCTTGATGATTTGCCTACCGTAGTACATTTATCATCGCAGAACATTTCTCAGACAACCTTTACCAACCTCATTAATAACTGCAAAGGCAGGAAAAGTCAAGTATGTATTCAGTTATGAATAAATCGAGAATTTTTGAAAATTTTCTTTCCATTTTTTCGGAATTTCTACAAGGTGGCCATAAAATAATCTAAGGTGTTTTGAGTCGTGTGCAGACTGATCCAGTGGACAGAACTGGCTGAAAATTGGTATGTATGCTATTCAAGGCATGGGGAAATGGAAGGCATCTTAAGACATTGTTTATACCAAAACTCCCCACCAGTTGAAGAAGTGGCTTAGTGCAGTGAGCGAGCGGCCCAAAAACCATGTGCCGATAATTGGAGATGTCACAATTGTTCCACAGACTAGCATAACTGTTCAATATGGCCGCCATCATGCATGGTGATTATGTTCATCGTATGCAGAACATGCTCGATCCTTGTGTGTAACATGTCTGTTGTGAAGCTGTGCACTTCTATAATGATGCAGCCTTTGAGGTCAGCCATGGTGTTGACATTTCACAGATAAACACGCTCTTTCAAGTGTTCCCACAAGCAGAAATCACAAGGATGGAGATCGGGCGAACGCACTGGCCATGCAATAGGGAAAGAGCGGCTCAAAATCCAGTCATCGTGCAAATGTGCACGCAGAACGGTCTTCACACAATTTGCGATGTTAGGAGGTGCTCCATCATGCATGAAGGTGGTCGTCTGAAGACACTGCCGCTGATGGAGTTGCAGAATGACCACTGTTTCCAGCATTGTCTGGTATCTCGCTGCTGTTGTAATGGGGTGCCAGGGGCGCCTCTGGGCTTGTAGTCGTGGCCCCTTCTGTCAGGCTTACCCCTGGCTCCGCCGTCACTATCGGGACGGGAGATGTCTTGGTGGGGCAGAGTGTGGTGGTGCAGATGTCGTCCGACGTATAAACACTCTCCAGGCATGGTTCGATGCAAATAAAAGACATTCTTTATTTCACAACTCTTTCCAAAAACCGGCAGTTACAGATGACTTCACGTTCTTTTCTTAGCTGGGGAAAGCCTGCCCTGACGTCTCCTCCAGTGGGGATGTGCCCGGCTACTCTACTTCACCTGGCTCCCACTTATGGCTACCCACAGCCCGGACCCACACCGGGACTGCTTCGCACTATGAGGTTCCGCCCGCTCCTTTTCTCTCCGGCTTCCCTGTTCTTCCAGCTCCCTTCTTTCTTTCTTTCTTTCTGCCCACTCAGCTCCACACTATGCCCCTGGCTGTTTCTTCTCTCCCGTCCCAGACACAACTGACTTCAACACACACACACTTCTCTCTCTAAGCTGCCGGCTCCTCCTCTCTCCTGCCCTGTTTCTATGGGGACAGCCGTCCCACCCGGGCTCTAGGGGAAAACCCACTGCACAGTAAAAACATGTTTATTAATAACATCAACAGTAACTACCCCAGAGTGAGGTATCTTCAGGGGGAAACTGCACCTCCTTGTAAGGGGTCTGCCCACCCCTTACACTGTCACGGAACAGGTAGCAACCCCAGTTGGCCTCATTTCTTCATAAATGAATGGTCCGAGGATGAATGATAAGGTGAAGCCACACCAAACAGTTACTTTTGGCGAATGCGGATTTTCGGTAGACCATATGCAACAGTTTTGTGTGCTCACCGTTCCATTCAGGAAAAAATGCACTTCGGCACACGGAACATTCCATGGCCAATTGCCATCCACCTCCATTCTCACCAGAAACATGAATGCAAATGTCATGTGGGTATCATTGTCACGAGGAAGAAGTTGTTGATGATAGCTAATTTTTATGGGTATGCCCGCAAGACCTTTCGGAGAACTTTCCACACTATGCTGTATGGGAGCTCCAGTTGCCTGGAAACACTGTGTGCACTGCTGTTCCCAGCAGGGTTGTTTGTGCCCTGTTCCACGACGGCAGTGGCAATGTCCTTCACAACCTCTCTGCTTACCGGTCGTCACCCGCGCCCTGGCTGAACACTCAGTGTTGCCTCAAAACATGTCATCATCTGTCTCGTGAATTGACAGCCATTGGACCGCTATGTGTGTGTGAAGGTCTTTGAAACGACGAAAGGCTCTCAGTGCAGCTGTAGCATTCCTGGCATTCTCATAAAACAACTGCACTAACAACGCATGATCCGGCAAAAGAGACAGGCATCTTGTAGAGTTGCAAGGTGTGCTCAGTGTACAGCGCCACTTTTTCATCTGGTGGGGAGTTTTAGTATAAAGATATTTTTAAGATGCCTTCCATTTTCCCATGCCTTGAATAGCTACATACCAATTTTCAGCCAATTCTGTCCACTGGGTGAGTCTGCACATGGCTCCAAACTCTTTAGGTTATTTTATGGTCACTTTGTATATCATTACCAATCAATTGTGTGATTTCCATGAGTCTATGCCTTTTCCTTTTTGGTGTTTCAGTTTCACTCTTAAGTAGTATATAATGAGCTAGCAGTTTACACTATGTGAGTTTAAATATCTCATTTTTCTTGACCTCCATTGCTGGAATATTCCGACATCTTTCATTGCTTGAGTGATGAATTATATTGTTTGTCTACATACTATTCAATTTCACTAATTTATTATACACACAAAAAAATCGACTGAACTGTACAATGACACCTAAGGAAAAGAAGCAATTGAAACTCCATTGTAAATATATTCTGAAAGCGACAATAAATGTTGACGTATGAGGTGATGAGTTAATCCATCCCAAACCAATCCATTGGAAACCTTGCAAGGGGGACCAAAATCCATATTTCTTCAAATTGTTTTGTTAATTGAAATAGATTTCAGATTTTCTGAGATACTTTAGCGTCTTGATTTACTCATAGGTGTAATATAGGACTAGATGCAATATAGCAAGTTTGACCTGTTACTGTGGATATTGATTAATTGGAAATTCTATTTAATAGTATTGCAGTGATGTTCAATCAAGTGTTTCTTGAGGTCTTTATAGGTGCATCTCCTGGACTACTCCGTGTATTGCTGCATTATTTCTTTTTTATTACTTGATGTTTCTCTCACACTGGCTTAAGACAACAGTCACTGGAAGAAATAAACTTGAATGCATTTTCATAGGATTTACATGAAACATCTATACATTAAATTTTATTTATTGGCTGCTGTTTCTATAGCACTAATTGGTTCTGCAGGACTTTACTCATTTTGGTTGCTGTCCACAATGTGTCCATATAAATATTCTCTATGGTTAGTTTACAGGCAGCAAAGTAATCTTAAAGGGAACCTGTCACCAGATTTTTCCCTTATGAGCTGTGGCCACAACCAGTAAGCCCTTTTATACAGCATTATAGAATACTGTATATAAGAGTCCAGGCAGCTCTGTATAACGTAAAAAACACCTTTATAATACTCACCTGGGGGGTGGTCCAGTCCGATAGGTGTTGCTGCTCTCCAGTCCGGCACCTCCTCCATCTTGTGCAATCACTGTCCTCCTGCCCAGCCCATGTATGTGACGCATCCTGCATCATTCACAGAGAGGCCTCCATTGCGCTTACGCGTATGCACACTTTGATCTGCCCGGCATTGACTTTTTCTCACGCTTGCGCATTACAGTACTTTGCTTTGTCCTCAGCAGGACAAATCAAAGTGTGCAGGAGCGCAATGGCGGCCTCTGTGTAGCTGACACAGGACTTGTCAAGTACATGGGCCTGGGCAGGAGGACGGCAATCGCAAGAAGATAAGAGGCACCAGACTGAGACCAGCAACACCCATCAGACCGGACCGCCCTCTAAATGAGTATTATAAAGGTATTTTTTTACATTCTACAGAGCAGCCTAGGCACTTAAATATTCTAGTATTCTAGAATGCTGTCTATAAGGGCTCACTGATGCTGGCCGCAGCTCATAAAGAAAAAACCTGGTGACAAGTTACATTTTAATGCATGCAAGAAACCAATGCAATATACAGTATTCATGTTCTGCATGTTGCCCTGTTTGGATTTCAACCTTGCTACTGGTGCTTCCTGGCCATGGTGCGAACCACTCATAAATATCACAATATAATACAGCATCAAGCATGTTCTTACCTACGTAATTGCAGAACAAGACCATGTAGTATTACTTCTCGAAAGAATAAATCCTAGTATTTAAAGCAGTTTTCTGGTTACATTAAATTGTTCACCTAATCATATTATTAGGGGCTGTCCTACAGTACCCAGCAGTGACCACTACACATTGACTATTCTTGAGCTGTGCACATCAGTTCCTTGGCCCCAATTCAGCAAGACCAGCAGTTTTCATGTTTGGGTTAATGTAGAGCTGCACTGAAGTCAGATGCTCTTGAATCATTAAGAAGCACATGATTCTTAATCCATCATGTCTAAAATGTGTCATGTGTCTCCTGGAGCACCATGACACAAATCTTACTCCAGTCTTGGACCGGAGTAAGACTTGTGGTTTAAGGAACTTGCCGCACTTCATGAATTTGATGAGCGGGGGTTGCCATGCCCCTTTCCTGCCCCAGTTCCTCCCACTTTGTCAGAGCTGGGCAAAAATTACTTGAGAAAGGCAAAAGTTCAAAATTGTAGCGCAGGCTCACATTTCGCCAAAATGTTATGACTTTTCAAAGGTTTTTACACCAGAATTCTGCTGTCAAAGCCTTGCTGAATCAAACACTGTGTGTTTAAAGTAGGTATCCACCAGCGTAAGTAATAGCTAATTGGTTGGAGTCCAACATCCGGCACCCCCACTGATAAGATGTCATCCGTTCCGGTGAAGGTGCAGGAGTGTCAGACACCCATCTGATCTCATACTAATGATCTATCCTACGGATTGTCATCAATATGATTGATAACTCTTTTAATTAGATTAAAATTGAAAAATTTACATTTTTATGTATTATTCTGGGTCTTTCAGTGGGTAAATGGGTCATGAGCATTCATGGTATATTCTGAGGATATGCCTTAAACACGTGATAGATACAGGGCTCAAGTATCCATTAATTCTGCACCTGAATGTGGTGGAGAATTCATATGGTGAGCCAAAGGCTGCCAATATCGGTGCGATCCCAAGGGTGGACATTTGTATGAAAAGGCAAACTAAGGAAGCATGCTCGGGAATTTCCGGGGATTTCTGTAATGTCATTTTTAAAGGTGATTGCCTAGAGGATGGTCTTACATTTATTAGACATTTCTCTGATCTATAAATTGCTGCAATGAAAATACTCCTTTAAGGCCAGGGCAGTGGCTACATTAACTTTAACCAGTCCCTTTTCATTGACACCGATTGTGATATATACAGCTGTATAGAATACATCAGATGTAGATAAATAAAGAATAACTATTAAAGTTGTTTGTGAAAAAAGTAATATATTGAGAACAGAGCGGATCAGAGCCAAGGTTGTGTTGGCAGGAACAGTAAATAACAAGTATCTGTGGATGGTGGGTGCAATATTTCCTTTTGTATTTGAGCACTTGAATGAGGACATGCAGTGCGGGAAATGAGCAATGCTAATAATATTATATTTCCTAGGATTAGCGTTTTGACAGTATAGAGTCAATCTTGGAATATTTCGGTGGCATACTGTTATAAGTATTTGTTTTGCCTGATATAACAGAATGTTAAATGACGGTTATTTCCTACTCTCTTATCTTTATTGGCTCTCTAATAAAGACAGAACGGCAACTGGAAATGGAAAGCTGCAGACATAAGTCTAAATAGCAGCAGGAACCATGATATCTGCGGCTACATTTAGTGGGGTACAGATTGCTCAGCAGTCAATGGAAAGTATTAATATATACCTGCTTGCTTTGGGAATACAATTTCATCAATATAGATATACACTGTTTGTTCTCTTCAATATAGGAGACAAAATACTGTAATTGTTGAATGTGTATAGAGAGAGAAAGACTATAGGTAAAAAAATGGTGCAAATTGTAGCAGATTTGTCAAATGGAAGTATGTATGTAAATGTAGTGCTAATTTATAAAGCAGCTAAAGGCTAAAACATGGCCCAAAGAAATTAAAAATGGAGCAACTGTTTATATATATATATATATATATATATATATATATATATATATATATATATATATATATATATATATATAATGTCCTAATAGGTATGAGTGCAGAAGATAAAATACGTTAATGGAATATTCATAAAGCTGGGTTTACACACAGCAACATCGCAAACGACATCGCTGTAACGTCACCGGTTATGTGACGTTACAGCGACCTCCCCAGCGACATTGCAGTGTGTGAAACCTATCAGCGACCTGGCCCCTGCTGTGAAGTTGTGATCGCTACAAATCGTTCAGGACCGTTCCTAGGTCCTTTGTTTCCCGCTGTGCAGCATGCATCGCTAGCAAGTTTCAGTGTGTAAAGGGGACTTTACAGCGACTCTGCGGCTCTGTCTGTGTAGCGTCCTGATTAGCGGTCACCGGTGAAGGATTCACCGGTGACCGCCAATCCCCCGAGTGACTGAAGTGTCCCCCCCTCTCTCATACTCACCGATCACCGGCGCTGCACGGCGTTCCCTCTGCTCCAGCGGCTTTTCCTTTTTTGAAAAAGCCGGCCGCTCATTAAACAATCTCCTATTCCCTGCTTTTCCCCGCCCACCGGCAAATATGATTGGTTGCAGTGAGACACGCCCACACACTGAGTGACAGCTGTGTCACTGCACCCAATCACAGCAGCCGGTGGGCGTGTCTATACTGTGCAGTAAAATAAATAAATAAATAATTAAAAAATCCGGCGTGAGGTCCCCCCCAATTTTAATACCAGCCAGATAAAGCCATACGGCTAAAGGCTGGTATTCTCAGGATGGGGAGCTCCACGTTATGGGGAGCCCCCCAGCCTAACAATATCAACCAGCAGTCGCCCAGAATTGCCGCATACATTAGATGCGACAGTTCTGGGACTGTACCCGGCTCTTCCCGATTTTGCCCTGGTGCGTTGGCAAATCGAGGTAATAAGGAGTTATTGGCAGCCCATAGCTGCCAATAAGTCCTAGATTAATCATGTCAGGCGTCTCCCCGAGACTCCTTCCATGATTAATCTGTAAATTACAGTTAAAAAACACACACCCGAAAAATCCTTTATTAGAAATAAAAAACACTAACAAATTCCCTCATTACCAATTTATTACCCACAACAAAGCCCTCCTTGTCCGGCGTATTCCACGGTCCTCCAGTGTCGCATCCAGCTCTGCTGCATGCAGGTGACAGGAGCAGAAGAAGACACCGCCGCTCCTGTCACCTGCACGCAGCTAATGAAGAGAGCCGTGTGATCGGCTGAGCTGTCACTGAGGTTACCTGGATCCAGCGGTGGATGCAGCGGTGGCCGCGGGTAACCTCAGTGACAGCTCAGCTGATCACGCTACTCACCTCATTTGCTGCGTGGAGCTGACCGGAGCAGCGGTGAGTAGCGCGATCAGCTGAGCTGTCACTGAGGTTACCCGCGGCCACCGCTGCATCCACCGCTGGATCCAGGTAACCTCAGTGACAGCTCAGCCGATCACACGGCTCTCTTCATTAGCTGCGTGGAGGTGATAGGAGCGGCGGTGTCTTCTGCTGCTCCTGTCACCTGCATGCAGCAGAGCTGGATGCGACGCTGGAGGACCGTGGATTACGCCGGACAAGGAGGGCTTTGTTGTGGTTAATAAATTGGTAATGAGGGAATGTGTTTGTGTTTTTAATTTCTAATAAAGGATTTTTTCGGGTGTGTGTGTGTTTATTTACTGTCACTTACAGATTAATCATGGAAGGAATCTCGGGGAGACGCCTGACATGATTAATCTAGGACTTATTGGCAGCTATGGGCTGCCAATAACTCCTTATTACCCCGATTTGCCAACGCACCAGGGCAAATTGGGAAGAGCCGGGTACAGTCCCAGAACTGTCGCATCTAATGTATGCGGCAATTCTGGGCGGCTGCTGACTGATATTGTTAGTCTGGGGGGGCTCCCCGTAACGTGGGGCTCCCCATCCTGAGAATACCAGCCTGCAGCCGTATGGCTTTATCTGGCTGGTATTAAAATAGGGGGAACCGCACGCCGGATTTTTTAATTATTTATTTATTTATTTTACTGCACAGTATAGACACGCCCACCGGCTGCTGTGATTGGGTGCAGTGACACAGCTGTCACTCAGCGTGTGGGCGTGTCTCACTGCAACCAATCACATTTGCCGGTGGGCGGGGAAAGCAGGGAATACGAGATTGTTTAATGAGCGACCGGCTTTTTCAAAAAAGGAAAAGCCGCCGGAGCAGTGTGAACGCCGTGCAGCGCCGGTGATCGGGGATCGGTGAGTATGAGAGAGGGGGGGAATCACCAGCAAATGAGGTGAGTAACGTGATCAGCTGAACTGTCACTGAGGTTACCCGCGGCCACCGCTGCATCCACCGCTGGATCCAGGTAACCTCAGTGACAGCTCAGCTGATCACACGGCTCTCTTCATTAGCTGCGTGCAGGTGACAGGAGCGGCTGTGTCTTCTGCTGCTCCTGTCACCTGCATGCAGCAGAGCTGGATGCGACGCTGGAGGATCGTGGATTACGCCGGACAAGGAGGGCTTTGTTGTGGGTAATAAATTGGTAATGAGGGAATTTGTTAGTGTTTTTTATTTCTAATAAAGGATTTTTCGGGTGTGTGTTTTTTAACTGTAATTTACAGATAAATCATGGAAGGTATCTCGGGGTGACGCCTGACATGATTAATCTTGGACTTATTGGCAGCTATGGGCTGCCAATAACTTCTTATTACCCCGATTTGCCAATGCACCAGGGCAAATCGGGAAGAGCCGGGTACAGTCCCAGATATGTCGCATCTAATGTATGCGGCAATTCTGGGCGTCTGCTGGCTGATATTGTTAGGCTGGGGGGCTCCCCATAACGTGGTGCTCCCCATCCTGAGAATACCAGCCTGCAGCCGTATGGCTTTATCTGGCTGGTATTAAAATAGGGGGGGACCGCACGCCGGATTTTTTAATTATTTATTTATTTACACGGCACACAGAGCCGCGCGGCATTAAATGAAGTCGGGTGAAGTTCACCTGCTTTTTTGACACGTCCCCAACGACCAGCTAGTCGCTCTGCAGGTCCGGATCGCTGTTAGGTCGTTGGCCAGGTCTGCCTGTTTGACAGCTCACCAGAGACTTTGTAGCGATCCCGGCTAGGTTGAGATCGCAGGTTGGATCGCTAGAAAGTCTCAGTGTGTAAACCCAGCTTTAGGGCCAAGAATTCACAACTAACCATGGACAAACATAAGATTAGGATTGTATACTACTTGTGTGAAAGTACCTAGGTAATGAAAATTAGTGCAAATTTTGCCAAATAAAGCTATTCAGAGGCTCCGAGTAGTGACTACAACTCACATCAAAGCAGCTGTTTTTTTTTTTATTTATTTATTAGGTTAAACCAGTCTTAACACTGTTTAGCATGGTTAAATCTAATAAATAATTTTAAAAAGTGACAATAAGTCCTCCCCTATATTTGATCACCAGCCAAGGTAATACTGACAGCTGCGGGCTGGCATTATCAGGCTACGAAGGTCCATGGTTTTTTTTATTTGTACTTTCCCAGCCTAAAAATATTAGCCTGCAGCCGACAGAGAATTGACGCATTACATTAGATTCCTCAATTCTGGCGCTTCGCCCCAGCTCTTCAGGATTGCCCTTGTGTAGTGGTAATCAGAGAAATGGTTAATTGGGCTGATATCAGCTTTGTATTATCAGCTGGCATCAAGCCCAGGGGTTAGTAATGGAGAGGTGTCTATCGAACACCTCCATTACTAACCCATTATGTGTAAAGGGAAAAAACACACACAGGCACACAGGAAAAAATAGTTTTTATTTCAATTAAGACTTCACCACACTATCCTTCCAAGATTACCCCACACTATCACCAATTTAGTATTTTTTAAAAATCCACCAATCTCCAATGTAATCCATGGTGTGCCGGATTCACAACATCCACCTAATCAGCACTCCAACCTATGGAGTCACTCATTCCCAATTAGCATCAGACCCAGAAATTCTGATTCAGTGAACATCGTAGGATCAGTACACCATGAATTATGTTGGAGCTTTGTAGATTTTTTTAAAATAATCAATTGGTGAATGAGAGAAAGTGTAGGGAAATCTTTAGTGAAATAAACTATTTTTTCTTGTGTGTGTTTTTTTTTTACTTTACACTTACTGGGTTAGTAATGAGGGTCTCTGATAGACACCTTTCCATTAATAACCCCTGGGCTTGATGCCAGCTGACATTACACAGCTGACCTTAATGCCCTAAAATATTACCCAGATTGCCCAGGGTGAAGCCCCAGAATTGGCGCAACTAATGGATGCGCCAATTCTAGGGTGGCTGTGGACTGCTATTTTTAAACTAGGAAGGACCAAATAATCATGGACCCTCCCAGGATTATACCAGCCCCCAGCTGTCTGCTTTATGTTAGCTGGTTATTAAAAATAAGGGGGACCTCACATCTTTTTTTTTTAATCATTCATTTATGTATTTATTAGGTTATATAAGGATAAGAACACCCTTTAGTATTACATGGAAGGCAATAAAGGGTGTAATTGTACAAACCGTGCTCTAATCTAAGCTCTCCATCTAACATCACCTTTTCCTGATCTGCTTCCAGAGGACAATGATCCAAGCATCGCACCCCCAGGTCTCTTATAAGACCTGATGATGCATTGCAGCTGGCCAATCACAGTAAAGCCAGTACCCAATATTACTACAGCATTACCGTGTATGGCAGGCAATCCCCACATGTTGACTGGCTGTCCGACAGCCGAAAAAGGTGCAGGGCAGTAACTCAAGCTTTCGCTCTAACATCCGCGATACTCGAATTAGCAACGAGAATGTCGATGCTCAATAGATTATTGATTAGTGACGAGCACACTTGCTCATCACTAATGCTTACACAAATTGTGTTTGCTAGTTTTTATTTTTTCATAGGCTGTATTTCACATTTGGACTACAGTCCAATAATAGTATAATATAGATAAAAGAGTGAATGTTTAACCACCAGGTCTAATAAATATAACTCCCTGGTTTATCTTTAATTAACAGACCTTGATAAGACATTTTTATTTCTTCCTTGGGTGATGCAAAGTCATTAGAGCTATGGCAAAATGTTTTTTTTTATTATTAATATTTTTTATTTACAGAGCACCATTGATTCCATGGTGCTGTACATAGGGGGTTACGTATAAAATACATTACATTCCATAGGATATTGGGGGAGCAGACAGTAGGTGGGACAGTTGTGAGGCAGCAGTTTAGGTGGTGGTGAGGTGGCAGTTCTTGCGGTGGTAAGGCAGTGGGGTCATGGAAGACTAGGCATTTCTGAACAGATGAGTTTTCAAGTTCCGTTTGGAGCTTGCAAGTGTAGCAAATAATCTGATGCATTGAGGCATGAAATTTCAGAAAACAGGAGATTGGGAGATTAGTTCGGAGATTTACGGAGGAGACAGATTATTGATGGCTTTATAAGTCAGCGTTAGTAGTTTTAATTGGATACGGTCGAGATTTGGGAGCCAATGAAGGGATTTGCAGAAGGGAGAAGTGGTGTCTTAGGGAGGAGTAAGGTGGATCAGTCGGGCAGCAGAGTTAAGGATGGACTAGAGAGGTGGGAGGGTGTTAGCAGGGAGGCCGCAGAGGAGGATGTTGCAGTAGTCAAGGTGGGAGATTATGAGGGCATGCACTAGCATTTTCGTAGATTGAGAATTGAAGAAAGTACAGATTCTGGAAATATATTTTAGTTGAAGATGGCAGGAGGTGGTGAGGGATTTGGTCATTTCAAGGTTATTGCCAAAATATTAAGGGATAGACTACAGTTGGCTAATCAGTGGGGTTCCAATCTCTGGGTCCTCTAGTGATCTTGAGATGGGTGTTCCTCTAACCACCATAATGGGGCTCTTCTGCCCAACTCGATTGGTGTGGAGGTGTGCACGCTCAACCTTCACTTTATTAATTGTCTTTGGGACTGGTACTGTACTTTGTAGTCCCTTAAACAATGAATGTAGCAAAGACCAAGCATGCACACCTCTGCTCAATTCAGGATGAGCCTGCAGAGCCCTATTCTTAAGTTTCCTGAGCCCAGTTTGTTATTGTTTTTTTAGGTGGCTGGGAGGTGATAATGTATTTAATTTTTGGTCTATCGTGTCCCTAAACAATAAGGGAGTTGTTCAGAGATTGCGTTAAAACTTTTTGGTTTCTTTTTGTTTGTACACTGTGAATGCTCTTTACCAGTTGAACATTTATTTTACAATTTTTAACAATTCAATGAAGAAAAAACAAAAAGCCAGCACCAAATGTGCACTTCAGCACTAAATATTCCAAACTGTACTTATTATAAAAATTTTGAGATTTTTGGCAAAAAAATTGCAATTTCTTGAGCTGCCTCGCCACGTCACGGCAAATCTCATTTGAGGCAGTCCTACACTAAAATATTTTTATAAAATGTGCCATACGGCCTCACATATGAATGGTAGAACTGCTCTTAGCAGCACTCACCTGGTCTATTTCAATCCCATACCCATGGCTGTGGGCGGGACAGGTCCAAGCAAATGCTGCATGAAGTAAAAAGCCTGTGGACAAGGCCTGATGACTTAATGTGAACAGTCACCAACCGCCAAAATCTAGACAGATGGAATACATCCCAAATTGGGGTGCATAGCAAGGTGGAGGTCAAAATTGTTAAATTTTAACAATTGTTAGGTGTTGTCTTGGTCAATTAATGTCAAAATGTCAACAGCATGATGAGAAGGACTGTGTAAATACAAATTCTAATTGAACCCCAAAATTTATTGGGAGATTCATAAATAAACCATTTGCTATGAATTTTGCCATTAAGCTACTTGTTAGAGAATAGCATGTTGTGCAAAAAGAACTGAAATCTTGAACAGTTGGAGATGTGCTTTCAAAGGTTTAGAGAAGGTCACATTAAGGTTACCTGCAAAAGTAAGGGTGGTAAGAGTGCATTTTAGGATCATCTTGGAATTTCACCCGAAAGCCAAATATCCCTGTTTGTGTGCAGTGTCTAATGATTGCAATGAATCAGGAATGTCTGACTTATGCCTCCTCATCAAGACCGGCTGTTGGTTACCACTAGTTACCATCTGTGAGCTGTAGCCATTTATGTATATATTTTGAGGTCATTTTAACATTATCAAGACTTTCCGATTCACTGAAAATCAATTCGCTGTAAGTCAAATTTTCTGTAAAAATTTAATGAAGCTGGCAAATTTCAATTACGAATCTTTATTGGTGAGAAAATCGAACCTTAATAAATTTAGTGGAAGGATAAAAGTAGCCATTAGTGATGAGCGAGCACTACCATACTCGGGTGCTCAGTACTTAAAGTGAACAGGTCTGATGATCAGATGGTCTCGACTCGAGCACAGAGTAGTTTGGAAATTAATGGAAAATTCGAGCATGCTGAAAAAATGCTTGATCTTTCCATTGACTTCCATTATGCTCAGGACTCAAGTCAAGTCCGTCCGAGTCTCTGACCTGCTCGTTTTGAGTACCGAGCACCCGAGCATTGTAGTGCTCGCTCATTATTAATAGCCACACTTGTATTCTAAAAACAATACCTGACTAATATAGCTTCAATTCAAAATGGGTTCATCGTCATGAGAGATTCACTTCTGCTTTAGCTTCCAGATGTTTAGGAGAGACAAGTTGTAGAAAAAGCTAATATTATGGGATATTTTTACTCGTTTATATAGTGCCATCAATTCCACATCACTTTACTGCCCATTTGGCTCACAATCTAAATTCCATATCAGTATATATTGGACTGTGAGAGGAACCCCACACAAGTCCTTTGCTGACGATGTCCTTGATCGGATATGAACATGAACCTAGGACCCCAGTGTTGGAAAGGTAAATATTAACCACTGAGCTGTTATAAGTATAACCACAAATTGTAATTAATAAACCAGCAATACATTTATAAGATGTGCAATTCCTGTATTGCCAGCAGTTTAGGACTTATACTGTATATAATTATTAGGGATAATCGAATACCTCAAATATTCGGCTACGCCCATATTTGACGAATAGGTTGCCTCTATTCAACTATTTGTGAATTCGATGCGCAATGTAAGTCTATGAGAAACCCGAATAGTTGCCGAATAGCTTCCCATAAACTTCGCATAGCGGTGACCTATTCGTCGAATATTCGTGAAGCCGAATATTTGTGATATTCGATCATTCCTAATAATTACGGTATATCATACTCTTCCCCATATACTGTAATTAACAACATACCATACAGTAAAATGGAACCTATATTCATTATTCATGAGGTCTGCTTCATTCTATGGAGATGATTAGGCACCATCTAATACCACATTCTTTGTACTTATAGATCTTTTTTGTAGCATGACATTTCAGCATGAATCCTGAAAGAATCTGCTAGTGTCAGCAATACAGTAGTCAGTCTGACTCCAAAAGTAGGGAGG
Source organism: Anomaloglossus baeobatrachus (assembly GCF_048569485.1). Classification (NCBI taxonomy): domain Eukaryota; kingdom Metazoa; phylum Chordata; class Amphibia; order Anura; family Aromobatidae; genus Anomaloglossus; species Anomaloglossus baeobatrachus. The sequence goes on along the minus strand of NC_134353.1, from coordinate 617,749,758 downwards.
GAGAGGGGGAGATGGATAGATGGAGAAAGTCGTGACAAGGAGCTGGAACACTCAACAGTGGCAAGCATCAGACGAAGGTCAGCGTGATGAGTGAAGTCATGACCCTCAGTGTCAGTAACTGGTGGAGTGCATGATTTTCTGCACAACTATATAATAGAACTGGTGCAAGTCTCCATTCCTGCACAGAAATACATCTGTTATTACAGGCACTATATTGCAAGAATCGTTTTTTTAGTTTTTTTTTTTTTTTTTTTGCTAAAACCATTCACTTGAAACACAATAGCAGATTTATATTTTGGATGAGTTTGCACATCTGCTATGATAAATCTGCTTACCCACAATTTATGGATTTGTTTTTCAAAGAAAAATGCTGAAATAAGTGTGATGCATTAAAATTAGCGAACGGCTTCTGGTATCCCCCTCCACAGAAGTCTAAATATTGGCTCCAGCCCTCGCTGTGCACAGCAGGAAAGTCCATGGACCAGTGAAGCCAAGACGTTCCTCAGGAGAAGCTTCTCTGTTCAGGATGACTCATAATCCTGATCTGTTCTTCTGAACTTATTAACAGGATAAGTATCTGCTTTGGAGCAAAAAGACCAGAATTAACTTGGGATTTGGTTCTATTTCAAACAAGGCAATGAGAAAAAAAAAATGCTTTTAAGAAACTATTGGCTTCGTGTTGCATGAATCTAAAGGACACCTTGTTTTATATAGTTAATTCTAAATCTAGGGTGCCATATGCAAAGAAAAAGTTAAAATGTACATACCTACAGAACCCTATAGTTGTAGCAGATAGAAAAATATTTTGTGTACAAAGTTGTTTACACAGATATGTACAGAATTATATCCTAGACTATATCACATATCCAACATTCATGATCCAAGAACACTCTACGAAGCCCAAATCGACTTTTGTCCTGATGAAAATACTAATTGAGTGATGAAAAGCTTATTGTTTTATCATTAACTCTATGATGAAAACCATGAAAATATTGGACTTTGTATAATACTGAAGTAGAGTAAACCAACCATGAATATATATGATAGAGTAACAAGCTGAAGTTCTTTGCATCATCCCAAAAACTTTGTATGGCCAGTCTTCTCTTCAGACAACCTCATTCATTTATCCATACAGCACCAAACAATAAAAGCATGAATCACCTGGTTCGCTTATCAACGAGTACATTTGTTTCTTGATTTTCCATTACATTATACTTTAAAAAGTACAATTAGGCTATGTGCCCACGCTGCGGATTTACCACGGATTTTGCCGCGGATTTGCCGCGGATTTACCGCGGATTTGCCGAAAATCTGCAGCAGCAGCACTTCCAAGCCATTTCAATGGCATTTTGGAAATGCTGTGCCCACGCTGCGGATTTTTCCGCGGCGGATTTGCCACGGATTTTGATCCGGAAAAATCTGCAGCATGTCAATTATTGTTGCGGATTTTGGTGCGGATTTTTCCCATGCAAGTCAATGCAAGGTGTAAAATCCGCAAGAAATCCGCAGGTCTGTTCCCACAGGCTTTTTCCTGCGGATTTGGTGCGGATCTCGCAAACAAATCCACAGGAAGTGATGTAGGATAGTTCAGGAAGAGGAAGTTTCACCATTTTGTAGTGTAGAGTAGTGGCAGTGTAGTCGTGTTGTGTCCGGACTCTGGATTGCCAGCTAAAAGCAGCTAGTTACAGGCTGCTTGCTTTTAGCTGGCAAAACAGGATCCCAGCTCTTTTTTCACAATTCTTTTTCAAAAAAAAAAAAAATGTGCTCCGCTGTATTTTCACTGTCCAGCCCGATGCAAGCAAGCAACTGAGGGCTGTGCTTCTCAGCGGGATAAGGCTGAAGCATTCTCTGCCCCTCCCGCTGAGAAAAACAGTCCTCAGCTGCCCCTGAAAATGGCGGCTCCATTGTGAAGCGCCATTCTCAGGTGCTGTACCGAGGCTCATCCAGCTGCCCTGATGCATTTGGCTGGCTGGGTAATCTAACGGGGTTACCGCCAGTTTTCTGCAAACTGGCACTAAGCCCGAGGTTCATAATGTCATGCCTGTGTAGACACTGCCATTATGAACCTCCGTTTGGTAATAAAGAAAAGAAAACACTTTTTGAAAAATTTTATTTGAAATAAAAACACACAAACATCCCTGATTCCCATCTTTATTACTCCCTGAATCCCCCGACGATAATCCATGACAGCTCCGATGTGCACTCATGTGACCCGGGCACTGACGTCAGCCGGTCACAGCAGCCGTCAGTGTACGAGATGCTGCAAAGCTCTCTTCCGTCTGCTGGGACCGGCTGACGTCCGTGCCCGGGTCAGATGAGTGCACATCGGAGCCCGGCACATCAGCTGGTCGGTGTGCAGACAGCTGACCCGCCTGCGCTCGCGAATTAAGTCAGCTGACGATGTGCAGTCATGTGACCCGGGCACGGACGTCAGCCGGTCCCAGCAGCCGTCAGTGTACGAGATGCTGCAAAGCTCTCTTCCGGCTGCTGGTATCGGCTGACGTCCGTGCCCGGGTCAGATGAGTGCACATCGGCCGACTATTCAGCTGTCGGTGTGCAGTCAGCTGACCCGCCCGCGCTCGCGAATTAAGTCAGCTGACCGGCTGACTTCTGTGCCCGGGTCAGCTGATGCTGTGAAGTCAGCTGACCCGAGCTCAGCTATGAACTGAGCTGACCCGGCCAGTGAGTTCTGCCGCTCCCAACAGCCGGCAGAGAGCTTTCCTGTGATATTGTCCTGGATTAACCTCTGAGGCTTGGGAGTAATAAAGATGGGAATCAGGGATGTTTGTGTGTTTTTATTTCAAATAAAATTTTTCAAAAAGTGTTTTCTTTTCTTTATTACCAAACGGAGGTTCATAATGGCCGTGTCTACACAGGCATGACATTATGAACCTCGGGCTTAGTGCCAGTTTGCAGAAAACTGGCATTAACCCCGTTATATTACCCAGCCAGCCAAATGCATCAGGGCAGCTGGATGAGCCTCGGTACAGCACCTGAGAATGGCGCTTCACAACGGAGCCGCCATTTTCAGGGGCAGCTGAGGACTGTTTTTCTCAGCGGGAGGGGCAGAGAATGCTTCAGCCTTATCCCGCTGAGAAGCACAGCCCCCAGTTGCTTGCTTGCATCGGGCTGGACAGTGAAAATACAGCGGAGCACATTTTTTTTTTTTTTTTTAAATAACAGTGAAAGGGAACATGGGACCACATTTTTTGGCTATAAGCTGCGGCCACCACCACTGGGTTATTATATACAGCCTGTTAGAATGTAAGAGCCCAGTGGTGTTGGCCGCAGCTTTTCTGTATAAGCACACTGTGAGACTGCTAACAAAATGGATAATGGAGAAAAAAGGAGGGTTGGGACAGGAAATGACACAAAGAGACTTTTTTTTGCCTTCAAAACAGTCAAAGCTTTATTCAAAAACACATTGGACAAAATCCGCATCAAAATCCGCATCAAAATCCGCAACGAAATCCGCGTCAAATCCGCATCAAATCCGCGTCAAATCCGCGTCAAATCCGCAGCTATGCTAAGGTGCGGATTCTGGGGGAAAGCTGTGGATTTTGAGGCAGAAAAATCCGCAGGTACATTCTACCGTGGACACATAGCCTTAGTCCCGCAAAAATAATCCCACGTATGGCTCTAAGCACACCAAACAGGCAAAAATGGCTGTTTTATTAAATTGCAAGAATTATATTCTAATGCACCTAAGGTAATAGTGAACCAAAGGATACTTTTATCATACTTAGGACTTGGGATAGTCTGGTCACGTTATAGATATTTCTTAGCAGCATTTCTTGGTATAAATGCCAAACATGGAGCTAGAAAGGTTTATGCTATAACCTTATAGCATAAATATGGTTTCTCCGTCTGCACCATTATAGTCAATGGCCCACATTGACGCATACTTCTGGATCTTTTCTAGACGGTTTGGATGTAAACCCACATGGGACTACTGATCGGAGGACTAAATGCAGTGTGAAAAGCTCCTTAAGAATCATTCAGATGTCTGGGGTTTTTTTTCATACACGAAAAATGATCAATGTTTCATCAATGCTTCTGTCCTGATTTTCATTAGTGGCATGTAAATTTCATCCGAGTTTGGTCCGAGTGTCATCAGTTTTTCTTGAATGAAGAAAAAAAGTTTCAACACCTTGTCCTTCTTGAAAGGGCGGTAGGGGATCTCGTTAGTCGTGGCAGAGCCTGCTGAAGAGCGCAGGCCAGTGTTCCTCCTCTGCACCACAACCCCACTTTAGTGCAATACAGTAACAAGCACACTTCTTCTTCATGCGTTACAAGCACTAACATTGTCACAGGTTCTTTCAAATAAACTTCTTTACTTGTCAATATCAAAAACAGTTTTTTATCTTGCTTGAGGCCGGCACATTCTTGTTCCCTGAAGGAGTTACTATTAGCAACGGATAATTCATACATTTTGCTGATCGACCGCTTTCCTGGTACTCGGGCTCCCATTGGGTTCCCTAAGCTCTTCATCCTCCCCTTCAGCTTCATTGTTCACAGCAGAAACAACAGTCTTTCCAGTCAGTCAGGACCTACTCTTCTCTCAAGGGCCCACTGACCTTCCGGTAACTGATGGGGTTTGTTAGGTTTTCACCAGCGAATGGCCACCACCCTGCCACACTGCATGTCCAGCACCCGGATTTGACCCAGAATGTCATGCCAAATTAGAGTTATTGGGGTTTGACTCCACCACGTCTCTCACAGATGCACTCCGTTCCTCTCCCTCAGGGACTCTCCTCATACCAACTGACTCTTTAACGTTATTTTTCAAACTAAGCCTCTCCCCTTTCACTAACTCCATCTAGCTCAGGAGTACCAGTTGTGTCGGAATTGCCTGGATCATTTTTTGATCATTGATGTCGTGCTGGGTAGGATGCATCGGTGTCTTTGATGCCTTACCAGCAACCTCATTGACGACTCAGAGCTCAGACACGTCCAGCGACGTACGGGTCCCAACGACCACCGAGATCGTTATACAGGTCGGTACGGTCGCTGTATCATTGCTGCGGCGTTGGGAAGATCTGACTTTTTGACATCTCACCAGCAACCACATAGCGACTTACCAGCAATCCTTATCAGGTCGTAACGTTGTCGGGATCGCTGGAAAGTCGTTAAATGTGATGGGGGGGCTTTACACCCCCTTACATCCCATCTGGCAGTCTTTTAAAAACAGCATTTAGATGGCATTTGAATCCTCTCTGATCTGTTCAGGGACCCATAGACTTGATCCATAGAAAAACAAACATCTGAATAAGCCCATAGGCTGAACAATTTATTATTCACTTGATGCATTTCACATTTAAAACAAAACAAACAGTGATCATGTAAAGCATGGCATTTACATGTAAATTTAGTTTAAGTCTTTAGAAAACTGTGACAACTCAGTATTATTTGCAAAGGTGCAGGACATTACTTTGCAGATGAATAGGACACAGGTACAGTCTTGAGAATTTCCATATGAATAACTTTGCAAGAAAAGGAAATAGTCTTTTAAATAGGGAAGTGCCCTGATAAATAGTCATTAAGCCAGCTTTCATTTACATTTACTTGCTCCTTATTACAGGGTCCTTCAGTCTCCTGTATATATGGAGATATAGGTGCAAATTTACTAACTAAAGACTCCAAAATTGGCTACTGACATGGGCCAGTAATTTTGTTGCAAAAAGTCTAATATTAAGGCAATCAAAAGTGTTAAAAGTCTAAAAATTATCCAGATTTATCATCTTGTCTAATAAATATATTTGGTGTATTGTATGACTGTGTCTAGTCTAAAGCAGGCTTTACACGCTGCGACATCGTTAGCCGATGCTAGCGATGGCGAGCGTGATAGCACCCGCCCCTATCATTATGCCGATATTTGGTGATCGCTGCCGGAGCGAACATTATCGCTACGGCAGCGTCACACGCACTTACCTGGTCGTCGTCGTCGCTGTGACTGTCGGACAATCCCTCCCTCAAGGGGGCGGGACGTTCGGCATCACAGTGACATCACCGCGACGTCACTAAGCGGCGGGCCAATCAAAGCAGAGGGGTGGAGATGAGCGGGACGAACATGCCGCCCACCTCCTTCCTTCTTCATTGCTGGCGTGTGGCAGGTAAGGAGAGGTTCCTCGTTCCTGCGGCATCACACGTAGCGATGTGTGCTGCCGCAGGTACGAGGATCAATTTCGTCCACGCAACAGTTGCTATATTTGAGATTGGCCCCCATGTCAACGAGGAGCGATTTTGGACGTTTTTGCAACGATCCAAAATCGCTCCTAGGAGTCACACACAACGAGATCGCTACAGTGGCCGGATGTGCGTCACAAAATTCGTGACCCCAACGAGATCGCTGTAGCAATCTTGTAGCATGTAAAGCCCGCTTTAGGGGTACTTTGCATGTTGCGACATCACTACTGCGATATCGTCGGGGTCAAATCGAAAGTGACGCACATCCGCCGGTGGCAGTAACGACGTTGCAACGTGTAAAGCCTAGATGCACCGATAAACGATCGCAAAAGCGTTGTAAATCAGTGATCTGTGTAGTGTGGGTCATTTTCATAATTTAACTGCAGCGACAGGTACGATGTTGTTCCTCGTTCCTGCGGCAGCACACCTCGCTGTGTATGAAGCCGCAGGAGCGAGGAACATCTCATTACTTGCCTCCAGCAGCTATGCGGAAGGAAGGAGGTGGGCGGGATGTTTATGTCCCGCTCATCTCCGCCCATCCGCTTCTATTGGCCGCCTGCCGTGTGACGTTGCTGTAACGTCGCATGACCCGCCCCCTTAGGAAGGAGGTGGGTCGCCGGCCAGAGCGACATCGCAGGGCAGGTGAAGGGCAAGTGCGTGTGAAGCTGCCGTAGCGATAATGTTTGCTACGGTAGCTATCACAAGAGATCGCATCTGCGACGGGGGTGGGAACTATCGTGCTCAGCATTGTTACAATCAGCTAGCGATGTCACAGCATGCAAAGTACCCCTTAGGCTATGTTTACACAGTGCATCTTTTATTGCGTTTTTGAGGTGATAAAGATGCACCTAAATGCATGCATTTCCTTCCACCAGCAAAGTCTATGAGATTTATATTTTGCTGTCCGTGCACCTTTTTTTGGCTGTGTTTTTGAAGATGCCTCATGTCAATTCTTTTTGCGTTTTTCCAGCATTTTTTAGCCCTTCCAGTCAATAGATTTGACTTCAAAAACGCATTGGGCAAAATGCGGTAAAAACTGAGGCAAAACGCATAACAAAATGCATGCGTTTTTGCCGCGGGTGTGTTTTTTGGGGCCAAAAAGGCTGCATGTTTGTGGTTAGAAAAGATGCACTGTGTGAACATAGCCTAAAGGCAACTTTACACACAGAGATAAATCTTTAGCAGATCTGTGGTTGCAGTGAAATCATGGACATATTGTTCCATTTTTACACAGCCACAAACCTGGCACTGATTGTCCACAATTTCACTGCAACCACAGATCTGCCACAGATTTTTCTGTGTGTGACGGGGCCTTAAGTCTATAATATCTAGAAAACAGTTGGGGTTAGTAAATCTGACGCATTGTGAATATCAGAGAATATTGCAATGAACGGTTGGTGGTTTGTAAATATAAAAACAGCTTTAGATTTCTAAATTATTGTTTTGTAGATATAATACATGATACAAGAAAACCAAGCGGGCATTTATAGCAGTACGCACTCAGAACGCAACACTGAAGAGGAAGGTGCCATGGCGCGAGTTGGGTTTTCAGGTTAATTGATGAGTGCTATGCTCACTAGCTGTGCATTAGTAAGTAATAGGGATGATTGAATACCTCAAATATTCGGCTTCGCGAATATTTTCTGAATAGGTCGCCGCTATGCGAATATTCGATGCGCAATGTAAGTCTATGGGAAGCAAGAATAGTTTGGAATAGTTGTTATTCGGGTTTCCCATAGACTTACATTGCGCATCGAATATTCACGAATAGTTGACTAGCGGCGACCTATTCGGAAAATATTCGTGAAGCCAAATATTTGAGGTATTCGATCATCCCTAGTAAGTGTCATACATGGCAGATTTGTGTCACAAACATCTGCAACTGTCTCATTCATCCGATTTGGAGTGTAAAAAAACATAAGCATAATGCAAAAACAGTTATAGCACAGATCTTCCATCACAAACTGATATTTCTGCAACAGGCATAAGTTTCTGGGGTTTTTTTGTCTTCTTTATTTTTTAAAAAGTTGCATATCATGGGCTGTCAAGGGCAATGAATGTTGTAGAGGAGAACTTCTTTGCACAAAACAAAATAGATATATTATTGAGACAACCCAGTCTTGGCACATCACCACCTGTTGTAAAAAAACAATAAAAGGTTTGTAATTCGGAAGACACAGAAGTGTATATTCTGTCTGAAACATGCAAATTTAGCATGCAAAGTTCTGTAAACCAAGCATCTGAATAAAAAAATACATTGCTAAAAAAGCCTGTTAAAAGGGAGAAAATTCAAATTGTTGTTAACCCCATTTACACCTGGGCGATATTCCGTTTTTCATTTTTGTTTTGTTTTTTCCTCAACTTCTTGCTAGAGCCATAATTTCCCATCAATATCACCATATAAGGGCTTATTTTTTTGCACCAAAAGTTGTACTTTTGAATAAATCCATTCATTTTATCATATAATGTACTGAAAAATGAAAAAAAAAATTCAAATGTGGAGAAAAAGTGAAAAAAGTGAAATTCAGCAATTGTTTTTGTTTTTCTTCTATTCTCCTTGTTCACTACATTATAAAACAAATCTGTCAGTAGGATGCCTCAGGTTAGTACGAGTTTGTAGATACCAAACATATATACTTTTACTTTTATCTAAGCGGTGAAAAAAATTCAGAACTTTGTCTAAAAAAATAATAGCGCTTTTGTCGCCATATTCGGAGATCCGTAGTGTTATCATTTTTCAGAATCTGGGGCTCAGTGATGGGTCTTTTTTTGCATCTTAAGCTGATGTTTTTAATTATATCATTTTTGGGTAGATGTGATGTTTTGATCGCCTGTTATTGCATTTTAATGTAATGTTGCAGCGACCAAAAAAAATGTAATTTTGGCGTTTGGATTTTTTCTCTTGCTATGCCATACACCGATCAGATTAATTGATTCTATATTTTGGTAGATTGGACATTTCTGAATGCGGTGATATCAAATATGTTTATATTTCTTATTATTTTAACTGTTTTATTTTCTACGGGGAAATGGGGGGGTAATTTGAACTTTTATTTTATTTTTTAATATTTTTAAAAAATTTTTTATTTATTTTCCTAATCCCCCTAGGGATTGCACAGTCCGATCACCTGTCCTGATCTGAGTGATGCTTCAGCATTGTTCTGATCAGGAGAAATTCTGCTCTCCTGTGAGTGACCGTGCTCTACCTACTATCATGGCAAGTGAGTCATGACAGCGTCAGGTGTCATCATCTGACCCCGCGCTGTCTTACACATTGGTGCCTCGTGATTGTGTCATGGGGCTGCCGGTAGTGGCATGGAATAGTGTGATCCTTGCCGCAGCCCTTTAAATTGCTCTGTCAGAGTTGTCACCTGTGCCGGTTAGTCGCACATGTCTGCTGATCAGATCAGCAGACATGTGAAGGTATTACCACAGGTTTGCTGCCAGAGCCCACGGTAGCCAGGGTGGGAGCACGACGAAGTGAGTACCAGTGCATCCTTGGTTGTAAAGAGGTTACTAAGATAAAATAAAAAAAAAAAAATTGTAAAAAGTGTGAGAAGAAAGCATACTACAAATACCCTGCTTTGCCTCCAGCTTTTTATGGACTGTGATGGCGCCTATGGAAGAATATCTCTATATATACCAATAGACCAATTCATGAATGCCCACCAGCCATAACAAAGCATACCTTTCTTTGATGGGACCCTAACTTTTCTTTGATGGGACCCTAAAAACAGCCTTAGGGCTGAAAGGAGTAGTGCTCAGTCAGACAAGGAGGTAGACAAAATCTTCAATAGTATACTTTAAAAATAAAAACTGACCAGCACCTCCGAGCAGAATAAAGCAAGTGTGAACAGGTGCAAGCTGCTATGTCTGCATAATGCACAAATAAAAGATTACAGTAGCTGTCTGTAAGCGATAAAATGTATGCACTCTTCCCATCAGCCTAAGGCTGTTTTTAATTAGTGCTCAATCCTAAATACCCTTTAAATTTGTAGGCTTTTAGCCCAGAAAAAGGCATCATAATATCATAGGCTGTTGGGAGGAGTGCATACATTTTAGCACTTACAGACAGCTGCTGTAATCTTTTATTTTGTGCATTATGCAGACATAGCAGCTTGCACCTGTTCACACTTGCTTTATTTTGTTCGGAAGTGCTGGTCAGTTGTTTGATTTCGGAGAAGTTATACATCTTGCTAAGAAAAGCCCTAGCCCTTAGCATGAAAACATAATTACTTAATGTAAATGTCCATTTAGAATGGATTAACAAAGGCAGTTTTGGTATTAATTAGTGATGAGCAGGTCGACTTCAGTTTGAATTTCTTTAAATCGCAAGTCCCAGCGACTTCAAACAATTTGTGATTGAATTCACGAGGATCGCGAAAAAGCAAACATAAAAACCTGGCACCATTTCACACACTACTGAAGATTGCATCAGCCAGAGAGCAGGTTCACCACGTTAGGTGCAATTGTGCAGGCTTCCCATGCATAAAAAAAACAAACAAATCTTTATTTTTATATAGCGCTAACATATTCCGCAGCGCTTTACATCCATTACATCACATGGTCTGGTGTTACACAGCCAATGCCTGCTTCTAAACCTAGATTCACACGATCATATGAAAAATTGACCCCATTCTCTTCCAGGAGAGTCGGATGAGTGATATAATAATAATTTTATTCATTTATATAGCGCCATTAATTCCACAGCGCTTTACATACGTTGGCAACACTGTCCCCATTGGGGCTCACAATCTAAATTCCCTATCTGTATGTCTTTCGAGTGTGGGAGGAAACCGGAGAACACAGGGGAAACCCACGCAAACACGGGGAGAACATACAAGCTCCTTTCAGATGTTGTCCTTGGTGGGATTTGAACCGAGGACCCCAGCGCTGCAAGACTGCAGTGCTAACCACTGAGCCACCGTGCCATCCATATCTGTGTGGTAGTCTGTGTGTCATGTGAGTGCTATGCGAGTGTGTGATTTTTTTTTTCACACGTTATCCGTGTGCTGTCCGTGTGCTGTCCGTGTGCTGTCCGTGTGCTGTCCGTGTGCTGTCCGTGTGCTGTCCATGTGTCATCCATGTGCTGTCAGTGTGCAATCAATTTTTTTTCTCAGCAGCTATTAGTCATTTACAGTCATGTACAGGACCTCTTACAGTGTTCTGTGCTACATGATAGAATTGTACCCATAAAAACGGACGTCACTAGGATGCTCCGTGTGCCATCCGTGTGAAATCCATTTTTTTCTCGCACCTATTGGCTTGTATTGGTGAGTCTCACACGATTTCAGCAACAAATCGCAGCATGTTGCGACTTTTCTCTCATCCAGAATCTGTATGAGAAATAAGCTGACCAACTGCTCGGCCTCATTGTCTAACATTGGTCAGTGTCCAATGAGAGATTTTTTCACATTGCACTCACGTGAGTCATATGCTCATGTGAGCGTGCCCTAACAGAGTAATTGGAGCTGATTTTGGTTGCAGCTGTTTAACCATTTACATGCCACTGTCAGTCTTTGACAGCGACAATTGAGTTACCCTCTTGCATGATTTGACTTTTCATCCACCTATCATTCCCAAATGACTGAAAGGTGCCATGGCAGCTGAGGACCTACTAAAGTTCCCCAAAGTTGCCATGTTTGTTGTGCAATTAAGTCATAGACTGGGCTTCAAGGAATCGTTAATAATTCAATATATTGAAATACCACGGTATTGTAGTGTAATGGACAGAACAAGTGATCAAACGATCACAGGTTCCCCTACAAACAGTAAAGTAAAACCTAATAAAAACATTTTCAATTACTCCCTTTTTCCCAGTTGAAAAAAAGAATAAAAAAATTAATGCCTATTACACTGGGGAACGCAATTTTTTAGGAGTTAGGTCAGACAACTGTTCTTAATTAATTTTTGGATGCTGAATCCAGAAATGATCTCAGTTTTTCCCTATCACGTCAAGTTTTTGAACTATAGGATTTTTGTCTTCTCAAAAATATGTAAACTACTGTACCTAAAAAGTGTTTTGTTTTTTTTAAATAGTACAAATATGAACAAAAAATGAAATATATAAGAAATAGGCATGACAAATATGTTTTTTAACACTATCATGTTGCCACGTAGCTCTATATGAGTCAAATTGTACTCAGATAACAAGTCTTATTACAGAAATCAGTGCAATTGTGCTTCTATGGCAGGTAAGTTGAGGAGGAAAAACTTGATGTGATAGAAAAAAACTGACTATATTTTTGGAATCAGCATGCCAATTTTAGTATAAATCAGCTCAAAAACCTAACTCAACAGAATTTTTTTTTCAAATTGTTCCCCATTGTTATTAGAGTGATGTGACCAGCTGGATGATGAAGGTGGCAGATCATCATGGGAAATCATTTTTCGAATTTTTTTTATTCCTTAACATTTAAATTACAACACTAAGGCGGGCTTTGCACGTTGCAACATCGGTAACAATGTGTTACCGATGCTGCAGCGATAGTCCCGCCCCCGTCGCACGTTCGATATCTAGTGAAAGCTGCCGTAGCGATTATTATCGATACGGCATTTTTACACGCACATACCTGCTGTGCGACGTCCCTCTGGCCGGCGACCCGCCTCCTTCCTTAGGGGGCGGGTTGTGCGGCGTCAGAGTGACATCACACGGCAGGCGGCCAATTGAAGCGGAGGGGCGGAGATGAGCAGGATGTAAACATCCCGCCCACCTCCGTCCGTCTCAATGCAGCCGGCGGCAGGTAAGTTGAAGTTCCTCGCTCCTGCGGCTTCACACACAGCGATCTGTGCTGCCGCAGGAGCGAGGCACAACATCGTACCTGTGCACCGGCATTATGGAAATGTCGGAGGCTGCAGCGATGATACAATAACGATGCTTTTGCGCTCGTTCATCGTATCAAAAAGGTTTTACACATTGCGATATCGACTGCGACGCCGGATGTGCGTCACTTTCGATTTGACCCCACCGACATCGCACGTGCAATATCGCAACGTGCAAAGCCGCCCTAAGGCTATGTGTCCACAGGAGAATGTTGATGCGGATTTTTCTGCATCAAAATCCGCTGCTTTCCCTCAAAATCCGCACCTTTTCAAAAGTGCGGATTTGCTGCGGATTTACCGCGGAATTGCCGCGGATTTTGGTGCGGATTTTTTTTTTTTCGCCTTTTTTAAAGCCAAAATCCACATCAAAATCCACAACAATAATTGACATGTTGCAGATTTTTCCGGATCAAAATCCGCACCAAATCCGCCACGGAAAAATCCGCAGCATGGGCACAGCATTTCCAAAATGCCATAGAAATGGCTGGGAAGTGCCGCTGCTGCAGATTTTCGGGAAATCCGCGGCTTTTCCGCGAGAAATCCGCGGCAAAATCCGCGCATTTTCCGCAGCGTGGACACATAGCCTAAGAAGTAAAAGTCATGGAATTATGAAAATCACTGGTTCCAAGACCAAATCAATGTAACTCTGAGCTGTTAATGTACACCTGGAATGAAGCCCAGCTACCACATACTGTATTATAGAACCCCACACTATAAATGTCGAAGGATCGGTGTGATGGTCACTCGTGAAGGCTTCTTCATGGCGTTGCACACTTGGTCTCCAGACAACTCCTTGCCTCTCTGCACCATGACAGCTTTTGAGAGTGGCGATGTAAGGTCATTTGAACAACACCTGTTATGGACGTCTTGCTCATAGCCCAATGAAGTGCAAATGCTTTCTAATGGCATTTCACACCTTAGGCTTGGTATGTGAGATTACAGAATGGATCAATCATAAAATCAGCAGCATGACCATTTCTTCTAGGTGTCTCATGAACTGTTTTTCAAAAGACAATGTCAATCCACATGGTTCTCCTTCTACTGAGAGCAGCCTACGTTGCTGAAATGTGCTATCATGGCCTGCAGCATCACTAGACTTGTCTTCCATTGACCAGATCAATGGTCAGCAATTCCAATGGAGGTTGCCAGCAGCAGATCTTGATTTGAAGTACATTGCTCAGACAACCATTAGTAACCTCAATGATAGCATGGCAAAGCATATAAATACATGTCTTTCTGCGTGTAGCGCTCATACTCCATACTGAATAAATGAAGATGTCTTGAAAACTTTGCTTCCACTTCTTTATTTGCGTATTGATTCTGTGATTAAAATTATTCCACGATGTTACCTTCAAGGTTGAGAATTAAATGGGAGCAGTTCTTTGCATCCTATAGTATTAATCAGTGAACAAATCTTTATTTTAGATGTATGACTTACAGATTTTTTTTTGAGGACCACGGGGGAACACTATTCTCCTTAAGGAGACTTTGCAAGCCAGTCTGGCTGCCAGGTAAGGGGACTTATAGCTGCCACGCCCCTTTAAGAAATATTCAAATTGTCTCTCCAGTAAAAAATCCACTTGTGACTTTTAGGATCGCTACTTCCAATAGGTGGCGCTGTGCTAGAGTTTGTCTCCTTTACTGGAGAGACAATTTGAATATTTCTTAGAGGGGCGTGGCAGCTATAAGTCCCCTTACTTGGCAGCCAGACTGGCTTGCAAAGTCTCCTTAAGGAGAATAGTGTTCCCCCGTGGTCCCCACATAGCTTTCTCATGAGCCAGATCAGACACCCCCATACTTTGCACTGACGAGGGGCAAGCACCCCGAAACACCGTGTCTGCAAATTGGGATTCTGATCTGGCTTATATATCCTGAGTCATATTGCAAAGGATTGTTGAAAATCCACTTGCGACTTTTAGGATCGCTACTTCCAATAGGTGACGCTGCGCTAGAGTTTGTCTCCTTTACTGGAGAGACAATTTGGAGATATTTTTTGGTTCTTTTTAACGTGCTAATGGAATCTTCAAAAGTCACCAACAATAAACTATGGGCAGCATGGAATTTGTATCTTCTCCCTGTATTTGCGTGGATTTCTTCTCAATCCTCTGGTTTCCTGCCACACTGCAAGAATATACTGGTAAGGAATTTAGATTGTGAGCCCCAATGGGGACCGTGATGATAACTTTCTTAAAGCGTTGTGGAAATTAATGGTGCTATTGAAGCGAGTAAAAGTAAAAGACCTATACACTAAAACATCTAGATAAGGAAAAATATACATATAATCTAATATATAAAGCTGAGTGTATGTATGTCCATATGTCCGCTAAAGGAATCCGCACCCTTGCATGTACAATCACGAAATTTTGCACAGACGCCCAATTCGAATTTTTGAGCCATTTGACTTTTTGAAACCATAGCGTTCTCATTTCTCGGCATATGGAGATAAGTGTTGGCTTAATTTTTGCGTCTCAAGCTGACATTTTTAATGGTACCTTTTTTGCACAGATTCTACATTTTGATCGCCTGTTATTGCGTTTTGCATAAAATTTGCGACAACCAAAAAACCATACTGTAATTTTGGCTTTGGAATTTTTTTGCCGCTAAGCCATTTACCAGTCAGATTAATTGATTTTATATTTTGATAGCTCAGGTATTTCTGAACACGGCTATACTAAATGTGTGTATATTTTTTATTTTTTTTAACCTTTTGATTTTCAATAAGGCGAATGGGGGGTGATTTGAACTTTTAGATGCCTCCAATGGCAGTGTGGAAAAGCGAGTTCCCAGCCACTACAAAACATATACGGCTGCACACTAAAATGTTAACAATGAATAAGGGAACTGTGGTACTGCATTACTGCTATAGGAATATTGAAAAAAAAAATATATATATATTTATTATATGTATTAGCCAATGCAGGAGTCTAGCTGCCCAGACATGGAGGTTTTAACCCAGATAGTGGCATTCCAGTTAGGTTTTTGTCTAGCTGCTCAGACAGGGAGGTTTATAATTCAGATGGCATTTCAAGTTAGGTTCCTGGTTTACAGAGATTACCTTGCCGTTGTTACCAGGCTTACATGCATTGACCAAAACATAAGCTAAATATCTTTTTTTTTTTTCTTCAAATATTTGTATAGAAGTAATGCAATACCAGAGTTCCTTTATTCATTGTTAGCATTTTAGTGTGCAGCCATATATGTTTTGTAGTTATAATGTGTTTTCAGCTGGCATCTGTTCACACTTGTTGGATGTGCAGGTTAGTCTTTTTGTGTATTTAATGGGTTAACAGGCACGGGTGGATCGCGAATCCACCTTTGCCTGTGAGGCACACATATTTGCGTACAAATCAGCAGAGATCACCACCGCCTCACCACAGCAGCCGGCAGTGATCACCCCTTCAGGATTTAGGACGTACCATTAAGTTCTCGGTTGTGAAGGGGTTAATGTTGCACAGTATAGGAGAAGCTTTGTCATATATTTAGTACATAACATAAACATGTATAATCTCACTACTATGATGTCTACAATACCACTTATTGTATTTTATAGGTCCCAGACAACCCACCAGTCCAACTGGGCAATTCATAGTCCAAACAAACAAGAAAAATCTGGTTCCTCTATTAAACTATTCCAACGTTTATTCCAGATTCATTTAAAAATAGGTTGCCATCGCAGGACAGCAGTATATGTTGATGCATGTCGACCTTATGGTCTTAATCCTAACATTACAACCTTATGATGAAGTCTTGTCAACATGTACTGCTGTCCTACAATGGTAACCTATTTTTAAATGAATGTGGAATACATTTTGGAATATTTTAACAGAGGAATTGGATTTTTCTTCTTTGTTTGGAATATACAAAATCTTACTCTGATGACACACTTATAGTAAAGTGGGACACACTGACCACAGACTGGTGAATCTCAGATCCGAAATACTAATTCCACACTGGTCCAAAACACTAATGAAACCGGTACCATTTTTTTAACTTGAATCAGGGCCCTAATGTTAACCTGACCTTGTATTAGGAGCTGAGCAATTAGAAATGTGGATATTGGAAAACAGAAATGGAAACTATTCTAGATCTTATAAAGAACATGATATACTGTATATACTGTGTTTCCCAGAAAATATTACACCATTTTCGGTGTAAGGCTTAAATTTAAGCCCTACCCTGAAAATAAGACCTAGTTGCTGTTCAATAATGAAGTGTCCATGTAGCTAAAAAAAAGTAAATAATACTGCAGGATACTTCATAATAGAAAGCAGATACCCCCAAAAGAGAGATGAAAGAAGACAGAAGACCCTGCCATCGTACTCACCAGACACTAAATGGGAGGACCTGCAGTGGAATGCATCAAGGACCTGCGGTAGAATGCACACTCACAGTTATCAGATCATGCATACATCAGATCGCACACCCACATACATCAGATCGCACACCATCACACTTCAGATCACACACCCACATACATCAGATCGCACATAAACACATCAGATCGCACACACATGCACTCACCACATTCAGCAATGCTGGTTGATTCTGGCCAGCAGAGGAACCTAGGACGCAGTGTCTGAGGTTCCCCTGCAGGCTGGGAGCAATCATTACGGCGGATGTAATTAGTGTGTGCGTGTGTGATCTGATGTGTGATTGTGTGTGCAATCTCTGTGTGTGAGTGTGTGTTTGGGGACCGTGTGGAGCATCCTGCTGGGAGCGCCCACCAAAGATTGCAGGATAACCTGGCAGCGACGCAGACGTCCGGGGTCTGGTAAGTATGAGTCTCATGGGAAGGGGTGTTTGCTTTTTTGTGGGGGTAAACTTATCCCCTATCGTGCTTCCGTGAGAATAAGCCCCAAAAATAAACCCTATCACATTCTTCCAGGTAAAAAATAATATAAGATAGTGTCTTATTTTTGGGAAACACAATAAAAATATATGTTTATATATAAATTTATAATAAACCTCTATATGCGTAATATTTCTTTGATCATTCCTTTGCAGAAAATAAAGCTTCCTACCTCCTGTGTATACCTAGCTAAATGCCAGTTTCCAGAGTTAGCACCAGTTCTGTTTACACCGGGGCGCTGTTCAAATAAAAAGCAATATCAAATAAAAGGCTAAGTAAATATGTTTGACTCAAATGAATTTGGTGTTATATAAAACAACAGCAAATAAGCACATACTTCAAGACATGAAGACAAATAAATTAAATATTCAATAGCAAACAGTATATTAGCAGAAAGTTCAATACAAGGGAATACTGGGGCCAAAACAAATTAGATATTCAATAAAACAACAGTAGATAAGTGCAAACATCAATAATGCAACTCAAATAGAAGATACATGTTAATTAACTTTTCAAGATGAGATGAAAATCATTAAAGGAAATCAGACCTTCCAAAGTTTTTTTTTTTCTTCATTTCTCCCTTTACTTTTATACTTTTTGTTTTATTAAACTGAGCTAATGTAAAATGTATTTGATGCTTAGGGAAATCCTAATTCAATAAAATGGCATGTTGAAGTAAAAGAACAGTTCCGAGCGATACACATAGGATATTGCTGTAATAAATAAGTCAGAACCAATATATGGAGTAATCTCTGAAGTCAGTGAATAGCAAGCTTTTAAGAAACAGGTCAGAGAAATCAGGCTGGATTTATGTATGCTGATTTAGAAAAAGGAAATGTGACCTGACTGATGCTTATTTTTAGGCCTGGTTCAGATCATATATTAATAGTGTAATCCCACAAGTTTAATTTGCAATTTAGATATTAGAACAGATGATAATTACCATATTCTAAATTGACATCCTATACAAAACTGCAGTGCAATGTTTTTTGTAAAACAAGAAAATAAGTACAATACCGTGGCGGAACAAATGTTTTAATAGCTCGTCAATTTCTTTAAAAATGTTAATTATCACATATTCTGATATCTTAAGGCACACTCAATGAGGTTTTTCACCACTGGAGTGGTGCATTAAGTCCCCTGAAATCATTCTGATACTTACCCTCTGGTGGCTTCATCCATTTTCAGAGCCTCTCCCATCCCATCCTATGGTGCCATCTTATAACCGTAACTTCAGACTGGCCGAAAGTCAGAAGTTACATCACAAGCACTAAATACAAGTCTATGAGAGCCAGAATGAGGCTCTTATAGACTTGTACTAAGTTGTGAGCTCCAGCACGCTCCATGAAACACTGGAGATGTCAGCAGGTCACAAATCACTGGAGACTGACTAAAGCAACGCTGGAAAAAGATAAATAAGCCTGAAGGTGAGTATGAGATACCACTCCTGTGCTGAAATAAAAAAAAAAAACACAGTAGTGGTGCTTTAAGAAAAAGGTATTTGCAGAAATTCCCTTTTAACTCAATCCATAAACTATAAGGACAAAAATATCCAAATAATTGAGAAAGGAAGCATGTAAGACATGTTAAATACTAGTAAATCTGATCTATGGGCACGGTGGCTTAGTAGTTAGCACTTTAGTATTGTAGCACTGGGGGGTCCTTGGCTCAATTCCCATGAATGGCAAAAATTGGCATTTGTATGTTCGCCCTGCATTTGTGTGGACTTCTTCCTATACTCCAAAGACATACAGATAGGGAATTGAGATTGTGAGCCCCAATGAGGACTGTGATGATGATGTTTGTAAAACAATATAGAATTAATGGTGCTATGTAATGAAATTATGGCTCCAATTTATCAATGTAATACTTCAGGAAAACTTAAATTAAAAGCACTTATAGTTGCACAAAACCTTTGCAATTTTTATCATTTTAATGCTGTCATGATCCAGGACTGGTATTCCCCATTCCAGAGTTTCACAGACACGGACTGGTCATGTCAGGGGTTAACTCACATTGGCCTTGTTCCGGTTTCAGGAGACACTATATCTGGGCGCTGCACCACCATTTCAGCGCTGGTTTTAGTTTTGCTCTGCAACCTGTGATTAACTTTGGTGAGATTTCCTGTTTGATCTGACTCCTAGTTACTGTTCCCTGACCTGTACCCTCCCCCATTCGTCCGTCTGTCCCAGTCTCTGATTCCTGTTATTTGTTTACACATCCAGGGTTATCCTCTTCCAGTGTTTGTGATTCCACACCCTCCGGTCTTGTCTTCTGTCCCCTGTGCCCTTTGTGTTCCCCTCTGCATACCTGATCTCCTGGCATCCGACCTCAGTTCTGTTTTCTGACCTGATCTTGATTCTTCCTCTGCACTTACTTGACTTCCAGGCTAGACACTGACTGCTTGACTACTTTATTGCCCCCTGGAGGTTCGCCCGTGAACTGCCTGCTGAAGTTACTCTGTTGTACTTCATCCTTCTTTCTGTTACAGTGATACTTTAACTCTCCTTCACTACACTGCTGCCACCTAGTGGGGAAGATGCTTTACTACTTCTCAACAGCCCTTTGTACAGCATGATACATGCCAGTTTTTTCCACTTAAGTGGCACAGGGGGGCGACCAAGGCATGAAACCAAAGCTCATCTAATTCAGGTATACCATCTGACAGACACTTTTTATTTGTTAGTAGGCGTGCCTCTGACTCCAGCCAAAGTAATGCATCTTAACATCAAGACCAATGTCAATATTGCTGGTTTGGATGAATCCGGGGCTTATCTGGGTTCATGTTACTTGAGAAAATCACTCATTTTATGAGTTATCTGGATGAGAAAACTTTTATTTTTGGACTAGTTTAGTTTAAGACTCTCACTTCTCATTCCCTGGCAAGAGTAGTAAAACTTATCAGTCTGAAGAACTTGTAATGTCCTGTATTATACATACAATGCATTTATGAATGCTTGAAGGGGTTTTCAGGATTTTTGAAAAATAGCCTCCAACCAGAAAATGTAAAAAAAAACAACAACCCTCAAATAACTATTTTTTGTCTTGTAAATTCAAGCCACCTTAGCTGTTCTGTCCAGTTTTGTGAACTATCATGACTTGTTAACCAATCACTGGTATAAGCTGAGAAGATAGTATGGGTCACGTGACAAGTGTGGACAGTGATTGGCTGAAGCAAAGACATATGCACCACTATATCATCATTGTAGGACAGCAACACGACCATTGAACTGTAGGTGATGTAATGGTTGTGGCTAAATCCTAGTAGCTAGAAGGACCTTGGGCATGGATGACTTGGTTAGTGGACGTGGCTGGCTCGGTTTGTGGGCGTGGTGATGTTTACTCTTGCCCCACTTGCACCCTCCCATCTGGGGGTCTTACCCCCAGGCCCCTACTTGTATTATAAACAACTCCATAACCATGTGGACTTACAAAAATAATGTTGCTTCCTGGTATCAGCTATGTTGGCTGAGACTCTCCCCTTCTGGTGACATGGGCATGACATCAGCAAAGGTCCCTCTGTCCACTGGGATTTATCCATTACCGGGATGTAATATCGGAAGATTTTCCAGGCAAGTAAACCTATTTGCTTTTTTTATTATTAAATTTGCATAGTTTGAGCATCTTAAAAAAACATGGACATTCTGATTTATTTTTCTTGTAATAGCAGTGCAGAATACAGGAAATCGCATCCATTCATCGTCACCATGTGATGACTTTACAGGCACTGTGGTAGTGAACTTCCACTTTTACTACAGTGAAGCATAATATCATTTTGCACTCACTTTCGAAAGGTAATAAGCAAAGCTGCAATAACATAAAGCCAATGACAAGAAATATATCATTAATGTCTCCATTTTACAGGAGGACTGAATATTTTACTAATAAATTATTTCTTTATTCGGTTTTATTAGACAGTCTTCTGCCTTCAAAATATTACCAGGCACTTTTCATAAATTTCCATTTACGAGACACTTCCTGAGCAAGTAGCGGTGATCCGTTTTGGCAGTAAGGAGAAGGAAAGGTCTGTTCCCAGGGTGCTTTGTGTAATCTTGCCTGATCTGCATATTTCAATAATAAATTCACAAACATAATAATGACTTTGATGCCCTAGTTGTTGTGGTGCAAACATGCATATCGTAGATTACCATGTGCCGGGTGTAAATGAAGGTCCCGCTATCGATGAATACAGAGAGCTGTCTACGATGGATTTAAGGCATCCTTTATGCGTGCTTCTTCATAGGATGTATTCTTTGTAGCCATCTCAGCTCAGTGTAATTTGAAGCTAGCAGGGTTTGACTAATCCATACACGAAAATAATTAAAACAAGTCTGGTATCATCCTATAAGCCTCTTTATGTGATACTCCTGCAAATAAAGAAGAAAAAGGATCATTCTTCACAAAGGTTTTAGCATTATGGGACATCTTAACTTGTAAGGATGTACCTGCCTTACTCATGTACCGCTTCCTTTCACTGACCACTGGAAGAGATCACATCAATCACTTTACACTCAGTAAACATTTTGTTCTCTTTATAAGAAGAACAGGACAAATCCGGGATGAATGTGGTTTCTCATCTGTTTTCACGCATTGTGTGCCGTGCTAATCAGACTAACCCTATGTGGAAAATAAACAGGGTTGTGTAAGCAGCTGGAAGCCAAAGTGCTCATTCAGTCAAACCTAAAAATGAACATACCGGATAATCATCTAAAAATAACACTAGATTAACTTTTACTCCACACGCATTCAACACTTACATTTTATTTTAAAAAGATCACTTTTCTTTTCATGTCTTGTGATACTCATTGCCATTTTTTGTGTCAAATTCTTCAAATTGGCTTACTTGGTTGATAAATTTAGCTCAAAGTAAAAAAATCTCCTTTATTTTTTGTCCTTAAACTACCCTACACAGACCAACACATAAATAGACTTTTAAAAATTAACCCCTTCACAACCAATGACCTACCTTTATGTCATTGGTCATGTATGGCCCTTTAATGAGGGCTTGCACGACGAGTCCATATTATTCCCTGCACATGTCGCTGGTCTGGTCACCCAATGTGCAGCTAACAGGTGTGGGAGGATTTAAGATCCACCCATGCCTGTTAACTAGGTAGATTGCGCTGTCAAACTATGACAGTACAATCTAACACTAGCCGATGATGATCAAGCCACCGGCGCTCTTGCGATGCAATAACAGGGGCGCTAATGGGCTCTCATGATAGCATGGTGTCAGCTGATGATCCGTGTCGCTGTCATGGTGTGCTTTCTGTGAATGCCAGCAGAGCTCCAACCTTAAGGCTGCTTTACACGCAGCGACATCGCTAGCGATGTCACTCGTAAAAGCACCCGGCCCCGTCGTTTGTGCGTCATGGGTAAATCGCTGCCCGTGGCGCACAAAATTGCTAGAACCCATCACACATACTTACCTGCCTAAAGACGTCGCTGTGGCCGGCGAACAGCCTCTTTTCTAAGGGGGAGGTTCGTGTGGCATCACATAGAAACGGAGGGGCGGAGAGCAGCCACATGGAAGTCACACCCACCTCGTTGCCGGAGGACGCAGGTACGGTGTTGTTCGTAGTTCCTGGGGTGTCACACGTAGCGATGTATGCTGCCTCAAGAACGATGAACAACCTGCTTCCAGAACAAGGAATGACATTTGGGAAAAGGACGACGTGTCAACAATCAACGATTTGGTGAGTATTTTGCATCGTTAGTGGTCGCTCGTACGTGTCACACGCAACGACGTCGCTAAAGAGGCCGGATGTGTGTCGCGAATTCCGTGACCGCAATGACAACTGGTTAGCGATGTCGTTGCTTGTAAAGCCCCCTTTAGGCTGTAGTCATATTAGTGTATGGCATCCGATGCTATAGCTACGAATGCAATATGCTAATTACCCTCCACTCAGGCTCTGCTGCGAGCATCAGCCGAGTGTCATGCGACTGTAACCGGATCTTGTGATAGGGTCAGATCTGTGAAGCTGAGGGCGGGCACTGCGGAGAAGAGGTAGGAGTTAAATCTCCCCATCTCCTCCATTGTCGGCCTGTGCATATGTCGCACTGCACTTGGATAACATCCGAGTGCAGTCTGATGTTTTGCTCGCACCCATTCACTTGTGTGGGTGCGAGTGATATGGCGTTTGAAGAAATTTGCAGCATGCTGCGATTTTTTTTCCTCAGTCCAATTAAGGGTGAGAAAACTCGCAGATCTGAGCTGCAGCATTGTTTTACATGAGGCCGAGTGCAATGCGAGATTTCTCATACCCTTAGCAGGAGATCAGTATTTCTGCTGATCAGAGGGATGCTTCCATCAAAAATGTATTTTGGAAATTGTGCAAAATTTAATGATAAGAAATATGACTAATTTATATACATATGAGATGTAAACAGGTATTTTGCTTTATTTCACAACTAGGAGTTATTTACTGTTGCTTTATAGCCTAGACTTAAAGGGGTTGTCCGACATAAACTCAAAAATTTTTGTTAAGCTAATCTGTGCTGTATTGTCATATAAAACACCCCTACATTGTTATTTTTTGTTTTCTAACTTCTGTTCCTCTTGAATTATGACTTTATTCTCTGCAGCTCCTTGTTTACATTCAGCTCCAGCAAACATGATAACTTCCTGTGCCAAACCTCCCAGTCAGAGCTGGCACCGCCCGGCCTCAGTGTCCAGCCCCGCCCCAGTGTCCAGCCTCGCCCCCTGCCAGCCCCCTGCACACACATTCCCTGTCAGTATTCAGCCTCAGCACTGACCTGTTATCACTACAGCATTGCAAATAACAGCCCCACATCAGGCTCTGCACCGCACACGCACACATATGGCTCTGCACCGCACGCGCACACATATGGTTCTGCACCGCACGCGCACACATATGGCTCTGCACCGCACACGCACACATATGGCTCTGCACCGCACGCGCACACATATGGCTCTGAACCGCACACGCACACATATGGCTCTGCACCGCACGCGCACACATATGGCTCTGCACTGCACGCGCACACAAATGGCTCTGCACCACACGCGCACACATATGGCTCTGCACCGCACGCATATGGCTCTGCACCGCACACATATGGCTCTGCACCGCACACATATGGCTCTGCACCGCAAGCGCACACATATGGCTCTGCACTGCACGCGCACACATATGGCTCTGCACTGCACGCGCACACAAATGGCTCTGCACCACACGCGCACACATATGGCTCTGCACCGCACGCATATCGCTCTGCACCGCACACATATGGCTCTGCACCGCACACATATGGCTCTGCACCGCAAGCGCACACATATGGCTCTGCACCGCACGCGCACACATACGGCTCTGCACCGCACACATATGGCTCTGCACCGCACGCGCACACATATGGCTCTGCACCGCACGCGCACACATATGGCCCTGCACTGCACACGCACACATATGGCTCTGCACCGCACACATATGGCTCTGCTCCGCACACATATGGCTCTGCACCGCATGCGCACACATATGGCTCTGCACCACCTGCGCACACATATGGCTCTGCACCGCACACATATGGCTCTGCACCGCACACACACACATATGGCTCTGCACCGCACACATATGGCTCTGCACCGCACACATATGGCTCTGCACCGCATGCGCACACATATGGCTCTGCACCACATGCGCACACATATGGCTCTACACCGCACACATATGGCTCTGCACCGCACACATATGGCTCTGCACCGCACACGCACAATATGACTAATTTATATACATATGAGATGTAAACAGGTATTTTGCTTTATTTCACAACTAGGAGTTATTTACTGTTGCTTTATAGCCTAGACTTAAAGGGGTTGTCCGACATAAACTCAAAAATTTTTGTTAAGCTAATCTGTGCTGTATTGTCATATAAAACACCCCTACATTGTTATTTTTTGTTTTCTAACTTCTGTTCCTCTTGAATTATGACTTTATTCTCTGCAGCTCCTTGTTTACATTCAGCTCCAGCAAACATGATAACTTCCTGTGCCAAACCTCCCAGTCAGAGCTGGCACCGCCCGGCCTCAGTGTCCAGCCCCGCCCCAGTGTCCAGCCTCGCCCCCTGCCAGCCCCCTGCACACACATTCCCTGTCAGTATTCAGCCTCAGCACTGACCTGTTATCACTACAGCATTGCAAATAACAGCCCCATATCAGGCTCTGCACCGCACACGCACACATATGGCTCTGCACCGCACGCGCACACATATGGTTCTGCACCGCACGCGCACACATATGGCTCTGCACCGCACACGCACACATATGGCTCTGCACCGCACGCGCACACATATGGCTCTGAACCGCACACGCACACATATGGCTCTGCACCGCACGCGCACACATATGGCTCTGCACTGCACGCGCACACAAATGGCTCTGCACCACACGCGCACACATATGGCTCTGCACCGCACGCATATGGCTCTGCACCGCACACATATGGCTCTGCACCGCACACATATGGCTCTGCACCGCAAGCGCACACATATGGCTCTGCACTGCACGCGCACACATATGGCTCTGCACTGCACGCGCACACAAATGGCTCTGCACCACACGCGCACACATATGGCTCTGCACCGCACGCATATCGCTCTGCACCGCACACATATGGCTCTGCACCGCACACATATGGCTCTGCACCGCAAGCGCACACATATGGCTCTGCACCGCACGCGCACACATATGGCTCTGCACCGCACACATATGGCTCTGCACCGCACGCGCACACATATGGCTCTGCACCGCACGCGCACACATATGGCCCTGCACTGCACACGCACACATATGGCTCTGCACCGCACACATATGGCTCTGCTCCGCACACATATGGCTCTGCACCGCATGCGCACACATATGGCTCTGCACCACCTGCGCACACATATGGCTCTGCACCGCACACATATGGCTCTGCACCGCACACACACACATATGGCTCTGCACCGCACACATATGGCTCTGCACCGCACACATATGGCTCTGCACCGCATGCGCACACATATGGCTCTGCACCACATGCGCACACATATGGCTCTACACCGCACACATATGGCTCTGCACCGCACACATATGGCTCTGCACCGCACACGCACACATATGGCTCTGCACCGCACACATATGGCTCTGCACCGCACGCGCACACATATGGCTCTGCACCGCACGCGCACACATATGGCTCTGCACCGCACACATATGGCTCTGCACCGCACGCGCACACATATGGCTCTGCACGCGCACACATATGGCTCTGCACCGCATGCGCACACATACAGTTAGGTCCAGAAATATTTGGACAGTGACACAATTTTCGCGAGTTGGGCTCTGCATGCCACCACATTGGATTTGAAATGAAACCTCTACAACAGAATTCAAGTGCAGATTGTAACGTTTAATTTGAAGGTTTGAACAAAAATATCTGATAGAAATTGTAGGAATTGTACACATTTCTTTACAAACACTCCACATTTAAGGAGGTCAAAAGTAATTGGACAAATAAACCAAACCCAAACAAAATATTTTTATTTTCAATATTTTGTTGCGAATCCTTTGGAGGCAATCACTGCCTTAAGTCTGGAACCCATGGACATCACCAAACGCTGGGTTTCCTCCTTCTTAATGCTTTGCCAGGCCTTTACAGCCGCAGCCTTCAGGTCTTGCTTGTTTGTGGGTCTTTCTGTCTTAAGTCTGGATTTGAGCAAGTGAAATGCATGCTCAATTGGGTTAAGATCTGGTGATTGACTTGGCCATTGCAGAATGTTCCACTTTTTTGCACTCATGAACTCCTGGGTAGCTTTGGCTGTATGCTTGGGGTCATTGTCCATCTGTACTATGAAGCGCCGTCCGATCAACTTTGCGGCATTTGGCTGAATCTGGGCTGAAAGTATATCCCAGTACACTTCAGAATTCATCCGGCTACTCTTGTCTGCTGTTATGTCATCAATAAACACAAGTGACCCAGTGCCATTGAAAGCTATGCATGCCCATGGCATCACGTTGCCTCCACCATGTTTTACAGAGGATGTGGTGTGCCTTGGATCATGTGCCGTTCCCTTTCTTCTCCAAACTTTTTTCTTCCCATCATTCTGGTACAGGTTGATCTTTGTCTCATCTGTCCATAGAATACTTTTCCAGAACTGAGCTGGCTTCATGAGGTGTTTTTCAGAAAATTTAACTCTGACCTGTCTATTTTTGGAATTGATGAATGGTTTGCATCTAGATGTGAACCCTTTGTATTTACTTTCATGGAGTCTTCTCTTTACTGTTGACTTAGAGACAGATACACCTACTTCACTGAGAGTGTTCTGGACTTCAGTTGATGTTGTGAACGGGTTCTTCTTCACCAAAGAAAGTATGCGGCGATCATCCACCACTGTTGTCATCCGTGGACGCCCAGGCCTTTTTGAGTTCCCAAGCTCACCAGTCAATTCCTTTTTTCTCAGAATGTACCCGACTGTAGATTTTGCTACTCCAAGCATGTCTGCTATCTCTCTGATGGATTTTTTCTTTTTTTTCAGCCTCAGGATGTTCTGCTTCACCTCAATTGAGAGTTCCTTAGACCGCATGTTGTCTGGTCACAGCAACAGCTTCCAAATGCAAAACCACACACCTGTAATCAACCCCAGACCTTTTAACTACTTCATTGATTACAGGTTAACGAGGGAGACGCCTTCAGAGTTAATTGCAGCCCTTAGAGTCCCTTGTCCAATTACTTTTGGTCCCTTTAAAAAGAGGAGGCTATGCATTACAGAGCTATGATTCCTAAACCCTTTCTCCGATTTGGATGTGAAAACTCTCATATTGCAGCTGGGAGTGTGCACTTTCAGCCCATATTATATATATAATTGTATTTCTGAACATGTTTTTGTAGACAGCTAAAATAACATAACTTGTGTCACTGTCCAAATATTTCTGGACCTAACTGTATGGCTCTGCATCGCACACGCAAAGACAGGGCTCTGCACCGCACGCGCACAGACAGGGCTCTGCACCGCACACAGACAGGGCTCGGCTCTGCACACAGACAGGGCTCTGCAGCGACCCCCCCATCCCCCATCCCCATAGCGAACACATGTAGGGAGTACATACTCACCCGTCCTCGGTCCCCGCCGCTCCTGCATGTTCGCGCGCTGTCTATGCTCTGGCCATATCAGCACAGTAGTGATGTCACCGCTGTGCTGAAGAGAGCACAGACAGCGGGAGGGACAGTGATGAGAAGCAGCGCTGCGCTGCTTCTCATCAGCACTTTCAAATGTACCGGCATCTGTGATCTGTGATCTGTGATGCTGGTACATTTGAATGTGCGATCCTGAGCAAGGAGTCCGGTGCTGGCGCTGACACCATGGCAGCCGCCGCCAGGCCCCGCCCCCAGGTCACGGACCCCATAGCAGTGCAGAGGGAGGTTGTGGGGAGAGTAAGGGGTGTGGGGGAATGTGTGGGAGGGTGCAGGGAAGGGGGCGAGGACTCCACGTACTGTACCTGCCCAGCAGGGAGGCGACATGCTGTTCCAGATCTGCATGTCAACATGGCCCTGCCCATGTTGACATGAAGTGACCAGAAGCAGCAAAATCGCAGCAGGAGCGGTCACATGATCGCTCTGAGCCGGGGGAGAGGGGCTGACAGCAGGGCAGGTAAGTGGTCTCTATCTACTTACCTGCCCCAATGTAGCCCAATAGGGAAATAAAAAAAAAAGTCAAAAGAAGCCGGATAACCCCTTTAAGCTTGTGAGGAAATATATGACATGAATTTCACCATGTTTGTGGTGTTGACAAGTTGCGTACATGTCGCATTTGGGCAATTATTTTCAACGTTTCGCCAAATGTTTGTAAATGCAAAGAAAAAGGTGGATGAGTTATCTGTGGGTAAACAAGGTTGCCCAGCTTTCATAAAGATTTATTATTCCTTACGAAATACAAAACCATTGAAAATTGTAGTACAAATCTGTCCCTTTTTTTAGGACTGTCCATGAAGTATCATAACAAATGTTGCACAAATTACTCCACTATACTTTTGCTTAGCCTTGGCATATGTAACGTCCTAATAAATCTCGCCCTACGATTCAATAATCCTCGCTATGTGAATTAAACCAAGAACAATAACCCAACAAGAGATCACATTATGATTGAATAAACCATGGAAAAATAAAGCAGGTTTTCAATGTATTATTTATACTGAATATTCTTAGTATCTGTAGAAAATATGTTCCAATATATCTGGCTGTGAAGCAGTAAGGGGGAACATTGACCTAATAATTAAAACTTTCAGCTGAAAATTAGGCTAATTGATACATGGTAACTGCAGGCGTAGATCTGACATAAAATCAGCCTATTAACGCTATCAAGCTGGCTGCTATACGTAGTTATTACTGTTCTACAGAGTTTGACTATGCTGAAGAGTACACTCGCTATTCATTCTTATTAGTTTTATTACTCTTCTCATTTACGAGACTGTTAAAGCGAAATAATTAAAGTTTTGAGAGAGATGAATATATCAACATAATATGTTGCGGTAGCAAAAAAAAAAAGGAAATCTTGTAACAGTATTCCTCAAGTGGTAATTAGTTCTAAACAGTAAAAAGCATTGATTCTAAGTGCTATTGCTATCATTATTTCTGAATGATGGCGGTATCTCCTATATGCTAGCTCATGCACAGCAGGAGACAGTTCTCTGGCTGCAGCCTGCATTAGGAGCTGACTCACCATCTTATCTACAGCTGGGAGACTGGAAACCTAACATTAATAGAACAATCTCTTTGCCAGCCTTCCCTGACAGCCTGCTCTGAAACCTGTGTTTAGGCAGTGATTTGTCTCTTTCATTAGGGGTGCTTCACACACAGCGAGCTCGCTGCCGAGATCGCTGCTGAGTCACGGTTTTTGTGACGCAGCAGTGACCTCATTAGCGATCTCGCTGTGTGTGACACTGAGCAGCGATCTGGCCCCTGCTGCGAGATCGCTGCTCGTTACACACAGCCCTGGTTCGTTTTCTTCAAAGCCGCTCTCCCGCTGTGACACACAGATCGCTGTGTGTGACAGCGAGAGAGCGACAAATGAAGCGAGCAGGGAGCAGGAGCCGGCGTCTGACAGCTGAGGTAAGCTTGTAACCAAGATAAACATCGGGTAACCAAGGTGGTTACCCGATATTTACCTTAGTTACCAGCCTCCGCAGCTCTCACGCTGCCTGTGCTGCCGGCTCCGGCTCTCTGCACATGTAGCTGCTGTACACATCGGGTTAATTAACCCGATGTGTATAGCAGCTAGGAGAGCAAGGAGCCAGCGCTAAGCAGTGTGCGCGGCTCCTTGCTCTCTGCACATGTAGCTGCATTACACATCGGGTTAATTAACCCGATGTGTACAGCAGCTAGGAGAGCAAGGAGCCAGCGCTCAGTGTGCGCGGCTCCCTGCTTTCTGCACACAGCGCTGGTAACTAATGTAAACATCGGGTAACCATACCCGATGTTTACCTTAGTTACCAGTCTCCGCAGCTTCCAGTCGGCGGCTCCGTGCAAGCGCAGCGTCGCTTGCACGTCGCTGCTGGCTGGGGGCTGTTCAGTGGTCGCTGGTGAGATCTGCCTGTTTGACAGCTCACCAGCGACCATGTAGCGATGCAGCAGCGATCCTGACCAGGTCAGATCGCTGGTCGGATCGCTGCTGCATCGCTAAGTGTGAAGGTACCCTTAGTGTTACTCTATTAAATATTCATCTTAGTAGGCTGTGATAAGCCGCTTTAACAGAAATTAATGTGTGTCTATGTGTATAATATATATATATATATATATATATATATATATATGTATATATATATTATATTCGCAAGGCACTGAATATATATATATATATATATATATATACATACAGTGCCTTGCGAAAGTATTCGGCTCCCTTGATTTTTTGACCCTTTTCCCACATTTCAGGCTTCAAGCATATAGATAAAAAATGTTAATGATATGGTGAAGAATCAACAACAAATAGGACACAATTGTGAAGTTGAACGAAATTTAATGCTTATTTTAAACTTTTTTAAAAAATAAATAACTGAATATTGGGGTGTGCAATATTATCCTTCCCCTTTACTTTCAGTGCAGCAAACTCACTCTAGAAGTTCATTGAGGATCTCTGAATGATCCATTTTTGTCCTAAATGACTGATAATGGTAAATATAAGCCACCTGTGTGTAATCAAGTCTCCGTATAATGCACCTGCTCTGTGATAGTCTCAGTGTTCTGTTTAAAGCGCAGATAGCATCATGAAGACCAAGGCACACAACAGGCAGGTCCGTGATACTGTTGTGGAGAAGTTTACAGCTGGATTTGATTACAAAAAGATTTCCACAACTTTAAACATCCCAAGGAGCACTGTGCAAGGGATCATATTGAAATGGAAGGAGCAGGGAAGGAGCATAGAAATCATGGGGCCCCATAGCAAAAGTCAGAATGGGGTCCCCCCACCGATAAAAAACAAACAAACAAAAAAACATTATCATAATAATCATTATACATGTTATTGGGGTCGGCATGCATTATTGGGGGCGGCTTATAGTCAGAAATAACACATACTACTACATAGTGTTACTGAATAACACCCACCATATAAAGGTTTGCAATGTATTATTACATTGCAAAATAATGCCGCCACACCATGACCAAATATCACCACATAGAGTCTGAATATAACCACCGTCCTGTTACTGAGCAAAGGCCACTGCACCAAGACCAGTGGATTCACACCACAAATCCCTAAAAAATCTGCAATATGTGAACTTGGCCTAAAGTAGGGATATCCTTCTTCGTGCCCCTCACTACATACAATATACATTTTTACATCTGTCTCCCCCATTTAATGGTAAGGATTATGACTCTTTATAGCCTTAGGATCTATATTAAAACTCTGCAAAGTACAGGGATAATACACACACACACACACACACACACACACACACACACTGATGGCACAGCAAAGGGGCAACACACACACAGTGATGACACAACACAGGGGCAACACACACACAGTATTGGCACAGGGACAACACACACACACAGAGTGATGGCACAGCACAGGGCAGTTTTCTGTAGTATTACAGGCAGACATTTGTACATTATAATACTCACCTGCTCCTGTGCTGTGAGAGATGATGATAGTGGCTCAGGCCTCCCTGCTGCACTTCCTGTGAGTCTTCCTGGCTGCTCCTCCTGTCCTCTGCTTTTTCTTTCTATTCCTTCTGTTCTCCGCTTCTCACTGTTTTTCTGCTCTCTGTTTGCTTTTCTCTCTTTTTTGTGGTCTCTACTCCTTCTTCACTCCTGCACTCTTTTCCTTTTCATCATTTCATTTTCCCGCTTCTGCCCCCTCTCCTGATTGGCTGTTCTCCTCCTGGCATCTCTGCTGCCTGGCCACTCCCTCCTCTTCAGCACAGGCCGCGCACAGTGTGCAGTGTGGGCGCCTCTAAATCTCTGCGTTGGCCAGTCTGCAGCTATACAAACAGTGTCGGCTACCAGCGGTGTTAATCAGCTACTTGGTGACGGTCCTGGGGGCTTGATGCATGAAAGTGAAAACGCACACACTTCGAGCAGCCACCCCAGGCCCCTCCAGCCACGGCTGCCACCAGGAATTTCCGGGCCCGATACTGAAAAATTTTTCGGGCCCCATCAGACTCCACCACAGCTCCGGCTCTACGCCTCGAACCTTCGGCACTAGAAAAAAGTTGTTTCCAGCATCACGTCCTAGAAAAGGTTAAAAGCCAATTTTATTCCATAAGGTTAAAACCAACACTAGGTTGGATCGATGTCCACGAAGTATAAAACAATCTCTGACGCGTTTCACACCTAACAGAGGTTCTTAGTCTTAAGCGGGCTTTACACGCTGCAACATCGCTAGCCGGTGCTAGCGATGGCGAGCATGATAGCACCCGCCCCTAACGTTATGCCAATATTTGGTGATTGCTGCCGCAGTGAACATTATCGCTACGGCAGTGTCACATGCACTTACCTGGTCGGCGGCGTCGCTGTGACTGCTGAACAATCCCTCCCTCAAGGGGGAGGGACGTTCGGCATCACAGCGACGTCATCGCAACGTCACTAAGCAGCCGGGCAATCAAAGCGGAGGGGCGGAGATGAGTGGGACATAACATCCCGCCCACCTCCTTCCTTCCTCATTGCGGGCGTGTGGCAGGTAAGGAGAGGTTCATCGTTCCTGCGGCATCACACATAGCGATGTGTGCTGCCGCGTAGACGAGGATCAACTTCGCCCACGCGACAGCAGCAATATTTGAGAATGGACCCCCATGTCAATGAGGAGAGATTTTGGACGTTTTTGCAACGATCCAAAATCGCTCCTAGGAGTCACACACAACGAGATCGCTACAGCGGCCGGATGTGCGTCAGAAAATCTGTGACCCCAATGAGATCGCTGTAGCGATCTTGTAGCGTGTAAAGCCCGCTTTAGACATATCCTGTTGTATTTGCACAAGTTATGGAATAAAATTGGTTTTTAACCTCTTTTCTTGGCCATGATGCTGGAAACAACTTCTGTTCTATTGCCAGACTTTGCCTCTTTGAACATGGAGCTGCCCTCCCTGCACTGTCCCCCAGAGAGAGGACCCAGGTGATGCCTTTACCGGGGAAGCTGAGATCCTCCTTAGCATACTGACTTCCAACCTTCCACAATCCACTATCACTCTTGGAAAATCTCCAATTCTGCAAACACCAATCAAACATTAACCGCTAGTTGTCATTTTGACTGCCCGAAAAAAGCTGCATGCACCATTTTTTTGGGTCATTAAAATGACGAACCCCAGACAGAATCGTCAGCCATATGTGTTTATCTAATATGTAAAGCTGTGTATGTGTGTGTGGATAGATTATACACTGTATGTGTGTCCGCTATAGGAACCCGCACCGTCTCATTTACAATCACGATATTTTGCACACACACCTCATGTGACCCAGGGAACGTCATATACTATTTTTTGAGGGGAAAATGTAACCCCGCGCTTTAGGCTGGGGCCACAGAGGGCACTACTGTGATCCTCGCATGACGCTCAGCTCACGCTGGGAGCACAGCAGGAGACGACTGTCATGCAAGTGTCACTGCGACTGAGCTTTGATCATGCGATCGGACCTCAGCTGCAGGGGACGGGCCGCCACTCAGGAGGGGCGGGCCAGTGCTGCGGAGGGGAGGGAGGGATTTATCTCTCTCTCTCTCCTCCGTTGCCGGCTATTGCCATTCTCGCACTGCACTCGCAGTACACCGGTGTAACGTGAGTGCAGTGCGATTCTTCTCTCGCCCAATACACTTGAATGGGTGCGAGAGAATCTCGCATAACAATTGCAGCATGCTGCAATTGTTTTCTTGGTCCGATTGGGGCCGAGAAAATAATCGCTCATATGCGCTGGCATATAGGCTAATGTTTGTCCGAGTGGAATACGATGTTTTATCGTATCCCACTCGCTCCGATTTTCATGCCATGTGTCTTAATAATAATAATAATAATAACAATTTTATTCATTTATATAGCGCTATTAATTCCACAGTGCTTTACATACATTGGCAACACTGTCCCCATTGGGGTTCACAATCTAGAGTCCCTATCTGTATGTCTTTGGAGTGTGGGAGGAAACCAGAGTACACCAGAGGAAACCCACGCAAACACGGGGAGAACATACAAACTCCTTGCAGATGGTGTCCTTGGTGGGAATTGAACCCAGGACCCCAGTGCTGCAAGGCTGCAGTGCTAACCACTGAGCGACCGTGCCGCCCTTACAGTTACTCTCCAAAAAAATTCCTACATTAAAGTCAATGGAGCTAGTAGGTGAGGTCATTAATAGGAGCTGTGATTGGTTATTATAGGCAACAAAGGACATTTCTACAGTCATGGCCAAAAGTTTTGAGAATGCTACAAATATTAATTTTTACAAATTCTACTGCTTAAGTTTTTCTAATGGCAATTTGCATATACTCCAGAATGTCATAAAGAGTGATCAGCTTAACAGCAATTACTTGCAAAGTCAATATTGGCTAAGAAAATGAACTTCAACCCCCAAAACACATTTCAACATCATTGCATTCCTACCTTAAAAGGAGCAGCTAACATTGTTTTAGTGATTGTTCCATTAACACAGGTGTGGGTGTTGATGAGTACAGGGCTGGCGAACAATCAGTCCAGTCACGATTAAGTAAGAATGACACAACTGGACACTTGAAAAGGAGGCTGGTGCTTGGTATCATTGTTTCTCTTCAGTTAACCATGGTTATCTCTAAAGAAACACGTGCAGCCATCATTGCTCTGCACAAAAATGGCCTAACAGGGAAGAGTATCGCAGCTACAAAGATTGCACCTCAGTCAACAATCTATCGCATCATCAAGAACTTCAAGGAGAGAGCTTCCATTGTTGCCAAAAAAGCTCCAGGGCGCCCAAGAAGGACCAGCAAACTTCAGGACCGTATCTTAAAACTGTTTCAGCTGTGGGATCGGACTACCAGCAGTGCCGAGCTAGCTCAGCAATGGCACCAGGCTGGTGTGAAAGCTTCTGCACGCACTGTGAGGCGGAGACTGCTTGAGCAAGGCCTGGTTTCAAGGAGGACAGCAAAGAAGCCACTTCTCTCCAGAAGAAACATCAGGGACCGACTGATATTCTGCAAAAGGTACAGGGAGTGGACTGCTGAGGACTGGGGTAAAGTCATTTTCTCTGATGAATCCCCTTTTCGATTGTTTGGGACATCTGGAAAACAGCTTATTAGGGGAAGAAGAGGTGAGCGCCACCACCAGTCTTGTCTCATGCCAACTGTTAAGCATCCTGAAAAGATTCATGTGTGGGGTTGCTTCTCAGCCAAGGGAATCGTCTCACTCACAGTCTTGCCTAAAAACACAGCCATGAATAAAGAATTGGTACCAGAATGTCCTCCAAGAGCAACTTCTCCCAACTGTCCAAGAGCACTTTGGCGCCCAACAATGCCTTTTCCAGCATGATAGAGCACCTTGCCATAAAGCAAAGGTGATCACTAAATGGCTCATGGAACAAAACATAGAGATTTTGGGTCCATGGCCTGGAAACTCCCCAGATATTAATCCCATTGAGAACTTGTGGGCAATCATCAAGAGACGGGTGGACAAACAAAAACCAACAAATTCTGGCAAAATGCAAGCATTGCTTATGCAAGAATGGACAGCTATCAGTCAGGATTTGATCCAGAAGTTGATTGAGAGCATGCCAGGGAGAATTGCAGAGATCCTGAAGAAGAAGGGTCAACACTGCAAATATTGACTTGCTGCATTAACTCATTCTAACTGTCAATATAACCTTTTGGTACTCAAAATATGATTGCAATTATATTTTTGTATGTGATGTAAACATCAGACAAATACAATTAAAAACCAGAGGGCAACAGATCATGTGAAAATATAATTTTGGTGTCATTCTCAAAACTTTTGGCCATGACTGTAGTGTAAAGCTGGGTTCACAAATAGCGAAGCAGCAGCGATCACGACGGGCGACCTGACCTTATCAGTATCGCTGCTGCATCGTTACATGGTCGCTGGTGAGCTGTCAAACAGGCAGATCTCACCAGCGACCAGTGACAAGCCCCCAGCCAGCAGCGACGCGTGGAAGCGATGCTGCGCTTGGTAACTAAGGTAAATATCGGGTAACCATTACCCGATATTTACCTTGGTTACCAGCGCACATCACTTAGCGCTGGCTCCCTGCACTCCTAGCCAGAGTATACATTGGTTAATAAGCAAACCTTTGCTTATTTACCCGATGTGTACTCCGGCTACGCGTGCAGGGACAGAAAGCTGGCACTGGCAGCATGAGAGCGGCAGTGCTAGTAACTAATGTAAATATCGGGTAACCAAGGAAGGACTTCCCTTTGTTACCCAATATTTACCTTGGTTACAGCTTACCGCAGGCTGCTTGCTTCAGTTCGTTGCTCTCTCGCTGTCACACACAGCAATGTGTACTTCACAGCGGGAGAGCAACGAGCAAAATAATGAAGCAGGACATGCAGCAACGAGCAGCGACCTCACAGCAGGGGCCAGGTCATTGCTGGATGTCACACACAGTGACGGGACGTCGCTGCTACGTCACGGAAAATGGTGACTTAGCAGCGACGTCGTTGTCGCTATGTGTGAACCCAGCTTAAGAAGCTTCTGTGTGAGGTAATATGATACCGGTGGAGAGATGGATAGAGAGAAAGACAGACAGGGAATGACAGAGAGAGAGAGACAGACAGATAGGGAATGAGAGACAGAGACTGACAGATAGGGAATGAGAGACAGAGACAGACAGATAGGGAATGAGAGACAGAGACAGACAGATAGGGAATGAGAGACAGAGACAGACAGATAGGGAATGAGAGACAGAGACAGACAGATAGGGAATGAGAGACAGAGACAGACAAATAGGGAATGAGAGACAGAGACAGACAAATAGGGAATGAGAGACAGAGACAGACAGATAGGGAATGAGAGACAGAGACAGACAGATAGGGAATGAGAGACAGAGACAGACAGATAGGGAATGAGAGACAGAGACAGACAGATAGGGAATGAGAGACAGAGACAGACAGATAGGGAATGAGAGACAGAGACAGACAAATAGGGAATGAGAGACAGAGACAGACAGATAGGGAATGAGAGACAGAGACAGACAGATAGGGAATGAGAGAGAGAGACAGGGAATGAGAGACACAGGGAAAGCGAAAGACAGAGGCATCCAGATAGACAGATAGGGAATGAGAGAGAGAGAGAGAGAGACAGGGAATGAGAGACACAGGGAAAGAGTGTTACGGGGGGCTGTCTGATAATAAACCTAAAGGAATGTCAGACAGTCAGGGTCCACCGTGCAAAGACTCTGCTGCAGACTATGGCAGACGATACGGGGTATATAAGTGCACCACTGTAAAAAATAATAGCACAAGTGCAGAGTGCAATACCTCTGTTAAACTCACAGAGGAATATAATTAGAAAATAAAGCAATTCCTCCCTTACTTGGAGGGCGTGTGGAATGGTCTCTGTTAAATATCACAGAGACAAAAGCAGTGAGTGTGAAATGGCACCTACCTAGGTCCGTTCCTCTAGTGGTGCCAGGAGACGGACAGCAGCGTAAGCCGCACAAAGCTCCTACCTGCGTTCGCTCCACTAGTGTGCGAGGACACGAACCACTAGATATGGCACCTGCCTAGGTCCGCTCTTCTAGTGGTGCAAAAGAGACGGACAGCAGCGTAAGCCGCACAAAGCTCCTACCTGCGTTCGCTCCACTAGTGTGCGAGGACACGAACCACTAGATATGGCACCTGCCTAGGTCCGCTCTTCTAGTGGTGCAAAAGAGACGTTCAGCAGCATAAGCCGCACAAAGCTCCTACCTCTGTTCGCTCCCCTAGTGTGCAAGGATACGAACAACTGCCAGACGCAGTATAAGGAACGTTACCCTAGCGGCAACGTCCACCTACGAGTAGAATCACAAGGCCCAGCCGGACCATGTGCCTCAGGCACCTGCCTATGTCCGCTCCACTAAGAGGTAAGGATACGGACTGCAGCCGAAGCTGTAAGGTATAAGAACGCTACCCTGCCGGTAGCGCTTACCTAACATAGACAGAGAGATGCCTAGAGGGACGTGCACAGGGCGTCTACCCTCATGCATGAACCAAGAGGACTGAGCGCCGGGCGGCGTGCGTCAGGGTCTTATATAGACTCTGTGCCTCATCCAAGATGGAGGACACCAGAGCCAATCCGCTGCCAGAATGACAGCAATGACGTCACGCTGGCCTATCACCGAGCAAAGCGTCACAAGCACATGACCAGCGACCAATCGGCATAGAAGGTGTCAGAGACATGTGACCACATGTCACAAGCACATGACCAGTGGCCAATCAGCTTAGAAGGTGTCAGAGACATGT
The DNA here is from genome assembly GCF_048569485.1 of Anomaloglossus baeobatrachus. Lineage (NCBI taxonomy): Eukaryota > Metazoa > Chordata > Amphibia > Anura > Aromobatidae > Anomaloglossus > Anomaloglossus baeobatrachus. Next base: position 617,710,001 of record NC_134353.1, on the reverse strand, counting down.
GACCTCGTGTCAGTGATGATGTCACCCGCACATGTGCAATGGCTCCAAAATGGGACTTAGTCTCCAGCACTTGCACATGTGCAGTAGCAAGAAATCCGGACATAGTCTCCAGAGCCAAAGCAACCGTAACAAAGAGACAGACAGAGACATCCAGACAGACAGACTACATGCACAGTTACACACAGTATACATTACCTCATCTTGCAGTTTCTGATCAGTGAAGAGCAGGAGAGAAACCATGGGGACTTGCACAGAGGCTGCTGCAGCTGAACAGCAGGACCTAGATGTTCACTGGTCATGTGATCAGGCACATGATCAGTTAGATGACAGGTCCTTCACAGCAGCCTCCATAGTACATTTCCTGTCCTACACCGATCACATACATCAGTGCAGAGTAGGAGAGAGGGCAGCTCTCTCTGAGCGACTCGGGCCCCCTCATTGCCCTGATGGCGGCCCCACCCCCTTGGGCCCGGTGAGCTGGGGGGTGAAGGGAAGGTACCTGGGCTGTGAGCTGCAGGCCTCCCCTCTTGCCTCCAGCTCACGTGGCCCCGTAGCAGTGGCGTGGTCTGCCTCTATGGACGGTACGCCACTGGGAAGGAGTATCATACCACTGCAAAATTACCAAGACTCGGCCGTCCATCCAAACTTTCATCTCAAACAAGGAGAAGACTAATCAAAGATGCAGACAAGAGGCCCATGATCACTCTGAATGAACTGCAGAGATCTACAGCTGAGGTGGGAGAGTCTGTCCATAGGACAATAATCAGTCGTACACTTCACAAATCTGGCCTTTATGGAAGTGTGGCAAGAAGAAAGCCATTTCTCAAATAAATTCATAAAAAGTGTTGTTTAAAGTTCACCACAAGCCACCTGGGTGACACACCAAACATGTGGAAGAAGGTGCTCTGGTCAAATGAAACCAAAATCAAACTTTTTGGGCACAATGCCAAAAGATATGTTTGGTGTAAAAGCAACTCAGCTCATCCCCCTGAACACACCATCCCTACTGTCAAACATGGTGGTGGCAGCATCATGGTTTGGGCCTGCTTTTCTTCAGCAGGGACAGGGAAGATGGTTAAAATTGATGGGAAGATGGATGGAGCCAAACACAGGACCATTCTTGAAGAAAACCTGTTGGAGTCTGTAAAAGACCTGAGACTGGGATGGAGATTTGTCTTCCAACAAGACAATGATCCCAAACATAAAGCAAAATTTACAATGGAATGGTTCACAAATATACGTATCCAGGTGTTAGAATGACCAAGTCAAAGTCCAGACCTGAATCCAATCGAGAACTGTGGAAAGAGTTGAAAACTGCTGTTCACAAACACTCTCCATCCAACCTCACTCAGCTCCAGCTGTTTGCAAAGGAAGAATGGGCAAGAATTTCAGCCTCTCGATGTGCAAAACTGATTGACACATACCCCAAGCGGTAACCGAAGGAAAAGGTGGTGATACAAAGTATTAACTTAAAAGGGGTGAATAATATTGCACGCCCCACTTTTTAGTTATTTAATTTTAAAAAAGTTTAAAATAAGCAATACATTTTGTCAACTTCACAATTGTGTCTCACTTGTTGATTCTTCACCATACCATTAACATTTTTATCTTTATGTTTAAAGCCTGAAATGTTGGAAAAGGTTGAAAAATCCAAGGGGGCCGAATACTTTCTCAAGGCATTATATATATATATATAAATAAATATTATATATATATATATATATATATCTATCTATATATGTATATATATATATACAGCGCCTCCAAGTAGTCTTCAACCCCCTGCAGATTTAGCACGTTTCATAAGATGCAAATAAGTTAGAGCCTGCAAACATCAAACAAGAGCAGGATTTATTAACAGATGCATTTTTCAAAATAAAAGTGTGGGTCACTTATTATTCAACCCCTAGGTTTAATATTTTGTGGAATAACCCTTGTTTGCAATTACAGCTAATAATCGTCTTTTATAAGACCTGATCAGGCCGGCACAGGTCTCTGGAGTTATCTTGGCCCACTCCTCCATGCAGATCTTCTCCAAGTTATCTAGGTTCTTTGGGTGTCTCATGTGGACTTTAATCTTGAGCTCCTTCCACAAGTTTTCAATTGGGTTAAGGTCAGGAGACTGACTAGGCCACTGCAACACCTTGATTTTTTCCCTCTTGAACCAGGCCTTGGTTTTCTTGGCTGTGTGCTTTGGGTCGTTGTCTTGTTGGAAGATGAAATGACGACCCATCTTAAGATCCTTGATGGAGGAGCGGAGCTTCTTGGCCAAAATCTCCAGGTAGGCCGTGCTATCCATCTTCCCATGGATGCGGAGCAGATGGCCAGGCCCCTTGGCTGAGAAATAGCCCCACAGCATGATGCTGCCACCACCATGCTTGACTGTAGGGATGGTATTCTTGGGGTCGTATGCAGTGCCATCCAGTCTCCAAACGTCACGTGTGTGGTTGGCACCAAAGATCTCGATCTTGTTCTCATCAGACCAGAGAACCTTAAACCAGTCTGTCTCAGAGTCCTCCAAGTGATCATGAGCAAACTGTAGACGAGCCTTGACATGACGCTTTGAAAGTAAAGGTACCTTACGGGCTCGTCTGGAACGGAGACCATTGCGGTGGAGTACGTTACTTATGGTATTGACTGAAAACTTGTTTTTTTTCTAGTCTTAAGGCTGCAATTCACATGCTTAATGTTGCATGTTTACTGAACATTGTTTCAGCTCAGGTTTTTTGTGTTTTTTGTATGCTATCTTGCTTTTTTGCAAGTTGGGGGCGCAGCCCTCCTAATACTGAGACTGAACAACTAATTGCGTCTCACTTCACTGTGTATTTAATCTGGGACACAGCTGACCACTTGCCACCATTCATATTGGAGTTTGACATGACACAAGTCAGGTATTGATAATGTTTTTAACTTCAGTAGGTTAGGGACTGTCTCAGATGGGTACACCTTGACGAGGTGAGACAGCTTTTTACCTTTTTGCAAAAATGTATACACTAAGTACCCTGTTATTAAGCACTTGCAATTTATTTATTTATAGTCAGGGTATTTTTCATGCAATTTTCTCTTTGTTTTTTTTCTAGTCTTAAGCCCACTTTACACGTTGCAATTAGTTGTACAATCGCATTTGCGATGTGACACGCCCAGGTTGCATACGGGATCTATGAGATTTCACGTTGGTCGTTCATTTGCTGTCACACGAGCGTTAGTAGTCTATGTTAAATTGATCAATGTTATGTGCGATCCTTTAGATCATGTGATCTGTGACGTATGCATTGGGCACCTTTTTTTTTTTTTTATTTATTGACTTGCCAAGCGTGTGTAATGTGTAGGGATGTGTTTTTACTATGTCATCTGCCATTCAGCTCTGCTACATGGCCGCTAACAGCAGACACAGACAGCCATGTAGCAGAGCTGAATGGCAGATGACAGCAGACACAGACAGAGCCGCACTGTCAGAATGAACTCGGGTGAACTTCACCCGACTTCATTGTCATGCTGCGGCTCTGTCTGTGTCGCGTCCTGATTAGCGGTCACCAGTGAAGGACTCACCGGTGACCGCTAATCTCCTAAATTACTGAAGTTAGCAGCCCTCTCTCATACTCACCAATCCCCGGTGCTGCACGGCATTCACACTGCTCCGGCGGCTTTTACTGTTTTGAAAAAGCCGTCCGCCCATTAAACAATTTCGTATTCCCTGCTTTCCCCGCCCACCGGCGCCTATGATTGGTTACAGTGAGACACGCCCCCCACGCTGAGTGACAGGTGTCACACTGCACCCAATCACAGCAGCCGGTGGGCGTGTCTATACTGTGTATTGAAATAAATAATTAAATAATTAAAAAAAACGGCGTGCGGTCCCCCCCAATTTTAAAACCAGCCAGATAAAGCCATACGGCTGAAGGCTGGTATTCTCAGGATGGGGAGCTCCACGTTATGGGGAGCCCCCCAGCCTAACAATATCAGCCAACAGCCGCCCAGAATTGCCGCATACATTATATGCGACAGTTCTGGGACTGTACCCGGCTCTTCCCGATTTGCCCTGGTGCGTTGGCAAATCGGGGTAATAAGGAGTTATTGGCAGCCCATAGCTGCCAATAAGTCCTAGATTAATCATGTCAGGCGTCTATGAGACACCTTCCATGATTAATCTGTAAGTGACAGTAAAAAAACACACACACCCGAAAAAAATCCTTTATTAGAAATAAAAAACACAAACAAATTCCCTCATTACCAATTTATTAACCCCGACAAACCCTCCATGTCCGGCGTACTCCACAGTCCTCCAGCGTCGCGTCCAGCTCTGCTGCATGGAGGTGACAGGAGCAGCAGAAGACACCGCCGCTCCGGTCACCTCCACGCAGGTAATGAAGACAGCCGCGCGATCAGCTGATCTGTCACTGAGGTTACCCGCTGTCACTGGATCCAGCGGTGGCCGCGGGTAACCTCAGTGACAGCAGCTGATCGCGCGGCTGTCTTCATTACCTGCGTGGAGGTGACCGGAGCGGCTGTGTCTGCTGCAGCTCCGGTGACCTCCATGCAGCAGCGCTGGAAGCGACGCTGGAGCATCCTGGAGTACGCCAGACAAGGAGGGCTTTTTGGGGCTGATTAAAGTGGTGAACCAGGGTATATGTTTGTGTTTTTATTTCTAATAAAGGATTTTTTCGGGTGTGTGTGTTTATTTACTGTAATTTACAGATTAATCATGGAGGGTGTCTCATAGACGCCTGACATGATTAATCTAGGACTTATTGGCAGCTATGGGCTGCCAATAACTCCTTATTACCCCGATTTGCCAACGCACCAGGGCAAATCGGGAAGAGCCGGGTACAGTCCCAGAACTGTCGCATATAATGTATGCGGCAATTCTGGGCGGCTGTTGGCTGATATTGTTAGGCTGGGGGGCTCCCCATAACGTGGAGCTCCCCATCCTGAGAATACCAGCCTTCAGCCATATGGCTTTATCTGGCTGGTTTTAAAATTGGGGGGAACCGCACGCCGTTTTTTTTAATTATTTAATTATTTATTTCACTACACAGTATAGACTCGCCCACCGGCTGCTGTGATTGGGTGCAGTGTGACACCTGTCACTCAGAGTGGGGGCGTGTCTCACTGTAACCAATCATAGGCGCCGGTGGGCGGGGAAAGCAGGGAATACGAAATTGTTTAATGGGCGGCCGGCTTTTTCAAAACAGTAAAAGCCGCCGGAGCAGTGTGAACGCCGTGCAGCGCCGGGGATCGGGGATCGGTGAGTATATGAGAGAGGGGGATAGACTGACATGGACAGAAAGTGAGGGACAGAGATAGTGACCGACTGACAGAGATTAGTGACTGACAGACATTGTGAAGCGCTTCAGAACGCAGCTTTTCAGCTGCGCTCTGAAGCGGACCTTTTTTAAGCTGCGGTGCAGAGCGCACACCTGCGCACATAGCATCAGACACCAAAATCGTATGAGGGATGTCACACGTTACAATTGACTAGGTTCGTGCAACAAAACGCTCAATTCTAGAGAATGATACGATGTGTTTGCGATCAACGGTTTTGCGTTCAATCCTGATCGCAAGTAGATGTCACACGCAGATACCTCACAAACGATGCCGGATGTGCGTCACTTACAACTTGACCCCAACGACAGATTGTGAGATATATTGAAGCGTGTGTAGCGGGCTTTAAGGCTGCAATTCACATGCTTAATGTTGCATGTTTACTGAACATTGTTTCAGCTCAGGTTTTTTGTGTTTTTTGTATGCTATCTTGCTTTTTTGCAAGTTGGGGGCGCAGCCCTCCTAATACTGAGACTGAACAACTAATTGCGTCTCACTTCACTGTGTATTTAATCTGGGACACAGCTGACCACTTGCCACCATTCATATTGGAGTTTGACATGACACAAGTCAGGTATTGATAATGTTTTTAACTTCAGTAGGTTAGGGACTGTCTCAGATGGGTACACCTTGACGAGTTGAGACAGCTTTTTACCTTTTTGAAAAAATGTATACACTAAGTACCCTGTTATTAAGCACTTGCAATTTATTTATTTATAGTCAGGGTATTTTTCATGCAATTTTCTCTTTGGTTTTTTTCTAGTCTTAAGGCTGCAATTCACATGCTTAATGTTGCATGTTTACTGAACATTGTTTCAGCTCAGGTTTTTTGTGTTTTTTGTATGCTATCTTGCTTTTTTGCAAGTTGGGGGCGCAGCCCTCCTAATACTGAGACTGAACAACTAATTGCGTCTCACTTCACTGTGTATTTAATCTGGGACACAGCTGACCACTTGCCACCATTCATATTGGAGTTTGACATGACACAAGTCAGGTATTGATAATGTTTTTAACTTCAGTAGGTTAGGGACTGTCTCAGATGGGTACACCTTGACGAGGTGAGACAGCTTTTTACCTTTTTGCAAAAATGTATACACTAAGTACCCTGTTATTAAGCACTTGCAATTTATTTATTTATAGTCAGGGTATTTTATATGCAATTTTCTCTTTGTTTTTTTTCAAGTTTTCAATTGGGTTAAGGTCAGGAGACTGACTAGGCCACTGCAACACCTTGATTTTTTCCCTCTTGAACCAGGCCTTGGTTTTCTTGGCTGTGTGCTTTGGGTCGTTGTCTTGTTGGAAGATGAAATGACGACCCATCTTAAGATCCTTGATGGAGGAGCGGAGCTTCTTGGTCAAAATCTCCAGGTAGGCCGTGCTATCCATCTTCCCATGGATGCGGACCAGATGGCCAGGCCCCTTGGCTGAGAAATAGCCCCACAGCATGATGCTGCCACCACCATGCTTGACTGTAGGGATGGTATTCTTGGGGTCGTATGCAGTGCCATCCAGTCTCCAAACGTCACGTGTGTGGTTGGCACCAAAGATCTCGATCTTGTTCTCATCAGACCAGAGAACCTTAAACCAGTCTGTCTCAGAGTCCTCCAAGTGATCATGAGCAAACTGTAGACGAGCCTTGACATGACGCTTTGAAAGTAAAGGTACCTTACGGGCTCGTCTGGAACGGAGACAATTGCGGTGGAGTACGTTACTTATGGTATTGACTGAAACCAATGTCCCCACTGCCATGATATCTTCCCGGAGCTCCTTCCTTGTTGTCCTTGGGTTAGCCTTGACTCTTCGGACAAGCCTGGCCTCGGCATGGGTGGAAACTTTAAAAGGCTGTCCAGGCCGTGGAAGGCTAACAGTTGTTACATAAGCCTTCCACTTCCGGATGATGCTCCCAACAGCAGAGACAGGTAGGCCCAACTCCTTGGAAAGGGATTTGTACCCCTTGCCAGCCTTGTGACCCTCCACGATCTTGTCTCTGATGGTCTTGGAATGCTCCTTTGTCTTTCCCATGTTGACCAAGTATGAGTGCTGTTCACAAGTTTGGGGAGGGTCTTAATTAGTCAGAAAAGGCTGGAAAAAGAGATAATTAATCCAAACATGTGAAGCTCATTGTTCTTTGTGCCTGAAATACTTCTTAATACTTTAGGGGAACCAAACAGAATTCTGGTGGTTTGAGGGGTTGAATAATAAATGACCCTCTGAATAAACTTTTCAAAATTAAAAAAAAAAATAAAATAAGAAATAACATTCTTTTTTGCTGCAGTGCATTTCACACTTTCAGGCTGATCTACAGTCCAAATGTCACAATGCCAAGTTAACTCCGAATGTGTAAACCTGCTAAATCTGCAGGGGGTTGAATACTACTTGTAGGCACTGTAAATAACAAGATGTAAAGTAATGTTATGTAGGAAGGCAATGTACAGCACAGTAATGCATAAGATGTCGTGTAAAGTATAGATGTGGCAGTGCTGGTAGTGATATAAGATTATGACATAGGATGTTGGTAAAATAGGTTGTCCGGCAACCATCTGCAGGGCAAGTGACAGTTGGCAGTTGGGATTAACCCATAGGGGAGGAGCTAATGCTGAGGGAGAGAGACAGACTTTGTTTTAGGCTATGTGCACACGCTGCAGATTTGGTGCAGACATTTTCAGCACCAGATCTGCATGCTGTGGCAAAAAAAGTGTCAAACCCTGACTCTGTTTTGGTGTGGTTTTGATGCGGTTTTGGTGTGGTTTTGATGGGGTTTTTTAGGCCATCAAGAAAGTCAATGAATTGAAGTCAATGGGTGAAAAAAACCACTGCTAAACCTGACCAATAATTCACATGCTGCCGATTTTTTCTGCATCAAAATCTGAACGGGAAAAAAAAACTCACCACATGCACAGCAAATCTAAAATCCCACAGACTTTGCTGGCTTCAGGAGAGGCATGCAGATTTTTGCTGCAGATTTAAAAATACTGCATCAAAAACCACAGCGTGTGCACAGGGCCTTAAGGCTGCTTTACACCAGACAATCTATCGTGCGATAGATCGTCGGGGTCACGGTTTTTGCGACGCACATCCGGCATCGCTGGCGATGCCGGCCTGTGTGACACCTCCTAGCGACACAGTATCGCTCACAAAACGCAAGTCGTGTACTGCTCGCTATGTTCCATAATATCGTTTAATTTAGTTGTTCATCGTTTCCAGGGTAGCACACGTCGCTCTGTGTGACACCCCGGGAACGATGAACAGGTGCTCACCTGTGTCACGCGGCCGCCGCTGGCTATGTGAAGGAAGGAGGTGGGCATAATGTTTACGTCCCGCTCATCTCCGCCCCTCCGCTTCCATTGGCCGGCGGCCGTGTGACGTCGCTGTGACACCGAACGTCCCTCCCACTCCAGGAAGTGGACGTTCGCCGCCCACAGCGTGGTCGCACGAGAGGTAAGTATGTGTGACGGGAGTTACTGACTTTGTGCGACACGGGCAGCGATTTGCCCGTGACGCAAAAAGGACGGGGGCGGGTACGATCGATTGTGAAATTGCACAATCGGTCATACCGTGTAAAGCAGCCTTTAGAGTTCAGTTGGGAACAACCAGAGTCGAATGAGGATGTACAGGTCCATCAGGTCATTTTGGATGCATTCTTTGAATGACTTGTGGCAGGAAGGAGTGAAAGACCAAACATGAGTAGCAAGCAAGTACCACTGATGTATTGTTCACATGGTGGTTACACCCAGAGAGGAGACCGGCAGTGAAATCGGGGACTGGTCAAGGAGTCAAGAGCTGAAATGAAATGGGCCAACACGGTGGTGAATGTGAGATAAGAATGCAGTCCTGGACAACAGATCCAGGAGCATTGCTACTCCCTGTTGCTCGGAGGACGTGGAACCGCGTGTGAGTGACTATCATGAACGGTACTTTTATGCTAAGCTGGATTGTGGCACAAGGTCTGGGAATAACCGGGACAGTAACATTTAAAGTAAACATTGAGAGACTGTGTTTTGTGGTATTTTGTGTAAAAGAAATGTGCAATAAGTTATGTGCCGGCTACATATTGTTCTTGGTCATTCACCAAAGACTGTTTGGTAAAATCTTGTTTATGAAAAAGCAGTGGTCTCCTTCCTTAAACTCTATAAAAGCTGGTCCTGGCCAGCCCACACCAATGGCAGCATGCAGCTTATAGGTGCATACAAATCAAGGTCCTAAAGCCCACACACCCAACCAGGACTGCAACACTTTTCCTGTGAAGTGGAACAGGGGCACCTACTAGAGTAAATCCCTCACCCATGACTATCACCCATTCCCTCGCTTTACACCGTGACATAATAAAGCAGAACATGAGCTACCGTCACTTGGAAATTATGTCAAAGAGCAGTATTTCAACATGATAATGCCCCCAAACACACACCATCAAGACGACCACTGTCTTGCTAAAGAAACTAAGGGTAAAGGTGCTGGACTTGCCATGCATGTCTCCAGACCTAATCCAATAAATCCCAAATCCACCAGCTCCGTTATGTCATCATAGAGGAATGGAAGAGTATTCCAGTGGCTCCTGTGAAGCTCTAATGAACTCCATGTCCAAGAAAGTTAAGCCAACACTTGAAAATAATGGTGGTTACAAAAAATATTGACACTTTGGGCACAATTTGAGCATTTTCACTAGCAGGTGTACTTACTTTTACACATTAATGGCTGTGTGTTGAGTTATTTTCAACATTGAAATTATAGCACAAAGAAGGAAAAGTTGTTCAATTTTAAAAATCACAGGATGGATAGATTTGTTAGTGATGATCGACAAAGGTGAAATAAAAAAAATATATATATTCCGTCGCATTTACAATTACGAAATTTGGCACAAACACCTTATTTGACTCAGGGAACATCATAGACTATGTTTTGAGGGGAAAATGTAACCTCGTGCTTCACTCCGAAAGAGACACATACCAAAAGAGACACACTCCAAAAGAGACACACATCAAGACACACACACAGAGACAACCAGACAGAAAGAGACACATACATAGAGACACATACACAAAAAAAGACACACACAGAGACACATACACAGAAAGAGACACACAGAGAGACACACAGAGACACACTGACAGAGAGACACACACACAGAAAGAGACACACAGACAGAAAGAAACGCACACACAGAAGGAGACACACAGAAACTGGATGTTTGATGCAATATATTGGCTGTTTTACATACAGTATATACATACACACAGTATTACTATATTATATATATATATATATATACATATATATATACATACACACAGACATCTATGTAGTTTATTTTATATTGATGCAATAAAAGGCATGGTGGTAGATGAGCAGCAGGGATGGAGATCAAACCTGGCCTGAACCTTCTCTGATAGTCTGGGTTTTTAGGGCAACACCCGAATTGCACAGCTGCATGATTAGGACAGCACAAATAGACAGCCATGACCTCTCACTGTTTTGGAAAGTTAAATTCTTCACCTAAGCATTTAAAGTCTTTTTTTTTAAAGATTAATACATGGAATTATTTAAAAAAAAAACAAAAAACAAACATGTTAGTGATGCACATTGCATCATTTAAAATGCATTTGAGGGTGGTTTAATATAAAAAAAGACATGAAAAGTTCCCTTTAAACATTCTGAGACAAGGGAAACTTTGTATCTTTCAGGAAGGCTTTCAATGAGCAGGATTCAAACATGATAATTACCCCAAACACACCATCAAGATGACAACTGTCTTGCTAAAGAAACTGAGGGTATAGGTGCTGGACTCGCCATGCATGTCTCCAGACCTAAACCAATAAATCCCAAATCCACCAGCTGTGTTAGGTCATCATGGAGGAGTGGAACAGTATGCAATGTGAGGATTCACATCTGCAGTCATATAGAGTGACTGCATACTTGTGGATTTAGACCAAACATCCCCTCAAGGGTACATCTCCATGATCAGGCGCAGCATAAATTTGCTGTGTCTGCTGGGTTCTCCTGTGCAGGGGAATCAAGCGTCTCCACAAGAGAAATTGACATGCTGCGGTTAGGAAACCTCCACTGCAGATCAGCTTATGCAGTGCTAAAAGAAAGTATAAAGTAGTGGACATGGGATTTCTATAAATCCCATCCACTGTGCTTCAACTGTACAATGCAGTGTTTTGGAGGCAGCAAATACACGACGCATCCAAACGATGCTAACATTGATCGTGGGCATGAACCCTTAATGTAATTTATACAAGATGAAAGAAAATCCAGCGCAGTCCTCAAGGTGTAATTAAACATTTTTTTCATTTATTTGATAAATCCGTTAAAAATGAAGAGTGTACAAAGCGGTCAGATAGGAAGGTATAGGGGACATAGAGAAAGAACCCCACAGAACTACGCGTTTCGACACATAGTCTTAATCATGTTCAGAACATGATTAAGACTATGTGTCGAAACGCGTAGTTCCGTGGGGTTATTTCTCTATGTCCCCTATACCTTCCTATCTGACCGCTTTGTACACTCTTCATTTTTAACGGATTTATCAAATAAATTAAAAAAAATTTTAATTACACCTTGAGGACTGCGCTGGATTTTCTTTCATCTTGTAAATGAACCTGGCAGCCTAACCTTCCGTGCGCGGATCCAGACATAGAGTGATTAAATACAGAAAAGTCCGGCTGCAACTGCAACAGATAGGTGCTATCGGGTAATAAATTAGTAACAAGTAATGGGGAACCCGAGCACTCAATAAGAGAGGAGAGGAAAATTTGAATGCAAGTGTCTTTATTCACAACCGACAAAAATTGCAAAATGTGAACCCTGACACAAAAGCAACAAACCAACGTTTCGGTTTATCAGACCTTTCTCAAGATAGTTGCCTGTGGAGGTACACCGTGAGTATATATATATATATACAAGTGTAACAGACAGCAATATATACAAATATACATTTATACACCTATATACAGGATATGTACATACTTATAATAGAGACGCAGAGGTATACGGGTCACAGGGACAGCCGTCAGGGTAGAGGGTAAGTGGAGGGCGTCACATTCAGCATTAAGCGGTATCTGGCAGTTTAGAAATAATATGCATAAGAAGAATTTCTTTGAGAATCGCTTTGTTTACACCCACCCCCAATATGATAACTCGGTTATGATTTGGAAAAAGGTTCATCGATGATATATTTTTCATATGGACCAATGACACAATGTCCCTCGAATCCTTTTTCGCAGACCTCAATTCTGCTATGGCTAACATTTCTTTCACTCTCCACCATGACAGTAGCTCCATCCATTTCCTGGACACTACTGTTATTATTAATACTGATCGCTCTCTGTCCACCGATCTCTATGTCAAGCCAACAGATAGGAACAGTCTCCTACTTTATACCAGCTGCCATCCTAAGCATATCAAAAGGTCCCTTCCACACTCACAACACTGCCGAGTTGACAGAATTGTCTCAGATTCCATAGTAAGGGATGTGCAACACACATAGATGAACCTGAAATTTCACAATAGGGGATATCCCCCCCTACATGAAACCTGCTGCACAAATCACGCAGACATCAGGCTCTCAAAAAATCCCCTTCGTGAACACCTTCCATCCCTTTTCTCCACTTATCAAAACTGCTATCTTGAAACACTGGCCTCTCCTACACCAGGCTTACCCCTCCATTCCCGAATTCCAAAACAAGCCACTATTCTGCTTCAAGCGTCCCCCCAATTTAAGGGACTCATTAGTACGTGCAGACATTGGCCCATCCAAACCACCTATCCGGCAAATTTTCCTATCCACCAGCCGGAAGGGGCATTCCCTTGTTACGTTACCAAAGGGGATCATTTCACCCAGACATAGAGTGGACCACAGCAACTCGGTTAGCTGAATTTTCACTTATTTTCCTGGGCTTAATGTAATTTGGTGCAAATACTGGAAACCAATCCAAGAACAGCAAGGAAGGACCCATGTCTTGCAGCGCTGGGGTCCTAGGTTCAAATACCACTAAGCACAACAACTACAAGGAGTTTGTATGTTCTCCCCGAGTTTGTATGGGTTTTCTCCAAGTTCCCTGGTTTACTCCCACACTCCAAAGACATAGTGATAGGGGATTTAGATTGAGAGTGCCAATGGGGACAGTGTTACTGATGTATGTAAAGCGCTGTGGAATTAATGGTGCTATATATGTGGATAAATATTATTATTATTTAACCTTTTACAATGGAAAGGCTGAAATGGGCACCTTGCCTATATAATTCTTGGAACAATATTGATGCAGTGCATAGGGGAATATACCCTTTGAAGAGTTGGTAACCTATCCTTAGGACAGGCTATAAATGTGTTTTGTTGCCGTGAACTGATGCAAAGTACAGAAAGAGCTTGTTTAGTGGTTTAGCTCAGCCCCAACCCTTAATCCTATTCACTTTAATAGGGCTAAATTGCAATATTAGGCACATTCTCATTACATCATATCAGTTTCCCATTGCATCATATATCGGAATGTTCTGCTGTCAATATTTTATTCTTTAAAACCTCTTTAAAGTTGCAGCTAGTAATTGCAATGTTATCAGGAACCCTTCATCTCTGGATTTTATATCTATCATTAGCCTAACCAATTAGCTCAGAAAACATCCAAACAGAGGCTTCTTTGTGCAGACATAATACTAAACATAAATGACAACTTTCACAGTTGGATGTGGCTGAACATTATACAAGAGTAAACAAGTAAATATAGGGAGTTTGCCAACCAAAGTGTTAATTCTCAGTAGGAAACATATATTCCAAAAAGGCTGAATTCAGAAAGCTATTAATTGGGAAGAAATAGCTGCTTTAGGGGAATTTTCCAGACTGAAAAATGTCTGATCTGTTACAAGCTTTGCTAACAGAGTGTAGCAAATTTAATATTATGTTTGCAGTGTGGTTGTTACAAAGAGCTATATTGTAAATGTGTTCTCTAGTTCTCTATGTGCACTTCAATAATGCAGTGCTTCTGCATTGCATTAATATTAGACTATTGCATTTCTGGCAAGAAGACAGGCAAATTACACTTGTCATGACAAAAACACTATAATAAATACAGTTGAGTTGCATATCTAAGGGGGCAGGCAGGAGGAGCACTTGACTCAGAGACAGTTGACGGAGGGTCGCCATCTAGCCCCTGCCACAGTCCAAGGTGCCTCTCTGGTGGCTACATTTTGCTGCTCCATAAAATGGAATTCAACTAGAATCTGAACCTGCTGTCAAGTTGACAGCCAGCTCAGACAAATTGTAAAAAGCAAGCTTCCAGCATTAACTTAAGCCTGCTTTACACAGGACGACCGATCGTGCGATTTCACGATCGATCATACCCGCCCCCGTCGTTTGTGCATCATGGGCAATTGATTGCCCATGGCGCACAAACTCGTTAACCCCCGTCACACGTACTTACCTCCCAAACGACGTCACTGAGGGCGGCGAACCTCCACTTCCTGAAGTGGAAGGGATGTTTGGCGTCACAGCGACGTCACGCGGTGGCCGGCCAATAGAAGCGGAGGGGCGGAGATGAGCGGGATGTAAACATCCCGCCCACCTCCTTCCTTCCACATAGCCGGCGGGAGCCACAGGATGCAGGTAAGCGATGTTCATTGTTCCCGGGGTATCACACGGAGCAACGTGTGATGCCACGGAAATGATGAACAACCGGCGCCATGTTTCATAAATGATTTTATGAAACCTAGCGATGAGTACACGACTCACGGTTTGTGAGCGATACGGCGTCGCTAGAAGGTGTCACACAGGCCGACGTCGCAAGCGATGCCGGATGTGCATCACAAAAACCGTGACCACGATGATCTATCGCACGATAGATTGTCTCGTGTAAAGCACCCTTTACACTTGTATTTTCCAAGTGTGAGTATAATTGAAGGCCTAACTTCCAGCAGTTTCGGGTCAGGGCAACGTTAACAGCATGATCAGATCAGCTGATCACGCTGCTGATGTCCCACCTGCGCTGCAAAGGACATGATCAGGGACAAGCTAAGTCTGATTAGAGATAGCATAGGCAATGAATGTATGAAGAATGGGCAAGGAGGGAAGAATGTATGAGGAGGCAGTACGAGTGGGGGCATGTGTAAGGAGAAAGTATGGAGACGTGTAAACTTGATCAGGGAACAGTGTATAAAGCACAGGAATTTGTAACAATACAGTATCGGGGAAATGTGTGAGGGAACAGTATAGGGATGGGGAAGGAATATATAAAGAGACAGGATAGATGGGGAAATATGTGAAGAGACCGTATGGTGGGAATGTGTGAGGAAACTGTATGGTAACAAATTAAATACATGAGGAGACTGTGTAAGCAGGGGGAATATATGAGGAAACAGTATTAGTAGGGAGCAGTGAGTGAGGGGACAATGTGGCAGGGAATGTGGGAAGAGACAGTATGGGGAAAGATGGAAGTCTGCAGAGATGTACTGTGGATGTGAAAAATCATCAAGACTTTTGGACAAGATGAAGAAGAATAGAAAGTGTTGGACTTTAATCAGAGGTGTATAAGGCACCTAGATGTAAATGTAACCTATAAGACACCTAGATGTTTATTTGTGAAATACCTGTGCCTAATCAGTACTGTTATTCCTGTATGGTCTGCAGTCTGAAGATGGCTGTTAACAACAACTTCAAGTATCATCTTAGCATTGTTAAGGACATACGGGGAGTTGTACGTTCATGCAATACAATTTTATATCGGGGCTGAAATTCTTTACAATTGATCACCAAGCTTGGTGTTGTATTCCTGCACTCATGGTGCTTTTTGTGCTGTATTCCTGTACTAATAGTGATTGTAAAGCTTTATTTATGTACAGTTGATGGTTCTGGTGCAGTAGTTTTGGACTGTTGGTGGAACTGGTGATGCATTCATGTACTGATGGTGGTTCTGGTGAAGTATTCTTATTCTAATGGTTGTTCTGGTAATATAATTATTTACAGATAGTAGTTTTTGTGATTTAATTATTACTGATGGTGGTTGTCATGCAGTATTACTGTACTTTTGTTGGTTCTGGTTATTTATGCCTGTACTGTTGATGGTTTTGGTAATGTATTTCTGTACTGTTTGTAGTTCTGGCAATGTAATTTTGTATTATTAGTGGTTCTGATCCTCTAAACATGTAAAAATTCATAACATATCAGATAAGCTATATTATAATTTTCTCCAAATTTAAGACTGCTGCTAGAGCCAATTGGGTCAGGTTCGGAAAGTTTGTAACATTTTGACTAAAGCCTTCTTTACACGTTACAATTAATTGTGCGATTGCATTTGCGATCGCACACGCCCCCATCGTTTGTGCGGCACGGGCAATTTGTTGCCCGTGTCACACAATCCTGTAACCCCCCTGTCACACGTACTTACCTTCCAAACGACCTTTCTGTGGGTGGCGAACATCCACTTCCTGAAGGGGGAGGGACGTTCGGCGTCACAGCAACGTCACACAGCGGCCAGCCAATAGATGCTGAGGGGCGGAGATGAGTGGGACGTAAACATCCCGCCCACCTCCTTCCTTCCGCATTGCCGACGGGACGCAGGTAAGCTGTGTTCATTGTTCCCGGGATGTCACACGGAGCGATGTGTGCTGCTTCGGGAACATTGAACAACCGGATGCTCGATTTTTAGAAAATGAGTGATGTGTCAGCGATGAACGAGAAGGTGAGTATTTCTGCTCGTTCATAGCTACGCTACGATATCACTAACGATGCCAGATGTGCGTCACTTACGATGTGACCCCGCCGACATCTCGTTAGATATATCATAGCGCGTGAAGTCCGCTTAACATGAATCTCCTGACCGAAACTATATGTTTGGTATCTACAAACACATACTGACCTGGGGAATCATAATGTCAGATCAGTTTTACTAAATAGTGAACATGGTAAGTAAAAATCCCCAAAACAATTGTGCAATTGCACTTTTTTGTAATTCCACCTCACTTAGAATTTTTTTTTTCGTTTTCCAGTACAACATAGTGTTCTCAGTGACCAATTTAATAAAGATCTCAACAGCTAGAGAAAGGGACAATGGGTGAAATCTGATTTATCTGGGCATGGTGTTTTTAAGAAACACACATTGAATATCAGGCATCTGTTGTCTCAATAATTCCTCTAAAGCTAGTAACGCCTCACGTTCAGTAACACTCTCCAAACCCAAATGGAAAATATTCCAATTATGCAATTTCTTCTGTGAAGAAATTAAAAGAATTATAAGGTGAAAATGCTAGTCCTTTGGTAAGGACATCACATTACACCTTGGTGAGACTGTTATGATAGATTTTTTTCTGTAGTTTAAATTTAGGTTTTTTTTCCCTTTCTGATTTGGAAAATCCATTTTCCGTTTTGATGGCTGTTGGCTATTACTCTCTCCTTTTGTGTTATCATCATGTCCTTCTACCCGCCTTGATGAACTTTGTTGAGATTCATCTCCTGAATCTGATGGGTATGACATTAGGGACCCTGATCTAGAGTGGGGTTCTGAACCAGACTTAATAAATGGCCCTCCATTAATACACATGATTAGATTGTCTGTCATTAGTGTCTCTCTGGAATTTTGTTAATTTTGGTTCCTGTATTTCCTTTTCAATTGTGATTTTTTTCAATAGGTGCAAATTAAGCACTCAGCTTGATCTTTTTTAAGCTCCACAAGTGTCTCTCCAACAGCTGAGTTTGAAAGGCTATATAGGAGAGGTCCATCTACTAAATGGTTTATCTCTGATATCTATAAGATGATAAATCTTCCTCGCTTGGACCTGCTCGATTTGAGTAATGAGTATAATGGACGTTTATGGGGAAATTAAACATTTTTCAGCCAGAACCCACTAGAGGGCTTGGGGAGGCTTGAAAAATGCATTGGGAAGAGGCCTGGATGCATCTCTGACTCCCAGGATGCTGATGGGAAGTAAAATTTAAATAATTAAGAAAAAAGCATGGGGTCCCCCCATTCTTGATAACCAGCCAAGGTAATGCAGGCCTGTCTGCTTTACCTTGGCTGGTTATAAAAAATAGAAGCGACCCACATTGTTTTTTTTAATTTTTTTATAAATAAAGAAAAAAATAAAAAACTGCACAAGGTCCCCCCATTTTGATACCTAGCAAAGGTAAAACAGAGAGTTGTGGGCTGATATTATCAGGCCAAGAAGGCCCATGTTTATTTGGTCCTTTCCAGCTTAAAAATAGCAGCCCACAGCCGTCCCAAAATTGGCGCATCAATTAAATGCGCCGATACTGGTGCTTTTCCCTGGGTCTTCCCAATTGCCTTGGTGCGGTGGCAATCAAGGTAATAGGTTAATGGAGATGATGTCAGTTGTGTAATGTCAGCTGGTATCAAGCCCAGGGGTTAGTAATGGATAAGCATCTATCAGACAACCAGTAAGTGTACAGTTAAAACACACACAGGAAACAAAAATAGTTTATTTGAATACTCCCACACACTTCCCTTTTGTTCACCAATTTATTGAAAAAAAAATCCACGAAGCTCATATCTACTCCCCGATCCACGACTGAAACTCTTACGGATAGGTCATTAATGGTAAAGTTGTGGAAACCTCTTTAATGAAGTCTTGTGCCGTCTTGCGAGTTAAGGCTTACGATGTGTTTATTTATATTTGGAGCATTAAAGGGGTTGTCTAAGTTTGTGATGAGTCTGTAGCCAATCTGTGTCACTCTATATGACTGCACACTTCTGAATTCTTACAGCGCACACAATGCACGCAGTCAGAATTCTCTGGTGCCAGCGGTGAGAGTGGGAGATCACAAAACCACACATATGCGATTTACATACATGTAATCACGTGCCGACTAGACATGCATGGTCAAGCTCAATGAAAACTAATTGAGTGAGGCTGGACACGTCTAGTCGGATTGTGGCCAGAAATATACAAATTACATACCCGTGCTCACATGACAGTATATTCTCGTCACTGGCATGAGAGAATCCTAAAAGTGTGCAGTGCATGCATTGAGACTTCAGATGCCTGCCGTCACCTAGCGTTTATAAGTATTATTTATTATTATAGCGCCATTTATTCCATGGCGCTTTACATGTGAAAAGGGGTATACATAGTACAGACAAGTACAATAATCATAAACATAACAAGGCACAGACTGATACAGGAGGAGAGAGGACCTTGCCTACGACGGCTCAAAGTCTACAAGGGATGGGTAAGGATACAATAGGTGAGAGTAGAGGTGGTCATGCGGTGCTATAGTGGACTGAGAGTTACGACTGGTTTTAGGCTTTTCGGAAGAGGTGGGTCTTCAGGTTCCTTTTGAAGCTTGTCAAGATTGGCAAGAGTCTGATATGTGTGGCAGAGCATTCCAGAGTACGGGGGATGCACAAGAGAAATCTTGGATGCGATGGTGGGAAGAGGAGACTAGAGGAGAGTAGAGAAGGAGATCTTGTGAGGATCGAAAGTTATGTGTGGGTCACAGATGTAAGGAGGAGATGGGTTCTGGATGGCTTTGTAGGTCATAGTTAGTGTTTTGAACTGGAGTCATTGGGCAATGGGCAGCCAGTGGAGGGATTGTCAGAGAGGAGAGGTCGGTGAGTAATGAGTGGACAGGTAGATTAGTTGGGCAGCATAGTTTAGAATAGATTGTAGGGGTGCAAGACTGTTAAAAGGGAGACCACAGAGCAGGAGGTTGCAATAGTCCAGGCGGGAGATAGTAAGGGCATGTGTGGCGCCCCTGAGGCTTCCGCCGCCACAGGTCATTGCACCCCATCAGCGGTGTGATGCCCCATTCTGGGAGAGGAAGAGAGTGAACTCCGGTCCCCTGGTAAATCCACACTACACCCATTGCTAGGGACACACAGGACCAGGGAAAGTGGCAGGCAACCCTCCCATGCTGCATGCTGAGAGGGGCTGTAAGACCCATCCCTGCTCCCATAGGGTGGTAGCTTAGCAACTGGGGAGGTGGGAGGAGACCAGAGAGCAGATAGAGAAAGGAAGGTCAAGTTAGTTTCAGTTTTACCTCAGGGAGGGAGAGAAGCAGCATGTAGTTGGAGGAGAAGAACGAGAGCAAGGAGGGAGGAGGGGGCCTGCTGGAGGCAGGCAAGGAGAAAGAAAGAAAGAAAGAAAGAAGAAAGAAAGGGTCGCAGGGCCGCGGGTAGTCCTGTAGGTACCACGAGCAGTCCTTGTTGGGTACCGAAGCCGAGGGCCCAGAGGCGCTACGAGTAGCTGCAGGCTGCGGTGGCCTGTTCCACAGTGACATCGGTGGAGTGATTAGCTGCGACAGGGGACGGTCCCTAGAAACTGGAGGAGCGAAAAGACAGTCTCCAGACAGTAAAAACCGAGGCCCAGGGAATTGCAAGCTCCCAGGGCCAGAACCCAGAGCAGACCTTCAGAAAAGGGGTAATCAGCCGACAGGTGACCCCCCAGCCTGGAGGCTGTAATGGAGGCCAAGCCAAGTCCATCTACCTAAGGCAAGGCTAGTGAAGACAGCAGAAAAAGAGACACTAAAGAGAGGGAACCGGATTTCACACTCTGAATCAACCAGAAGACGGAGGTCCCTGACAGCGGTCCCAGCAGTCCAAGGGTTCTGCCTGCCCTGACAAGAACTGTGAGTAAAAGAACTTGAACTGCACCTCTGAAGTTGCCTCAGTTATTTCATCTGCATAGACACTTACAAGCACCAACCGTGCCCCGGGCATTGCTCCACCTGTGGGGAGCAGTACTACCATTGCTGCTATAACATCATCCCGGAGGCCTCACACAGCAGCGGCGGCTTATTAGCCGCATACCACAGGTGGCGTCACGAACACAAACTTTAACTTAAGCCACATATTCTACTGACACCCACCAGGGCCACGGAGCCGGGCCCAGCCACCACTGACTACCACCGGACTAGTCCAGCCCGACACCGGGTGTCCCATAGCCCTGGGGTGGGCGAGTCAACTTTGGCGTCACGAACAGGATTTCGTGCCCGGTCTAACCGGGTACTGTGCGCCTGAAGAACCGTGTGACAGACTGTGTGCTTTATTGAGAAACCGCCGCCATTAGCGCTGCTGAGAGCGGGAAGAAGGGGGGCGTGCAAGAAGAAAGGGCGCGAAGAGAAGCCCCGCCCCCTTGTCCAAGAAAAGCGCGCGAAGCGGTGCCCGCCATAGAAAGCGGAAGAAAAAGAAATGGCGACTAGATAAGCTGGCAGGCTGGCAGAGAGAGTCTAAATGCCAGACCAGCAGATAAAGAAAATGTACCTTATCGCAGCGAAGGTGATGCAGCAGATCCGGCAAGCGACGCGCGGAGCAGCGACCGCCAGAACACCGGAGATGCTACTGAGGGGTGAGTCATTTAATGCCCCTGCCGGCGCGGGTGCCCCAACCCCCGCTGCCATGCCCGCGGTCCCTGGAGGGACGCCCGGCGCGGCGACGCCGATCCGGGCCGCAGCCACGCCAGGTGCGGCCCGCCAAGATTTTGCCGCCGGAGCGGCGCCCATCCACACCGCAGCAGCGACTCCAATACAGGCCGCCGCCATGCCAGGCGCGGCCCGCCAAGACCAGCAGACGCAGACTGTGCTGACCGCTGTCTACCTGCTGCCAGGTGGGGAGCCGGAGAAGAATCCCTACAAGTAAAGATGAAGAGATGCTGAACTGTAGATAGCCCCTGTCTGCCCCTCATTCTTTTCGAAGACGACACCCTTTCCTGCTGTGTTTTGCCCCTTATTCTTTTTGAAGACGTCACCCCCCATGTTATGTGCTACCGGGCCACTGAACTGGAATGTGGGCCCCGGTGGAAGTGTATGTGGCATGTCATACCAGGCCACTGGACTTAGTGGCTGGTATGTTGTTTATGTGTCCTATGTAACCAGGCCATTGGACTTAATGGCTGGTTGATTATGTCATTTTGTTTGATTGAAAGAAACGAACTGCCGGGCTACTGGACTTGTTGTAGCCAAAAATGTAATTAGTTGCACCCGTTGTGCCCCCTACCAGAATTATGGGGGATTTGCCTGAACCGTGCAATGGACTGGAAGTGCACACTTAGAGTTTTCTTTATAAGAAGTTTGCAACGTTTATGATATGTGCCTCCCATAAAGGGAAGAAATGTTTTACTGTTTTATGTTATTGCATACAAAAATGTTTTTGCAGTTTCTCCACATGTTTTTGTTGTTTTTCAGCCCGAGGACGTGCTGGGATTTGCTGTGGGGGAGTGTGGCGCCCCTGAGGCTTCCGCCGCCACAGGTCATTGCACCCCATCAGCGGTGTGATGCCCCATTCTGGGAGAGGAAGAGAGTGAACTCCGGTCCCCTGGTAAATCCACACTACACCCATTGCTAGGGACACACAGGACCAGGGAAAGTGGCAGGCAACCCTCCCATGCTGCATGCTGAGAGGGGCTGTAAGACCCATCCCTGCTCCCATAGGGTGGTAGCTTAGCAACTGGGGAGGTGGGAGGAGACCAGAGAGCAGATAGAGAAAGGAAGGTCAAGTTAGTTTCAGTTTTACCTCAGGGAGGGAGAGAAGCAGCATGTAGTTGGAGGAGAAGAACGAGAGCAAGGAGGGAGGAGGGGGCCTGCTGGAGGCAGGCAAGGAGAAAGAAAGAAAGAAAGAAAGAAGAAAGAAAGGGTCGCAGGGCCGCGGGTAGTCCTGTAGGTACCACGAGCAGTCCTTGTTGGGTACCGAAGCCGAGGGCCCAGAGGCGCTACGAGTAGCTGCAGGCTGCGGTGGCCTGTTCCACAGTGACATCGGTGGAGTGATTAGCTGCGACAGGGGACGGTCCCTAGAAACTGGAGGAGCGAAAAGACAGTCTCCAGACAGTAAAAACCGAGGCCCAGGGAATTGCAAGCTCCCAGGGCCAGAACCCAGAGCAGACCTTCAGAAAAGGGGTAATCAGCCGACAGGTGACCCCCCAGCCTGGAGGCTGTAATGGAGGCCAAGCCAAGTCCATCTACCTAAGGCAAGGCTAGTGAAGACAGCAGAAAAAGAGACACTAAAGAGAGGGAACCGGATTTCACACTCTGAATCAACCAGAAGACGGAGGTCCCTGACAGCGGTCCCAGCAGTCCAAGGGTTCTGCCTGCCCTGACAAGAACTGTGAGTAAAAGAACTTGAACTGCACCTCTGAAGTTGCCTCAGTTATTTCATCTGCATAGACACTTACAAGCACCAACCGTGCCCCGGGCATTGCTCCACCTGTGGGGAGCAGTACTACCATTGCTGCTATAACATCATCCCGGAGGCCTCACACAGCAGCGGCGGCTTATTAGCCGCATACCACAGGTGGCGTCACGAACACAAACTTTAACTTAAGCCACATATTCTACTGACACCCACCAGGGCCACGGAGCCGGGCCCAGCCACCACTGACTACCACCGGACTAGTCCAGCCCGACACCGGGTGTCCCATAGCCCTGGGGTGGGCGAGTCACATGCACTAGGGTTTTTGCTTCTTGGGAAATTAATGTACAAATCTGGGAAATATTTTTGCATTGGAAGCGGCAGGAGGTGAAGGGGGCTTGGATGTGTGGCTTGAAAGAGAGAGCAGAGTCTAGAGTTTCTCCCAGGCAGCGAGCACGTGGGACTGGGGAAAGTGAGCAGCTATTAACTTTGATGGATAGGTCAGTTGAGGGGGTTGAGTGAGGAGGAGGAAAGATAATGATGATTTCTGTTTGTCCATGCTCAGTTTTATAAATCGATCAGAGGAAAAGGATGAAATATCAGACAGACATTGTGGGATTCTGGTTAGTAAGGAGGTGATGTCAGATCCAGAGAGGTAGGTCTGCATATCATCAGCGTAGAGGTGATACTAAAAGCCGTGGGCCTCTATGAGCTGTCCCAGGCTGAAGGTGTAGATTTAGAAAAGCAGTGGTCCAATAACTTAACCTTGGGGGTGGTAAATGACAGCCAGTTGGAGGTTGGAGGGGGAATAGATGCGGATGGAGTGCACTTCAAAAGAGGGGAGAGTAACAGAGGGTGGCAGTGGAAGTGGGGTGAAGGAGCATTCTTCTGACAGGATAAAACCAACTCCTCCACCATGTTTGTTACTGGGGTGGGGGTGAGATAAATGGGAACAACCAGAACATTCAGCAGGAGAGGTAGTGTTAGAGGGGGTGAGTCAGGTTTCAGTGATGCCCAGGAAGGAGAGTTTATTAGTAATGAAAAGATCATGATTGAAGGAAAGTTTATTGCAAACAGAGCGATTGTTCCAAAGGGCTCCTGGTATATAAGGTTAGAAGGGTTGCGAAACCATGGAAGTTTGGTTTGGCAACTTCCGAACTGATTGGCAATTTGAGTCTCTGCCCACATACAGCCAACCATAAGTAGATTACTTCCGGGGAAGGGGTTTTCCATTTTTTGGGGGTTGCATATTACATTTGATCATGCTATTGTTACCCCCAGTGCGAGACACTCAAACATTGCAAATGGCTTGCACTGGTCTGAGCACAGAGCATACCTGAGCACAGCGATGCTCGCGCGAGTATTCAGCATATGTAAAGCATCCGAACTCTGTTCAGCCCAAAAACCGAACACCAAACATCGATATCGCTCATCTCTACTCCTCATTTTACAACCTACCTGTAGGTGTCCCTAAGGTTCAGTTCTAGGACCCCTGCTGTTCTTCATCTACATCTTCAGCCTGGGACAGCTCATAGAGTCCCATGGCTTACAGTATCATCTTTAAGGTGATGATATCCAGATCTACCTCTCTGGTCCTGATATCAGCTCCAAACCAAAATCCTACAATGTCTGTCTGCTATTCTTCTCTCTCAATTTCTAAAACTTAACATGGACAAAACAAAATTCATCATCTTTCCTCCACGTCACTCTACCACTTCACCTGACCTATTCATCAAAGTCAATGGCTGCACACTTTCCCCAGTCCTGTGTGCTCGCTGCCTGGGTGCAACCCTTGACTCTGCTCACTGTTTCAAGCCATATATCCAAGCCCTTTCCACCTCCTTCTGACTCCAACTCAAAAATATTTCTCAGACCCATACATTCTTTGACCAAGAATCTACAAAAACACTAGTGCATGCCCTCAATATCTCCCACTTGCACTACTGCAACCTCCTGCTATGTGCCCCCACTCGAACACTCTTGCACCCCTACAATCTATCCTAAACTCTGCTGCCTGACGAATCCACTTGTTCCCTGCTATTCCCCGGCCTCTCCTCTCTTCCAATCTCTTCATTGGCTTCCCATTGCCCAAAAACCCAGTTTCAAAACACTAACCATGACATACAAAGCCATCCACAACCTGTCTCCTCCATACATCTGTGACCTAGTCTCCTGTACTTACCTGTGTGTTACATCCGATCCTCACAAGATCTCCTTTTCTAATCCTCTTTTATCTCCTCTTTTCATAATCGCAGACAAGATTTATCACGTCTCCCCTATACTCTGGCACTCTCTATCCCATCACATCAGACTCTCACCTACCATGGAGACCTTCGAAAGGAACCTGAAGACCCACCTCTTCTGACAAGCCTATGATCTGCAGTAGCCCTCAGTCCACCATATCGCTTCACGACCTGTTCTACCCTCACCTACTGTATTCTCACCCCTTTCCTGTAGACTATGAGCCCTCGTGGGCATGGTCCTCTCTCCTTTTGTACCAGTATGTGCCTTGAATTGTTCACGCTTATTGTACTTGTCTATATATGCCCCTTTTTCGCAATGTTAAGCGTCATGGAACAGTAATATAATATAATATATATTTATATAATTTATTATAATACAGTTAGGTCCAGAAATATTTGGACAGTGACACAAGTTTTGTTATTTTAGCTGTTTACAAAAACATGTTCAGAAATACAATTATATATATAATATGGGCTGAAAGTGCACACTCCCAGCTGCAATATGAGAGTTTTCACATCCAAATCGGAGAAAGGGTTTAGGAATCATAGCTGTGTAATGCATAGCCTCCTCATTTTCAAGGGACCAAAAGTAATTGGACAAGGGACTCTAAGGGCTGCAATTAACTCTGAAGGCATCTCTCTCGTTAACCTGTAATCGATGAAGTAGTTAAAAGGTCTGGGGTTGATTACAGGTGTGTGGTTTTGCATTTGGAAGCTGTTGCTGTGACCAGACAACATGCGGTCTAAGGAACTCTCAATTGAGGTGAAGCAGAACATCCTGAGGCTGAAAAAAAAGAAAAAATCCATCAGAGAGATAGCAGACATGCTTGGAGTAGCAAAATCAACAGTCGGGTACATTCTGAGAAAAAAGGAATTGACTGGTGAGCTTGGGAACTCAAAAAGGCCTGGGCGTCCACGGATGACAACAGTGGTGGATGATTGCTGCATACTTTCTTTGGTGAAGAAGAACCCGTTCACAACATCAACTGAAGTCCAGAACACTCTCAGTGAAGTAGGTGTATCTGTCTTTAAGTCAACAGTAAAGAGAAGACTCCATGAAAGTAAATACAAAGGGTTCACATCTAGATGCAAACCATTCATCAATTCCAAAAATAGACAGGCCAGAGTTAAATTTGCTGAAAAACACCTCATGAAGCCAGCTCAGTTCTGGAAAAGTATTCTATGGACAGATGAGACCAAGATCAACCTGTACCAGAATGATGGGAAGAAAAAAGTTTGGAGAAGAAAGGGAACGGCACATGATCCAAGGCACACCACATCCTCTGTAAAACATGGTGGAGGCAACGTGATGGCATGGGCATGCATGGCTTTCAATGGCACCGGGTCACTTGTGTTTATTGATGACATAACAGCAGACAAGAGTAGCCGGATGAATTCTGAAGTGTACCGGGATATACTTTCAGCCCAGATTCAGCCAAATGCCGCAAAGTTGATCGGACGGCGCTTCATAGTACAGATGGACAATGACCCCAAGCATACAGCCAAAGCTACCCAGGAGTTCATGAGTGCAAAAAAGTGGAACATTCTGCAATGGCCAAGTCAATCACCAGATCTTAACCCAATTGAGCATGCATTTCACTTGCTCAAATCCAGACTTAAGACGGAAAGACCCACAAACAAGCAAGACCTGAAGGCTGCGGCTGTAAAGGCCTGGCAAAGCATTAAGAAGGAGGAAACTCAGCATTTGGTGATGTCCATGGGTTCCAGACTTAAGGCAGTGATTGCCTCCAAAGGATTCGCAACAAAATATTGAAAATAAAAATATTTTGTTTGGGTTTGGTTTATTTGTCCAATTACTTTTGACCTCCTAAAATGTGGAGTGTTTGTAAAGAAATGTGTACAATTCCTACAATTTCTATCAGATATTTTTGTTCAAACCTTCAAATTAAACGTTACAATCTGCACTTGAATTCTGTTGTAGAGGTTTCATTTCAAATCCAATGTGGTGGCATGCAGAGCCCAACTCGCGAAAATTGAGTCACTGTCCAAATATTTCTTGACCTAACTCTATATATATTTGGCCCAATGTATTAGTTAGTCCCTCTATTACTCTTTCTCCCCACTCCTTTCCCTATGTCTCTTGGTCCTTTCTCTATTGTCTGGTTTATGTTTTACCTTATTTTGGTTACATCTGACAAGATGAGTTACTTTGTACACTCTAGTACTATGGGTATGAAAAGCATGTCAGTGTTCCAGCAGGACAATGACCCAAAGCATACATTGACATTGGTTGACAATGAAGTAGAGTTGATGGATTGGCTCCCACAGACCTCAGATCTCCGACCTCAACGCAATAGAACACTTGTAGGTAGAGTTGAAGAAAAAGTTGTATACTTTCCCAAGTGAGTTGACCAGTATGCACCAACATTGGGAACGTGTAGAAGAGACCTGGGATCAGATTTCAGTGGAAACATGCTTGAATCTGATCGAGAGCATGACCAGAAGGATTCCGAAGTCAGATATGGGATCATTTTCATTGTAATTTCTGTAGGTTTTTCTACCCCAGCTGTTATTGGGCCACTCATTCCTTGGTTTTAAAGTCTGTTTGAAAATCAATGACAAGCATTGCGGACATTAAGGGGATATTCCCATCTCCAAGACAATATCTCAATATGTAAGAGGAATAATAATAATAATAATAATAATAGTAGTAATAATAATAATAATAATAGCATAGCAAATACCGCTAATTAGAAATTAGAAATGTAATACTTTTCTCCTGATATAGCTATGTGTCATACCTCATGTGCAGGGCACTGCTTAGGTATCTATGGTCACCTCTACTTATCCACTTACCGTATTTTTCGAATCCATAACACTCACCAGACCATAAGATGCACCCTTGTTTTAGAGGAGGAAAATAGGAAAATAAAATTTTAAGCAAAAAATATGGTCATGACACACTGTTATGGGGCGAGGATCTGCTGCTGACACTGTTATGGAGGGAATGTCCCCAAATTCTCTACTAAGGTACCGCATCTTACTAATGATCCTCCTGCCTTGTATATAATCCCCATCCTTGTATATATATGTTCCTCATCCTTGTATGTGCCCATATCCAGGTACCGTATGTGCCCCCATCCAGTTATATGCTCACATCCTGATATTTGCCCCCATCCTGCTATATACCCCCATCCTGATAAAATAAATATCCCCATCCTTATAAATACCCCCATCCTAATAAATACCCCCATCCTGCTATATACCCCCATCCTGGTATATGGCCTATATCCTCTGGCACAGAAAAAAATAAACGTTTATACTCACCTTTCCTCACTCCACGCAGCATCGCTTGTCTTCCTGTCTGTGCCAGCAGCAGCGCCACTGACCTGTGTGGAGCCGGTCACCGTTCCCTGCAGCATCGCAATGTCCTCCTGTCTGCCTGCCTGCTGGTGTGTGTGGAGAGAGGTGCGTATAGGGATGACGTCATCGCTGTGTGCATCGCTCTCCACACACATCAGCGGGCTGGCAGACGGACATCGCGATGCTGCAGGCTACGGTGACTGGTGAGTATTCCGTACTTATTCTCTGTCCCCCACGCTGAGGATGATGCGCAGGAGGCAGTGAATATAGCCACATATGATCACTCCAGGCTGTAGTTGCCAGGGTTGATCACGCGGGCAGGCTGATAATTATGCGCGCATCCCCCGCCCATCATCCTGCCCACCTGCCAGCGCCGACTTCAGTGCTGAGAGATGATGGGCAGGAGGATGCATGCATATGAAATGAACGGGCCCACATGGTCAAGGTAGGCGCTGCTACAGCCTGCGCATGCCGCCGATGACCCGCTCTACCGTAGCACCCTCATTCCCCGCAGCCATGCCCTACATTCAGACTATAAGATGCACCCCTCACTTTCTCCCGACATTTGGGGTAAAAAAGTGCCTCTTATAGTCCGAAAAATACAGAATATAATGGCAGTTAGTTGGTTGCTAGTGGTTGTAACCCTGAATACCTAAGCCGTAATGAGGTAAGAGACATGGCTATATCGGGACAACTATACCAGATTTCTAAGGTATTTGTTAATATTATTACACACACTACACATTAGGATTGCATCTTAGAGATGGAAATACTCCTTTAAGTTTTGTCTCATTTGTCTGTCTCTTTTCCTGTCTGTCTGACTGTCTCTGTCTCTTTCTCCGTCTGTCTCAATCTCTTTCCCTGTCTGTCTATCTATCTCTGTCACTTTCCCTGTCTGTCTCTTTCCCTCTCTTTCCTTCTCTTTCCCTGTCTATCTCTTTCCCTCTCTTTCCCTGTCTGTCTCTTTCCCTCTCTTTCCCTGTCTGTCTCTTTCCCTCTGTGTCTTTCCCTGTGTCTATCTCTTTGTCTGTCTCTTTACCTGTCTTTATCTGTCTCTTACCCTGTCTGTCTCTTTCCCTCTCTTTCCCTGTCTGTCTGTTTTCCTGTGTCTCTCTCTGTCTCTATGTCTGTGTATGTCTTTTTACCTGTCTGTGTCTGTCTCTTAACCTGTCTCTCTCTTTCCCTCTCTTTCCCTGTCTGTCTTTTTCCCTGTTAGTCTGTCTCTTTGTCTGCGTCTGTCTCTTTGTGTCTGTCTCTTACCATGTCTATGTCTGTTTCTTACCCTGTCTGTGTCTGCCTCTTTCCCTGTCTGTGTCTGTTTCTTTCCCTGGCTGCATTGTGACACGCCAACATTCCATTTAAGGGCGTGGCTGTGCATTCTTCTGAAGTTCTGGCTGCACTGTGGCTCTCAGCTCCATTCGCTTTAATGGAGGCAGGTTTTTGGTGAATAACTGTAAAGTGCAGGGTTAAAATTTCCCCTCAAAACATAGCCTATGACTCTCTCGGGGTCCAGAAGTGTGAGTGTGCAACATTTTGTGGCTGTAGCTGCGACGGTGCTGATGCCAATCCCGGACATATGTACCGCCCCGCGATCTGGGCTTGTTGGTGGGTGGCTCCAGCGCCTCCGGACCCGGGGTCACTTCACTTCAAGGTGCTGGCACTACTTAGGGGGGTGGTAGGTAGGTGTACGGCCGGAGCCGTGTTTGAGTTCGTGACGCCACCCACGGGATGTGGTGAAGGTGTAGACACCACCGCTGCAGTTACGGGGCACCCAGAGGAGATGATTATGCAGCAAGATGTTAACCCCTCCGTGGGCAGGGATGATGGCCCCAGGACCCGTTAGGGAGAGTAGCTGGGCGGTGCAGGGCAGTGTGCAGCTGGATGGCACTGTTGTACTCACTATTATTGACACACACAAGTCTCTGGTAAACAAAGTTGATGGTGGTCGGTGCCCGTAGCCGGCTGCGTCTGGTCCCCCACCCGGTTCGGTGGTCTTCGCCTTTCTCCTGCACTGTGTAGTGTATGTGTAGACTGCCTGCGCTTCAGCAACGGGAGTCCGCTCCCCGGCTTTGTATATGTCGGAGGAGCCCGTTTGCCTGCAGACGCTGGCCCGTGGGATCTCTCTGCCTGTGCAGTGGCTTTCTATCCCCCTCGGTGGGCTGTTGTCTTCAGTCGGGAGTTGGGTGGGAAAGGACCTATAGTCCAGACCACAATCAGTGAATTAACTCAGTCCAGTGGATTCTGGACCTCGTTTCAGGGTCTGAGTACCCCCCTGTGTGCTCCGGTTCCCAGTCAGTTCCCCGGGTCGGTACCGCCGGGCCACTACCCTGTCTTAGTCCACCACGGTTCCACCGAGCCGTCTTCCCGGCTCCTGAAGGCTAGGCCACCGTATGCCTCCTAGCCAAGGCACCAGGGCTCCGACCCCGGAGATAGATATATATACAGTGCTTTTTTGCGGTGGTACGCGCCGGTACGGCGTACCGGAAAATCTGAAGAGCACCTCTGGCTCTGTCCACATGGCTAATTTGTAAATTTGCTATATCATCAGCCATTGGCTTGAGCAGGGTGACCTCTGTGCCCCCCCCTCCAATCTGATTGGAGCTAACATCCATGTGACGTTATCCCTCCAATCAGATGTGGAGGGGCGGTGGGTGCCCGCCCTCTTCAAGATGTTCATGGACGCTGAAGATCAAGGTCACGGCCGGTTACCCTGATCTGCTGCCATCCGGTAAGGTATCTGCTCCCTTCTGCTGTTTTCCACTCCCTCCCCCGACCTCCTTTGCCCCCCGTCGTCCGATTTAACCCCCCATGACTTCCGCTCCCTCCCACCTGCCCTGTAATCACTGTGCTGCTCCCGCCGCCGGTGATTGGGTCCCCCAGTGCTCACCCCCCCGGCCCCCAGTGCTCAGCCGCAAGTGCTCGCCCCCCCCGGCCCCCAGTGCTCGCCAACGACCCTTCCCCCCCTGCTTCCCCCTGCTACCACCGGCGCCATGTCCTCTCCCAGCTGCTAAGCGGGAACACTAGAAAGAAAAAATCTCACACTTACCAGTCTGCAGCCTCCCGGGACACGTGTGATCGGCTTCAGGACCTGCCAGTAATCAGCTGGTGCAGTCACGCTACGGCATCAGCTGACAGTCTAAGTCCAGCGGTGGGGCCGGCTTTTTACACCCCAGCTGGTTTAAGCGATGGGTGATGCTCTGAGGTGACTGCAGCAGCTGATTACCGGCAGCTCCTGGAGTGATCAGTCGTGTCCCGGGATTTTGCAGACAGGTGAGTAGTTTTTTTTTTGCACTGATGCATCAGCTGATTGTATAAAAGCTGTTTATACAATCAGCTGCTGTGTAGTGTGATTCATGTCCTTTAACCTGACATCATCTGATCGCTTTGCCTTCCAGCAAACCGATCTGATGATATTGGATCCGGATTGGACAGCACGGGACCCTTGACCCAGGATTACTGCGGAGGGGGGTTCTTTATTTCAATAAAGATGGAGTCACTAATTGTGTTGTGTTTTATTTCTAATAAAAATATTTTCTCTGTCTTGTGTTTTTTTTTATCTTTACAAGAAATTCAATCTGGCCTTGTCTAATATTGGCGTGACACCATGAATTTCGGGCTTAGGGCCAGTTGATAATATACAGCTGGCCCTAACCCCTTATTACCCAGCGAGTCAACCAGCTCCAGGGCCGCTGGAAGAGTTGGATACAGCACCAGAATATGGCGCTTCTATGAAAGCGCCCTTTTCTGGGGAGGCTGTGGACTGCAATTCGGAGCAGGGGTGCCCAGAAAGCTCGGGCTAACCTGTGCTGCGGTTTCCAATCCCCAGCTGCCTAGTTGTACCTGGCTGGACACCAAATTTGTGCGAAGCCCACGTCATTTTTTTTTTCTTAAATTATTTCATGAAATTCATGAAATAATTAAAAAAAGGGCTTCCCTATATTTTTGGTTCTCAGCCGGGTACAAATAGACAACTGGGGGTTGGGGGCAGCCCGTACCTGCCTGCTGTACATGGCTAGCATACAAAAATATGGCAAAGCCCACGTCATTTTTTTTTTTTACATTTTACGTTTTTGGGCAAAAAACTCCTGCTTACAGTCTTGACTGAAGGATTCTGAGCCTTGTAGTTCTGCAGCTGCTGTCTGCTCTCCTGCATACACTAGTGAATGGAAAATGCTGAGCCTTGTAGTTCGGCAGCTGCTGTCTGCTCTCCTGCATACACTAGTGGATGGAGTATGCTGAGCCTTGTAGTTCTG
This sequence comes from Anomaloglossus baeobatrachus, assembly GCF_048569485.1. Classification (NCBI taxonomy): domain Eukaryota; kingdom Metazoa; phylum Chordata; class Amphibia; order Anura; family Aromobatidae; genus Anomaloglossus; species Anomaloglossus baeobatrachus. Next base: position 617,676,797 of record NC_134353.1, on the reverse strand, counting down.
CTCCCCCTGCCTCTCTCTCCTGCATACACTAGTGGATGGAGTATGCTAGTATGCTGAACCTTGTAGTTCTGCTCCCCCTGCCTCTCCTGCATACACTAGTGGATAGAGTATGGTGAGCCATGTAGTTCTGCCCCCCCTACCTCTCTATCCAGCATACAGTACCGTATGTAGTGTGTAGTAAACCGTGCACAGGATCTCCCGACAGCACGACAGCAACGACAGCACTCCCTCCCACTCCTCAAACTCGGCCGCCGGCTGACCTTTCCCCCCCTCCCCCTCAATATTGTTACCTGCCGGCGCCCAACAGCACCCTCCCCCCGCTCCTTGTCTGAGAGATGCGTACCAACAAATATTTTTTTACAAAAAAAGCACTGTATATTTATACATCTTCTCATATGGCTATGTTGAGAGAAAAGTAAAAACACTGGACAAAAGAGCTTTTAAAAGATGGGGTTGAACAGAATAAGACTAATAACTGGGGTTAAAATTGTTTTTTGAAATTAGAGAACTGCGGGGGTTTAATAGTAGTTCTTAGTACATATAGCATGTGAATTACGAAAAGACCTCTATTCAGGTCTGTTACAGGAATCATCTTTTTCTGTTAAACACACAGCATTTCAAACATTATTCCTTTGTGAGATGGATATCCTTTATTTAGCTTGTAGGGCAATAATGGGATTTATTTATTACATCTCTATGACTTTTATATTCCTACATACTAAACATGGGATCCTAGCAACAGCACATCCGTACCATCTACTTTATGCCGGTGGATTTACTTGTATAAACACCAGGCAATAAGAGCAGCCAGAAATCCCCTGGTAAATAACATCCATCAAATGCTTTACGACTTCCCAGGTCTTTGACTCCTTGGGGCTGACTTCTCCTCTAACAAATGGTGTCACATGCAGCTCACGACACCTATTTTGACTAGCTTGTATCTGTGTACTGAATCACCTTTGGCACAAAGAGCAGAAGATGAAAAGGCTTTCTCTAAATTGAGTGAAATAAGAATGTATTTAAAATGACAGAAAGATCTATTGAGGCAGGAATGTTGGTCCCCGTTATTGACAGTGATCTGTTTAACTTTCCTGGCTGCCATCTGTGACTTGCTAATGGCCGCTCCACTATGCTTATCATATGAATGTGCAGATTTTCAAACATGTCGTAGTTTAAAGACTTAAAGAGAACCTGTCACATCTCAATGGCAAATAGGTCACATGTAATATACTGTATAAGCAGAAAAAAACACATTAAATCTTTAGTCACATTCTATATAAATCCCTGGCTTCCACATGTCTGTGTGGCGCTGAATATTGGTTTCTCAGGTAAGTAGTGACACCCATTGCAGATGGAATGATGGGGTAAACTGTGCCCTGTCATGGACCTCTCCAAGGAAATCCCACGCCTTGACAACCATGCATGCGCCATGAAGTTGGGTTTACGTCCTCAGCTTTATTTTCAATCTGCACATGCTCTGGTACTCAGAGGTTTCAAGCTATATGCATGATGTACACTCAACTTCAATGCACATGCCGAAGAAGCTGTCTGTCACCTCGCAAGGGTGGGAATTCTTTACAGTGGGCTGTGACGTCAGGCAATTTAACCAATCATTCAAACTGCGGTTCTGACGCCCTGGCCAGCCAGGTGGTCACAGATAGGGCCCCGCATTACACCTTTCCCTCACAGGCAACACACAGCTAACCACAAAACCCTAGTCACCCCCCTCAGGGCTTGATAGACACACCAGGGGGCAGAACAAGGCGCTTGGAAGACGCCCACCGAGGAGTTTTAGACAGCCCAAGGGCGGGAAGCAGTGCAGTTCAGTCAAGTTAAGAGACAGATCAGTTTTAGAGTTCAAGGTGAGTGGAGGTCAGGCCTGTGTCTGGGCCTGAAGGCAAACTGACAGATACCAGGGTAGGAGCCCTGGTGCCTTTGGCTAGGAGGCAGACGGCAGTCTCCGTCTGCAGGTGCCGGGAAGACGGCTCGGTGGAACCGAGGTGGACCGGGACAGGGTTGTGGCCGGCCGGTACCGACCCAGGGAACCGACTCGGAAACCGGAGCACAAAGGGGGGTACTCAGACCCTGAAGCTAGGTCCAGAAGCGACTGGAACTGGTTAATTAACTGATTGAGGCCAGGACTAGAGGTCCTGTCCCACCCAAAGCCCAAATAGAAGACAACAGCCCACCGAGGGGGATAAAAGGCCACAGCCACGGCTCAGAGATCCCACGGGCCAGCATCTGCGGGCAAGGGCTCCTTAGGCCACATCCAGCCGGGAGCGGACTCCTGGAGTTGCAAGCACAGGCAGTCCACCGTTCTAAAAACAGGTGCAGGAGAAAGACAGAGACCACCAGCCGGGTGGGGGAACCAGAATGCAGCCGGCTGCGGGCACCATCACCTTGGTTTACCAGAGTTTTCTTAATAGTGAGTACACCAGCACCCTCCGGTCGCCCATTTCCCTGCACCGCCAAACCCAACGGGTCCCGGGCCACCATCCCTTCCCACGGAGGGGTTAACAACTTGCTGCATAACATCTCCCCCGGATGCCCTGTCACTGCAGCGGTGGTGTCCAACCTTACCACATGCAGTGGGTGGCGTCATGAACTTAGTACGGCCCAGCCCATACATATATGTCCTACATCCACCATCCCATCACCCCCCTTTTTACTTGAACTGACCCCGAGACCCCTGGGTCCGGAGACCCTCGAGCCACCCACAGAAGGACCAAATCCGAGCAGCTTGGCTGCTGAGAGCGGGACGGTACACGGTGATCTTGGCTACTCGCAACAGATGTGTGAGTGAACTAATATTCAACGCAATATAACTGGAAGGCAGGGAATTAAATAAAAGGTAACTAAAGATTTAAAGTGTTTTTTACTAATATACTGGGCCATTTATCTAACATGTTAGGGATGCACATTAAATTACCTCTATGGCATTGGGTGGCAGTTTAATAGGGCAACATGTTAGGGATGCACATTAAATTACCTCTATGGCATTGGGTGGCAGTTTAATATGGCAACATGCACATGACATAACTGATTTCCAATAAGGGGTACAATAAATGCTGCGCAAAGAGAGCCTCACTTTATAATACTAGGACGTCTTACATATTTTTCAATCACACTCATTAGACAATAGTAAAACTTCACTCTGTGAGCCTGAAAGTACCCATACACTTTAGATAGCGGTCATTCAAAAACTCATTCTGTGCACAGACATTTTCACGGATTTGTGTGTTTAGTTGAGTGTTCATGTAGATTCAGAAGGGAGAGGGTAGGTAGTAACATTCAGACACCTCTATCCTTTTTGAGAAACCTCTGGTAGTGGATTATCTGCCCAATCCATTTCTTCCTCCAACATCATCTTTCAGAGAAGCATTGGATGGTGCCCAAACATATTAGATGGACTACTAGTCATGTTAGTAGACTTCAATCTAAAGCCTTGAGTACATTGACACTCTAAAATTAAGTCAGCAGTGCTCACTACCAACAAATTGTTACCTGTTCCCACCGTAGGAATAGTTGTCCAATGAGTGACCCCACCTAGGCCATGACATGAGGTAGGCATTAGATTGCCCATCAGACAGCTATTGTGTTGATTCTTTAAGGCCTGAGCTTAGTGACATTCGTAATGAAACCCCCACATTAGACACCAAAAACGCCTGTCTCACCCATCGTGTCGAGTCTTATATACATTCTCTGAAAGAGACACGTCTTGATTGTAGCTAGAGAGGAATAAGAGAATCAAATTAATAAACATATCTTAACCATAAACCACAGAATAAACTCTGTTTGAAAATGTACATGATGTAAAGATTTTACATCTAGGGGGTGCTAATTTATGTCATTAAATTCAATGGGAAAGTTAAAAAAATTGCAGATTTGCTACAAATCCACTGACAAACTCAGTAACAAATAGGATTGGCCCCAATTCATCAAGACTGGGGATTTTCTGACTGGTCTTGATGAGATGGCATGGTGGTGAATTTAGATCCTTCTGATTTATGAACAGGTGCTTGTCTCTTTATAATTGTAGAGTGTTTGATAAGTGGCATGCACCTCTGTGTGCTAAGCCAGAAATCTTATAGTCATCAGATTTCAGGCTTATGGAACGCCACATTTCATGCCGTGCACAAGAGATAACTGTTGGCTGACCAGCCTTATGTCTGTCCTTACTCACCCATAAACATGAGAGAGGAGAAAACCCCTGCTAAAGTCCTCTGTCAGTAGCCTATCTCCACTGAAAACAAATGGATCAGCCATTGAAATTTGATCCTTCACACCTTGACTTCATTTTTTAGCTGGAGAGCTGGGAGACATCATACGTATCAGATGGATGGCAAGTGTCACCAAAATCAGTGGGTTCGGACAACTTTCACTTAATGTTTATTGTGGTTTGAGTTCAGATAAATGGCGCATTAAAGCTCAATACTGGGAAAATGGAGCTGAAACATAACAAACTTTTTGGTAGATTCAGGATAACAAAGAAAAAAAATAGTAGGAAGTCACTGGATTGGAGTTGCTCTACCAAACCACCAAGTTGGCCAGTTCTTCTCCTGGCTTGACTTATGTCCCACAAGCCAGGTACATCATTACAAACTAAGGGTACCGTCTCACTAAACGATGTACCAGCGATTCCGATCATGATGTGACCTAGTCAGGATCGCTGGTGCGCCGCTACATGGTCACTGGTGAGCTGTCAATCAGGCAGATCTCACCAGCGACCAGTGACCAGCCACCAGCCAGCAGCATCTCGTGGAAACGATGCTGCACTTGGTAACCAATGTAAATATTGGGTAATCAAGCAAAATGCTTTGCTTGGTTACCCGATATTTACCCTGGTTACGAGCTCACACCGCTTAGCGCTGGCTCCCTGCACTCATAGCCAGGGTACACATCGGGTTACTAAGCAAAGTGCTTCGCTTGGTTACCCGATGTGTACTCTGGCTACGTGTGCAGGGAGCAGGGAGCCGGCACTGGCAGCCTGAGAGCGGTGTACGCTAGTAACCAAGGTACATATCGGGTAACCAAGCAAAGCGCTTCACTTGGTTACCCGATATGTACCTTGGTTACCAGCGTCGGCAGCTGTCACAAGCCGACTCCCTGCTCCCTGTACTTTCAGATCGTTGCTCTCTTGCTGTCAAACACAGCGATGTGTGCTTCACAGCGGGAGAGCAACGAGCAAAAAATAAACCAGAGCAGTGTGTAACGTTCAGCGATTTCACAGCAGGGGCCAGGTCGCTGCTTAGTGTCACACACAGCGAGTTCGCTGGTGAGGTCACTAGTGTGTCACAAAACCTGTGCCTCAGCAGCGATCTCGCTATGTGAGAAGTACCCCTAAGCCAAGCTCTAGTTGGCGCATGCACAGTGTACAGATAAGATCATGGCTAGTTCACTTCCTGAACTGTACTAGATGTCACATAAGGTGGCATATGAGAAAGATGGACATACAGTATATGTGCATGTATATGGATTCAAGGGAGATAGCCAAGCAAGAGAAATAGGTGGTGGAGACTCCTATAGTGAGTAAGAACTTTTACAATTAGTCAATTACCCCTTTTACTTCACTTATTGTCCAATTGTGCGTAGTAGAGATAATATTGGAAACCTAAAGCTTTTACCCTATTTATACAGTTCCACAGAATCCCTTTCCAGCCCCTGTAAGCAGCAGGATTGTAAAACATTTTATCATTGCGAAATGCATTGTACAAGTCAGTCGTGTGCCACATATTGAAAAGATGTACTACATCTGAATTGCAAAAATCAACACTTTATACCTGTTTACATGGCAGCAAGTTTACCTAAACGCTATCACTTGGATCTTCTATCTATAAATAAAATAACAGATGGGAGCTGAGATTTTCTGAAAGCGTTACACATTGATATAAGGTCTACGTGTCAGAATCCATTCTGCTATGGATTTTAGATGAACACTTGAAAATGAAATATCAATACCGTACCATATAATGTACCAGCTAATAGCTGCTCTCAATACTCCCTTTTTGTATCCTAAAGGGAATGAATCAGGACCATTAACTGGATTTTGTCTTTCAGAGTGCTGAAAAAATGTTGTTTAAAATGATCTTGAAAGGAAAAATGACTCTAAAAAAAGGTTTTATTAACGTTTCTTTACCTTACATGAAATACTATATTGTATAAAAGCAGAACAAAAAAGAAACGGATAATGTCAAACCGCTGAAAAGCAAAATACAATATTAAGCGAAAAAAAAGTTTATGAGTTCCTGTAACCTCTGGGAAATAATAGAGGAGCAAGTGGGGGACACTCCCCGATAATGTCCACTCACCCAATACTTATCATTTATGGATTCTGGACCCACCGCAAAATCTATAATAAGTTCACTAGGTATCAGGTGCCATATATAAAAGTGATGTTTTCTTATAGCACAAAGAAGCCCTTTCTTCACCACGCATAGATACACCCTGACTGACTCCATATTAGATAGCTGTTGTTTGGCCAACACCTATCCCTTCTGACTCCCCCAAACACAGGACCCAACATGCCTGTGTTATATATGGCAGAAACCTGGCTTATCTTCCCACTGATCAAAAGCATTGGGCTTTGAAATTCAACAAGATCGATCCTTCTCTTCTGCCAACATCATTTGCTGGGGAAAGAAGGGGGGAGTCGGTAAGCCTCCACACAATATCGGTTTCACCCAAAAAGGGGGACAATTCTTTTCTCACTTGTCATTCATGTGCATTGTGTATGCAATTTGTTTTTATATAATAATGATAATATAAAGTATATAAATATAAAGTATATTCTGCAGCACTTTACAATTCAGAGGGGACATCTTCAGAACAATATCAGATATTACACAGTAACATAATTCAACAGATACCAAGAGCACAAGCTTACAATCTTTTCAGAATTTACAGTTTCCTGCTTTACAATATAATTTTAATGTATCCATAAAAATCAGAAGCCATTCTGTGACATACCATTTTTTTTTGCTCCCATAGACTTGAGTGGATTAGTATCATCTGATTTCTGGGTGGAAAATTGAGCATACAGAAATCTTCACACGTCCGTGAAAATCACGCACGTGTTTCACGGACGTGTCAAAGGCACGTTTTCCTCTCCATGTGCCGGGTTTATGGCACTACTTGTGTTCTCCGTGTGTTATCCGTGATAACACACGGAGAACGAGAACTTTCAACTCACCTGTCCCTGGCGTCGCTGTCCGTGGTGCTGAACTTCGGTCTCCAGCCCTGCAGACTCCCCGCTGCTGCCGCTTCCGCCGCAGTGAAATGAATATTAAATGAGCATAATGAGCGGCGGTTGGCAGCAAGTGACAGCAGCGGCAGAGACAGGAGGGCCGGAGAAGGTGAGTAAAGATTTGTTATTTTGTTCTCTGACACGTGAGTTTTCACACGGGACCGCATCCACACTACATCCGTGTGGTATGGGTGCGGGTCGTGTGACACCCGTGCTGCCGGAGAAAAACGGACATGCATCCGTGTGGAGCACACAGACACATGTATGCTCCACACGGAGGCACGGGCCAATGGCTGCACACGTGCGTGCACATAAACCCATTGATTTTAATGGGTTTACGTGTGCCCGTGTCTCCGGTACATGCGGGCATGGACCTAGCACGTACCGGAGACACGTGCATATAAAGGGGGCCTAAGGCTGAGTTCACATGCCCAGTAATCATCCATTAGGATGGATCCTGCAGAGATCCATTGGCAAAATGATTTCTGCCAGAACCTTTTTTTAACATTGGAGTCTATGGAGAATTGATCCGTTAACAGATTGCTATTCATCTTCCATTTGAAATATATATTCCTCTAAGAAAAATATGGATCAGATATAAACGCAAAAAAAGATGACTAAATAGCAATCTGGTAACAGATCTGTACTCCATAGACTCCAGTGTTAAAAAGATGGATGTGACCGACATCAGTTATAGTTAAAAGAAAAAGGTTTTGGTACCGTGTTAGCCAGTTGAAAAATGATTGATTGCTCTTAGTGAGAGAAACAAAATTAAAATTTTGTAGTTGTGATACCTTTTAATGGCTAAATAATATAAAATAGGATGTTATAAAGCAAGCTTTCGAGACATCTCAGGTCTCTTCCTCAGGCATGGTATGACAAAATATCTGAAGAAACAGATGTATATATTTGTGTTTCTTCAGATATTTTGTCATACCATGCCTGAGGAAGAGACTTGAGATGTCTCGAAAGTTTGCTTTATAACATCATATTTTATTTTAGTTAGCCATTTAAAAGGTATCACAACTATAACATTTTAATTTTGTTTCTCTCACTGAGAGCAATCAATCAGACATCAGTTATTTAACAATGGACAAAAAAGTTGTGTTTTCTGAACTTTTTCCCCAACAAAATCTGTTCTGACAGATGATTATAAGACGTGAACTCAGCCTTACAGGAATATTTTGGCCTCCTGACTTCCCCTCTACAAAAGATCTTGGTCATAAGAATCTGATGATCTTTTTGTTCTTTGTGAAATAAGTTTTTGCCAAAAGAGTCTGGCAGTAGCTATCCCATAGAGAACACTGGAGCCCTCGGCTTTGCTTGTGGATGGAGGAGTTGGGTGAGATAGCTGTCAGCTGGAGGTATAGTGATAGAAATATTCTCTCTACTGTATACTATCAATGAGGGGGACAGGATTAATCTCCTGGCACAGTTTACACAACCCCTGTGTGGCCTGCTCCACCTTTTGTTAATGATACGTAGGAGGAGCAGTCAGTGGAGACAAGTCTTTCCCTTGACCAGGAACCACAGAAAGAGTCTTCTGTGATGCATATGCCTGTTTGCTATGGAGAAAAACAAACTAGTCTTTTCATTTTTAACCTGGATTTAAGATTTCTTCACTTCAAGGCCTAATATGATCATGGATTAAATCCACCATCGTAATCCCAGGAAGCAGAGAAAAAATACAGAAAACCTTTTACTTCTGGATATTAATTACCAAGCAGCACTGTGAGAAGAAGAAAGAATTTTACATCAAGGTTTGCTTTCCTGGAAAATGTTCTGGAGAGACAATGTGAGGTAAGAAATCATTGTGAACTTTGACCTAAGGTAACTAATACTTAGGGTATACTTTCATTTGAGGTTTAGCAGAGCAGAACACTGACAAACATTGGTAGAAGAAGAAAACAGTGGTCACTTAAGAGATATGAAATAACCTACTAGACTTGGGCTACGTTCAGACCAGTATATGAAAAATCAGCTGCTTTTCACACAAAACAATGGTGACTTTCAACAGTGCTGTCTTCTACATTTCCAGTTTTTACATCTTTATGGAATTTGTTTTTACACATCAACAGTTCAAAACAATTACAAAAAGATTCCTGTGTCAATAATTGCAATAATAATAAAAAATGAATCCGACACAGATGCACACCCATAGACTATAATAGGTGAGTATCTTCCAAAAACTGAGAAGACTAGTGCATTCTGCCCTTTTTTCAGAGACATACCATGAGAAAAAACTCTCATCTGAACACTCCTATTCCATAACATTGGTCCTTGTATTCATTTTCTCATAGAAAACACAAGTAGGCGAAATACACTTGTTTGAACATGGCCTTAAGGTTCATTCAGTTTCAGTGATTTTCTCCTACTCAAGAAGAGGACTTCTTTTCATTAGTGTTTTGGATCAGATTTTCATCAGTTTGGTCATTTTGTCCATCTTTACCATCAGAGCTCCAACATTTTTTCTTTTGTACAAGAACGTGACTCCTATCATATAAACATTAAAATAGGACAGCACTAGATTGCAGCAAGAAAACTACCCGAGTAATGTACTGGTTTTTCATAGACCCATAGTCTTGTATGGACAGATCTCAATTTTTTTTTGCTGACCACTCAGGTGGAAGAGTGAATAGTCACATATACTAACATGAATACAAGCTCTATTGGTGAAAATCATGGCTAGACCTCGTACACAAAAAGCAGAGTGCTGAATGATGGCTTACATTTGCAAGGGTTGTGTTTTTCAATTATTTTCAAGTGTCACCAAAAGAAGAATTTTGATTAAAGCTTATTTTAACCCCTTGACCACCCATCGATTTTCCGTTTTTTTTTTTTTCATTTCTTTCTCCCCTTCAAGAGCCATAACTTTTTTATTTGTCCATCAATATAGCCATACAAGGGCTTGTTTTTTTTAGGATAAGTTGCTCTTTTAAAAGACCCCAGTCATTCTGCCCCATGTTGTATTGGAAAAAGGGGAAACAAATTCCAAGTGCAGTGAAACTGCAAAAAAAAGTGCAATTGCACAGTTGTTTTGGGATTTTTTATTTACCATGTTCTCTATATGGTAAAACTGACCTAGCAATAAGATTCCCCAAGTTAGTACAAGTTCGTAGATGCCAAACATGTATACTTTTATACATCTTCAGAAATTTGTCAAAAAAAAGAATTGTTCTTTTGTCTCCATTTTCCGAGACCCATAGGGTTCTCATTTTTGTGTGAGGGCTTATTTTTTTAGCTGACCTTTTTAATGATACAATTTTTGAGCATATGTGATGTTTTGATCGCCTGTTATTGCATTTTAATATAATGTTGCAGCGACCCAAAAAAATGGAATTCTGTCATTTTGATTTTTCCCACTACGCACTTCACCATAAAGATTAATTAATTTTATATTTTGATAGATCGAGCAGTTCTGAACACAGCGATACCAAATATTAGTATTTTTTTCTTTATTGTTTTATTTTCAATGGGACAAAATAGAGTGATTTGAGCTGCTAGGGGGTTTTTTTCAGATTTTTTTTTTTACTTTTTATTGATTTTACTAGTCCCATTAGAGGACTTGAAGCCTGCGCTTTCCAGTCCCTTCTGCTGTTCAGAGCGATGCTTCAGCATCTCTCTGAACAGCAGGAATGCTGATGATCTGTGGATGTTGCACTCTCCCGGCATTCACAGGAAGCACATCATGACAGCGACAGGGGTCATTAGCTGAATCTCCACTGTGATAACAGCCCACCAGTGCTCCGTGATTATATTACGGGACCGCTGATGGTAGCATGGAATGGCGCGATCCACACTGAGTGCATTAGATCGTGGTGTCAGAGTTTGATAGTGCAGTCTAACTAGTTAGCTCCATGCACCCTGTTAGCTGCACATATCGGCTGATCAGATCAGCCGACATGTCCAGGGGAAAATGTGAGCTCACCGCGTGAGCCGGCATTAAAGCGACAGATACGATCTTGGACATATATGTACATCCAAGGTCTTAAAGGGGTTCAAGTCTTTCACTTTCTGGTATTATAATTTTTTTTACTCTATCCATATGAATGTGGAATTTTAGTTTACAAAGATAAATACTCTCAAATTAAAATTGCTACACATGCATCATAGTGGCTCTGTGTTTAGCGAGTATAGTTGGCTTACAGCACTGAGTGTCCTAGGCTTGAATTTGGTCAAGGCACCTGACATCTGCACCAGTTTATATGTTATTATTATTATTATTTTTTATTATAGCGCCATTTATTTCATGGCGCGTTACATGTAAAAAGCGGTATACGTAGTAGGGACAAGTACAATAATCATAAACAAAACAAGGCACAGACTGGTACAAGAGAAGAGGGACCCTTGCTTCGGGGGCTCACAGTCTACAAGGGATGGGTGAGGATATGTTGCGGGCGGGGAGGGCGCTGCGCTCACCCACTGCTCGGGTCCGGCTGCTGCTGCTCGCTCGGTTGGTGGCTCGAGCGGTGGGCCGAATCCCGGGGACTCGAGCGGCGCCCCTCGGCCGTGAGTGAAAGGGGTGGTTTGGTTTAGGGGTATTGTCTGTCACGCCACCCACGGTTTGTGGTGAGGTTGGGACACCACCGCTGCTCTGTACGGGGATCCCGGGAGCGTTGACAGGGAACAGCTGAGATGTTTTCTCCCCTCCATGGGTAGGGGGGTTTTGGTGGTCCCGGGGCCCGGTGGTGGAGGTCGGAAGGTGGGTTGCGGGGCCTGGCCGGGTGCAGGGTCGCGGGGCAGAGCAGTGCCAGACGGCACGGTGGTACTTACTCAGCCAGTAACGCACACAGAGTCTCTGGTAAAACAAACGGCTGGATGGACGAGTCACACAGACGGCTGCGGCGGTCACTCCCGGTAGGTTGGTGGTAACTGTCTCTCCCTGCACCGGTGTTCCGTTCTCGGCCCCAATGGCTTCCCACTGATTGCCCGCTCCCCAACGGTATGTTGGCTAAGGGAGCCCTTCCTTTGCCCGCAGGCTCTGGCCCTGGGAGCTCTAGCTCTGGCGGTAGCTTTATCTCCCTCACGGTTTGGACGGTTGCCTTCAGTCGGGTCTTTACTGCTGGGAAACCCCGGAGGTTCCCGTCGCTGACGGATTTGACCGGTTTTACGGCGACTCCTAGCCTGGTCGGGGTCCGTAGGCCCTGCCGGATGGTGCTGGCTTCTCTTCACTCCCCGATTCAGTACCGGCGGGCCACCGCCCGTCCCCGGTCCTTACAGTTGTGCGTCAATTGGCCTCTCCTGCAGATGGTCACCACCGTCTGCCAACCTTGCTGTCAGGTGCCCGGGCCACGTACCCGGACACGGTCAGTCTGCTCCTCTACTACCACTTCCTCACTCTACAACTCCTAAACTGATCTGTCTTCCTGTTCCCGCCTCCAGGACTGTGAACTCCTCGGTGGGTGGAGCCAACCGCCTGGCTCCGCCCCACCTGGTGTGGACATCAGCCCCTGGAGGGAGGCAACAAGGATTTGTGTTTGACCTAGGTGTTCCTAACCGGGGTGTAGGGTGTGTTGTTGCAGTACCTGTGACGTCCTGGCTTGTCCAGGGCGCCACAGATACAGTAGGTGAGGGTAGAGCTGGTTGTGCGGCGCTTTATCAGACTGAGAGTTATTGATGTTTGTAGGCTTGTCGGAAGAGGTGGGTCTTCACGTTCCCTTTGATACTTGTCAAGGTAGGTGAGAGTCTGATATGTTGGGGCAGAGCATTACAGAGTATGGGATCTGCACGGGAGAAATCTTGGATGCGATAGTGGGAAGAGGAGATGAGAGGGGATTAAAGAAAGAGTTCTCCTGTTTTGATTTTCCTCGAGGTTCCATAATCCCATATTTGTACACTGATGACATCAACACTTAAAGGAGTTATCCACTACTAGGACAACCCATTCTCAATCATGATTTTTTCTTCCCAATAAAATAACGCTTATACTCAGCTTCAGTGTTGTCATTCGCTGGCTTCACTCTCCCCAAGTTTGGACAAATTGAACATCAAGATTCAAGAGTCTGCTAGAGCTGTGGCTGGCCGCTCACTTCCTGTTGATGTGTCATATGTATGAAGATGGGGACAGTGCAGCCAGTGCTGATTGGGCACATTGGGTGCAACATCATGAGCTGCGAGAAAGCAAGTGCCATCACCGCTGAAATGGTGGTGTCTCTCGAGGTGAGTATAAGCATTAATTATAATAATTATAATAATCATTTTTATTTATATAGCGCCAACATATTCCACAGCGCTTAAGCATTGATATTTTAATGAAGGAAAACATGATAATTGATGAAGGGTTGTCCTAGTAGTGGACAACCCATTTAATAATATTTTCCATATGATATAACCAGTGGGTATTTGACTGATGGAACCCCATGAATGTGAGACCAAGGGTATCAAAGTCCCCTAGCTGAATGGAGCAGTGGTGCACATGTTTGATCCCCTATACATTTGCTTCAGTCACATAAAAATGAATCGGGCAGTTTTTAAAAAGCAGAGAAATTTGAGCCCCCCCCCATTCTTAGCATCGGTGAGGAGGGTCCTAATGGTGAAACCCATAGTGATCGTACATTTTTCAATTATTTTGTGACATGTAAAAAATATATCTAGAGTGAAAACTCTTTTACCCGTACATGTAACTATTTGCTCCATCCACAAGAACACACAAAGTCTCAGCTGTCTACTTTGCCATTTCCAAATATATTTCCAGCACAGCAGATGACAGAGCCTCTCCGGGCACAATCTTAATTTCGTGAAGTATACTTTATCTATTAGAACACAGTGAGGCAATGTAACATTTTGAGCGGCTCAGAAATGTTTTTTAAACACTGTGGGAATCTACAGATTTGGATGTCAATTGCTACATTGAAAATGTCAATTTCCAATTAGGAGAGCTCTCAGTGCGGCACACAGATAGAGGCCCGAGCGGAGCCTAGAAAGCGGCCAGGAAGAAGCGGGAATGATTTGGTATTGATGTTTGCTGAGACAAAATTACTCTGTTAAGCGGGTGGATAAAAACAATTAACTTTTCTGCAAATCAACTGTGGTGTGCTCTCATGCTAATACTAATTGTTTCAGAGTTTTCCTAGAACAGTGTGTTAAGAGCCACGCTTTCTGATAGAGTTTTGCAATGACCTGTAAATATAGCCCTGGGCTTTTAAGATTTTCATTTTCACACATGGCTGCGCTAGCAAGAAGCTGCAGCACCGCACTCCTTCCTTTCATTATATACCTCTCCACTTCAGGTGTCTGACTGCCATTACGGCTTTTTATTTCATGTTCTTTTGTCAACCTGATTAAATGTTTCATTGCCTACGCTCTAGCAGGTTGGCATTATAGCACTTGGTATTTGGGGATATCTAATTACCAATGATTACCATAGCTTTGAAGTGGCTGCCATATTTTATTACTGATATGTTTGCCTTAGGGAAAGGGAAATGGGACTAATGTTGGGTTTCCATATCTCTAATATGGAGAATAAAGCCTAAAGTAAGTTGCATGAATGATTCCAGGTTATTTCGGCTTTGATTATGAGCACATTTAGCTTCATAGAAAATGAAAAGCCTGAAATTCTCTTAAGACATTACTTACTACAACTATAGGATCTGTTGACATATCGTCAGTCCTATAGGTCCCTCTAGCAGAAGGCCCTAATATATGCGGATGCATTGTCCGAAGGCCCTAATATATGCGGATGCATTGTCCATCATCTTCAATGAGAGGAACATCTAAGTGCAATATACACACACACACACACATATATATATATATATATATATATATATATATATATGGATACATTGTCCATCATCCTCCATGAAGACATATTGCATATATATATATATATATATATATATATATGTGTGTGTATATATACTGTATATTATTATTATTATTTTTATTATTATTTATTATTATAGCGCCATCAATTCCATGGCGCTTTACATGTGAAAGGGGTGTACATAATAGGGACAAGTACAATAATCATTAACAAAACAAGACACAGACAGGTACAGGAGGATAGAGGTCCCTGCCTGTGAGGGCTCACAGTCTACAAGGGATGGGTGAGGAAACAGTAGGTTAGGGTAGAGCTGATTGTGCGGCACTGTATCAGACTGAGGGTTATGGCAGGTTGTAGGCTTGTCAGAAGGGGTGGGTCTTCAGGTTCCTTTTGAAGCTTGTCAAGGTAGGCGAGAGTCTGATGTATTGAGGCAGAGCATTCCAGAGTATGGGGGGAGGCACGGGAGTAATCTTGGATGCGATGGTGGGAAGAGGAGATGAGAGGGGAGTAGAGAAGGAGGTCTTGTGAGGATTGAAGGTTACGTGCAGGTAAGTACCGGGAAACTAGGTCACAGATGTAGGGAGGAGACAGGTTGTGGATGGCTTTGTATGTCATGGCTAGTGTTTTGAACTGGAGTCGTTGTGCAATGGGAAGCCAGTTAGGATTGGCAGAGAAGAGAGGTTGGGGAGTAGCGGGGGGACAGGTGGATTAGCTGGGCACCATAGTTTAGAATAGATTGTAGGGGTGCGAGACTGTTAGAAGGGAGGCCACAGAGCAGGAGGTTGTAATAATCCAGGAGGGAGATAATAAGGGCATGTACTAGGGTTTTGGTAGCTTCTTGGGAAAGGAATGTACAGATCCGGGAAATATTTTTGAGTTGGAAGTGGCAGGAGGTGAAGAGGGCTTGGATGTGTGGCTTAAAAAAGAGATCAGAGTCTATTATTACTCCCAGGCAGCGAGCACGTGGCACTGGGGAAAGTAAGCAGCCATTGACATTGATGCATATGTCAGGTGGGGGGGGGTTGAGTGAGGAGGAGGAAAGACAATGAATTCTATTTTGTCCATGTTCAGTTTTAGGAATCGAGCAGAGAAAAAGGATGAGATAGCAGACAGACAATGTGGGATTCTGGTTAGTAGGGAGGTGATGTCAGGTCCAGAGAAGTAGATCTGCGTATCATCAGCATAGAGATGATACTGAAAGCCGTGGGACTCTATGAGCTGTCCCAGACCGAAGGTGTAAATGGAGAACAGCAGGGGTCCAAGAACTGAACCTTGGGGGACCCCGACAGGTAGGGGGCGAGATGAGGAAGTGGTGTGAGAGTGGGAAACGTTGAAAGTTTGGTTGGTTAAGTATGAGGAGATCCAAGATAGCGCCAAGTCTGTGATGCCCAGAGATGAGAGAATTTGTAGTAGAAGGGAGTGGTCTACTGTGTCAAAGGCAGAGAACAGGTCCAGGAGAAGGAGGACAGAGTAGTGTCGCTTGGCTTTTGTGGTAAGTAGGTCGTTAGTTACTTTGGTCAGGGCAGTTTCAGTGGAATGATGAGGTTGGAAGCCAGATTGTAACCGGTCAAAGAGAGCAGGAAGAGAGGTGTGAGGACAGTTCAAGATGGACATGCTGTTCAAGTAGTTTTGAGGCATAGGGGAAAAGTGATAAGTGACGATAGTTTGACACAGAGGAAGGGTCAAGGAAGGGCTTTTTGAGGATGGGTGTGATGGAGGCATGTTTAAAGCATGAAGGGAATACACCAGTTGTTAATTATAGGTTGAAGAGATGGGTTAGGGTCGGGAGGAAGACTGTGGTGAAATTGGGGATGAGGTGGGATGGGAGTGGATCAAGCAGGCAGGTTGTGAGATGTGATCTTGAGAGTAGAGTGGAAAGATGATGATCTTCTGTCATGGTGGAGAAGCTGGATTTGGAGGAAGAGGGCTGAGTAGTTGTGAGGAGTAGCTGTGATGTTATATATATATATATATATATATATATATATATATATATATATATATATATATACAGTATATGTTTTAGCAGTTGGTATTTTACGCAAATAGGGTATAACAGCTTGATTAAAACAAATTGGACACTCTTGGGATGTGGTTGTGGTGGGAAGGAGGGGGGGTTGCAGAAGTTTATCATTTCCCAGAATGTTTCCTGAAGTGTTCTTAATGGACAGTGTCTAGTTTGGAAAATATTCTATCAGTTGGAAGGAGATCCCATGCACTTTTTTTTTTATTAAATAGGGGGTTTTTGAAACCTCTTCAATAATAATAATAATTGTTCTTTATGAAGTGTCAACATATTCCACAGCACTTTACAATTCAGAGGGGACATATATAGACAATATCAGACATTACAGAGTAACACAATTCAACAGGTACTAAGAGTAGTGAGGGCCTTACTTGCATGCTTATAATCTAAGGCCTTCTTCACACATCCATGTCTCGGGTACATGCGATGTCTGTTTTCACATGTACCGGAGGCACAAACACACATAGACCCATTAAAATCAATGGGCTTCGTCACAAATCCGTGTTTTCACATGTGTCCATGTGCTCCACACGGCAACATGTCCGTTTTCTGTCGGCAGCACAGATGTATCATAACTGGCTTAGTGATCGGAGTCAAAGAGTGGTCATAAAAGGCTGCAATTCCAGTTAAAAGACTGTCTCAAGTGGGGTACCACAGGGATCTGTCCTGGGCCCGTGTTGTTCAACATCTTTATCAATGACTTAGATGAAGGAATTCAGGGCAAACTGATTAAATTTGCTGATGACAAAAAGCTAGGAGGAATAGATAATACTAGAGAAGAGAGAGAAGATTTAACAAGATCTAAACAAGCTGGAACAATGGGCAGCAACTAATAGAATGGTTTTTAATAGAGAGAAATGCAAAGTCATACATCTAGGCAAGAATAATGAAAAGAGCATATACAGCATGGGAGGAATAGAGCTATCCAACAGCATGTGTGAAAAAGACAAAAAAAAATACTAATAGATCACAGACTGAACATGAGTCAACAGTGTGATGCAGCAGCAAAAAAAGGCAAACACCATTCTCATATGTATTAACAGAAACATACATTCTAGATCACATGAAGTCATTATCCCTCTTTACTCCTCTTTGGTCAGACCTCATCTGGAATATTGTGTCCAGTTCTGGGACCACATTTTAAAAAAGACATCAAAAAACTTGAGCAAGTTCAGAGAAGAGTGACCAGAATGATGACTGGTCTGCAAACCATATCCTATGAGGAAAAGTTACAGGATTTAGGATTATTTATCTTGCAAAAGAGAAGACTGAGAGGAGACCTAATAGTTGTCTACACATATCTTAAAGGCTGTCACAGAGGTATCCGTTTTATTCTCATTTTCACAAGGAAAGACTAGAAGCAATGGGATGAAACTGATGGAGAGGAGACACAGATTAGATATTAGAAAAAACTTTTTGACAGTGAGGATGGTCAACGAGTGGAACAGGCTGCCACAAGAGGTGGTGAGTTCTCCTATGGAAGTCTTTAAAAAGAGGTTGGACGGACATCTGTCTGAGATGATTTAGTGAATCCTGCTTTAAGCAGGGGGTTGGACTAGATGACCCAGAAGGTCTATTCCAACTCTACCATTCTATCTCACACAGACCGCACACTGATGTGATCCATGTGACATCATTGTGACAAGTACCGGAGAAAACACAGGTCACTTAAAAATAAAGATTTTTTTATACTCCTGTCTCCAGCGCTGCTGTCTCTTCTTATGCTGTTGCTTTCGGGCCCGCTCATTATGCTCATTGCATATTCTCTGCACTCACCGTGAACACAGAAGCAGCAGCAGTGTGGGAGACCGCATCGCCGTAGACAGGTAAGTATTCCAGCTCATGTTGTCCATGTGCTATCCAGATGTCACACGGATAGCACAGAGATATCACACATAGAACACACACATGGATAGCCTTATGTACCTTCCCCATTGACCGTCACACACATGCGATAAATGCACGGACATGTGAAAGAGGCATAAGAAAGCAACTCTCAAAGATGCCTCATGTGAAAAGCAAAGTAGATTGATAGGAAGATTTTTTCAAGTGTTTGTGAGGAGGAAAAAACAAACTCTTCCAAAAACTCCCCAGAAGCATTTCCTGAAGCACAGAGTTGATGTGAGTCGATTCCCAAGACCCAGTCCAGTAGTCAGGCAATTAATCTGTGCCTGTTGTACAGGAGCTCTGAGAACGACCCCTTACCTCTTATCATCTAGGACTCTTCTTTGCAGTAGATGGCATGGCGTGACATATAGTCTTCACTCCAAATCAGAATATAACACGATGATTGCAATGTGATTAATAAAGAAATATCTATGCTCTAGCTTGCATTGTACACAGGAAAGTCCACATGTTCCCACTACGATCATAAATTGCTAAAATTATTTATTAGGTACAGGATAGGTTAGATCACTGGAGAATTTAATGAAAGCGGCTGGAGGGCAGTAACTTTCTAAGAAACATTGGTGTGCTGACAAGATTTATTCAGTAAGCGGCACATAGGGCAGTGTAAAGGGATTATTTATGGAACAGAGAAGTATTTATTTTTGAGCTTTAGATAAATCTCTTGAATATATTAATTTTATTTTTGTGCCACCCTTTCATTATGGAGATCAGGGGGTAAGGTGGGTAAATATGAACACATCCATATGAAAATCAGCACTGCCGTTACACTCATTGCTCTTACTGGGAAGTATTTTATAGTTATGTGTCACAAATCCGTATCTATAGTCTTAGTTCATATCATTAGTTTCAATATTCACACATTCTTTGGGGCATGATAAGTAATATTGAAGTAAAGTATATATATATAGATATATATATATATAGATACAGCTGAACTGTATGCATATACCATACATGCAGCGTGCAAACAGCGACCTTCCAATATCACAATGCAAACTATAGAACCGCGAGGATTTAGGCACACCATTGATTATACAGGATCTGTCATCCACAGTCTTCCAGTTTGTTGATCCAGAGGGTCACGGTACTTTCCCTGACACATCTTATTTTCTCTTTGTTTATCAGGCTCATTGTAATAACATTTACACTATTGGCTGTCCATTATAGGAAAGGTAAGGTTCATTATTTCTTACTTTGGTCTTTACTAACAAACAATGATTTCCTTGAATATTCACGTATTCTGACTGAGGTAATAACTTACCCATTAACCCTTGAAGGCTCAGGTATTTAGGGGTACTTCTCACATAGCGAGATCGCTAGCGAGATCGCTGCTGAGTGACGGTTTTTGTGACTCAGCAGTGACCTCATTAGCGATCTAGCTCTGTGTGACACTGAGCAGCGACCTGACCCCTGCTGTGAAAACGCTGGTCGTTACACACAGTGCTGGTTCATTTTTTTTGACGTTGCTCTCCTGCTGTGAAGCACACATCGCTGTGTTTGACAGCGAGAGAGCAACGATCTGAATGTGCAGGGAACAGGGAGCCGGCGTCTGGCAGCCTGCGGTAAGCTGTAACCAAGGTAAATATCGGGTAACCAAGCAAAGTACTTTGCTTGGTTCCCCGATATTTACCTTGGTTACTAGCGTCCACCGCTCTCAGGCTGCCAGTGCCGGCTCCCTGCACACGTATCCAGAGTACACATCGGGTAAATAAGCAAAGCGGTTTGCTTATTAACCCGATGTGTACTCTGGCTAGGAATGCAGGAAGCCAGCGCAAAGTGGTGTGCGCTGGTAACCAAGATAAATATCGGGTAACCAAGCGAAGTGCTTTGCTTGGTTACCCGATATTTACCTTAGTTACCAAGCGCAGCATCGCTTCCACGCATCACTACTGGCTGGGGGCTGGTCACTGGTCGCTGGTGAGATCTGCCTGATTGACAGCTCACCAGCGACCATGTAGCGACGCACCAGCGATCCTGACCAGGTCAGATCGCTGGTGGGATCGCTGGAGCATTGCTAAAGTGTGACGGTACCCGTAGACACCTGAATTATATTGCTCTATAACTCAGTTAGCTAGATATTGTGTATGGGGCCTCTCAAATACTAACAGATAGATCCATTTTTATTATCAGATTGCTGACAAAATTAGTCCAAAGGACCCCTTATACAATAAAGTCAACCTATCCCACTGATTTTGGCAGGCCCTAGCAGCCATCTAATGCGTATGGGGTACTAATGACCCTTCAGATAATATCAGGGGACAGACAGAGACAGCCTTTTCATCCTTTTGCTCTCCCAGGAGACATGTCAGCAACATAAGCCACACTTCTCTCTCCATTGAAATCAAATGCGTGCTCAGCTGAACTGAACAGGCATGTGTATGGGATTGAGAGATATTCCTGCGTACATTTGTCCAAAAGCTATCTGATCATCTTAGAATACGGTAATTATGTTTGATATTATTGGTATGAAGATAAAGTATTCATTGCATGAGCACCAATAGCCTAGGTTGATCAAACCCACCAGCATCAATATAGTTAGTGAATAGTGAGCTCCCCACTAATACTTGTAGCACTGGTGTATGTGGATCACTGGGTCACAGGCCAGGCATAACCTGAAGTGGCATGACTAAGTAACTAACTAGGTGACTAAGTAACTACCAGGTGTTCACTAGACTTGTGGATATGCAGGGCTACCTGCAGTCACCAGGTACCCCTACAGGGCAGTCCCTGGGATGGCAGCAGCGGATCGGAGGGTCAGAGACATGAATGTGAGGTACAGGCAGATGAAGGCAAAAGGCGTAGTCAGACAATCCAGGATCAGGGCCGACAGCACAGGTTCAACATACAAAGTCGGGATCGGGAGAAGAATGGATGGGATAAGTGAGTAGGCAAGCCAAGTCAGAAAACAGAAGAGACAATATAGGAAGCACCTTGCATGAATCTAGACTGGAACAGATATAGAACCTAGATCAGGTTGAGTTATGATGGGAGGAGCTGCCTCATTAACCTGCTGCCCCACCACCACCGTGGAGGTTTGGTTTAGGTCAAGGAACTAAGACCCTGCTGTGGTTTTAAACACCAGCAGGAATTGGCCGTGCCTCTATAACTATGTGGAACTCACCAGCAGCATGAGGGTGCAGCAGTGTGGCAAGGCTACAGAATGCGCGGCTCAGAGAGACAATCAGAGGCTGGGAGAGGAGAGCAGGGACTGCAGGGAGTAGAACGGCACTTACCACCTGTGCCAGTTACTGGCGTGACAATACTAATATGTCACAAAACTGTATTAAAATGCTTTGAAAAGTCACCAAATTTTTGTACACTGTCAGGATGCGCAAAAAAAATTGCAAGATATGGGATTTTCACACTAATTTGAAGCAGCTGCCAAAATGACTGGAGTTAGGGAGTAGCCATGGTAGTCCCATACTGTAGTAACATGTCAGGCGAGGAGCACACTACTACCAAAGATACACCAAATTCAATAAGTACTGTGTGCCTTTCAATGTACAGTATGTAGTGAATCTTATTGCTGCAGGCCTCTCATTAGGGCTGGCATAAAAAATGCCAGTGTTAAAGTATGAGCCCACGCTGCAGATTAGGTGCAGAAATTTTCTGCACCAAAAAAACTCACCTTGTGGCAGAAAAATGCACCAAAAACTGCACATTTTTTTGGTGCATTTTTTTGTTATGCATTTTTTGGTAAATCAATGTCTGAAAGGGCTAAAAAAAATGCAGGAAAAAAACACACCAACAATTGACATGCTGCAGATTTTTTCCTGCACCCAAAACTGCAAGGAAAAAAGAAGCAACGTGCACACAGCCCTTCAGAATTCTCATTGACTTTGCTGGCATAAAGATAGACATGCAGATTTCTGCCACAAACTGCAAGATAAACTGCACCAAATCTACATAAAAAATGGAAGTGAACATCAGACTTAAAGGTAATCAACCCACCTTAGCTATCTATATAGATATGGAGGTGAAGGAAAGCTGGATAAAATGACACCTAGATATCTGCGATCTGATATCTTATTTCAGAGAAACTTGCTTTTTTCTTAAACACACCTCACAAAAAGTTGGCGATATTTGGCTTCGAGGTGAAATTTATATAAAATGTAAAACATTTATGCTACAGTGGTTGATACTGAGGACTCTCAGTACTTTTAAACATGTGGGATGTGGCCAAAGGACATCCAGTTCAATGTTTTTCTGTGAGTCTTCCAGTCTCTCTGTATCTCTGTTGCAACCTGCTGATGACAATCTCTGACACTCTAATCTCAGTTGCTACTTCCATCTGAGAACATCTTGCTTCAGGCCGCGCAATGATGAGGTACTATTGAACAAGTATTAGGTGTCGTCTTAGTCTTATGATATCAAACTGTGGACAGCATGATGAGGACTTCTTAAATACATTTTGAAGATGCATAGTTTTGCTGCTCAAGAACGCAGCATTTTACAGTTCCAGCTAAATGGATGGGATTTATAGAAATCTCATGCCCATTGTGCTCAGGGTAAACTGACCTGTGGTGTGTGTGTTAATTTTTCTTTCTGGTGCGCTGAGTTTTATGTGCAGATTTTGCTCATCGAATTGCATAAGTTGTGGAACATCAGAAGGTAAAAGACACATATGCGATTCATGTGCATTTCTGCATGTAATCTGTACATAACGTTTTGTCAATGCCAAATATCAGGAATTATCAAAAACAAAGGAGCTATATGTAAAACATGTCATACCAAAAAGAGACAAAAATTGCAGCAATAAAAACATGTAAATAAACACAATTTAAAATATACAAGTAACGTAATTGACTTAATAAGTGCAGAAATTCTGAAACATCAAAAACTCACTGGAAACTCCTTGTAAGCACAGTCTAACAATTCCACCACATACCGTATTTTTCGCTTTATAAGAGGCACTTTTGTTCCCCCAAATTATGGGGGAATGTAGGGGGTGCGTCTTATAATCCGAATATACGGGTGTATGTATATATATATATATATATATATATACTGCAGGGTCCAGGGGAGGTGGGGGCAGCTTTGGAGCTGTGGTGTGAGCTGGTAAAAGCTGCCGGAGGGAGCCTTTGATCTCCTGCTCCCACTCATATAATATACACTGCCGCTGTCCATCACCATGGTGCTGAAACCGCGCCGCGGCAATGGGCTGGGGGAGCGGCGCATATTATATGTGCCTGCGCTCCCCTTTGATCGCACATGATCCCCCTGTGTTAGATATCGCCCCCATGCTGCTGCCCATAGTAAAATAAAAAAAGCTTTACTTACCTCCAGCGCTGATCTCCCAGTGTCTCTGCTGCCGCTGTCATCAGGCTCGCAGAGATGATATCACTCTGCTGTGCCGATCACATAACCGGCACCAAGAACCAGGAAGTGGAGGAGGAGCTCAACCACACTGATGGAGACATGAGGAGGGACAGCGCTGAGAAGGTAAGGAAAGAGTTTATTTTACTAAAAGCAGCAGCATGGAGGCGATATCTAACACAGGGTGATGTGTGCCAGCCACAAGGGGACTGTGTTCCAGCCACAGGGGGCCTGTGTGCCAGCCACAGGGGGCCGTGTGCCAGCACAAGGGGGCTATATTCAATATAAGGTGGCCATATCCAGATTAAGGGGGCTAATTTTAGGATGAGGAGGCTATGAGGGACATATACCCTATATGATGTTAGACTGACACTGGCATTATAAGACGGACCCCATTTATTAAAATATTCTCTATTCCTTCACCAAATTTGGGGGTGCGTCTTATCATCAGGTGTGTCTTATGAAGCGAAAAATACGGTAATTACTCTTTACAGCATCACACTGCAGAGATATGATCTCCTAGAGGTGGTAACTATGTTTTGCACTCAGTAGATTATGATATGAGTACAATTTTTTTTTTTTTTTTTAGTAGCAGTTTTATCTAGTGATATCACTGATATATACCGATGTATACCTTTGTGTAGACATATATGCATTATTTATGTATTTACAGTGCTCAAATTATGGTTTCACTTTGAAAACTGAGATTGCTGCTAAACTATTACAACATTGCACCAAAAGCGCCCACCACAAACATTTCTCTCTGTGACCTGTAAAATATGTTTTAAACCTTTTCTATAATAACATTTTTTTGTTCTTTTTAGTCAGGACACAGGAACAATCTGAAGCCTTTAAAATAATCAGCTCACATGCCACATTGAAGCCTCAGGAAAGGAATGATACCATGGCCTGGGATACATCGATAGAAATCAATGGGAGCACTGGAGTCAAAAAGCCGCAAAATACTGATGCACTTATACCTTTTGTTGGCCTTACTAACAGTGAGTATACCACTAATATATTGGTATTTTCTTTAAGTGGTATTCATTCTTAGCAAATATTGTGTTTGTGGTTTTGTTGTAACAGTTCAGGTGCCCACGATTAGAGTTGAGCGCGGTTCGAGGTTCTCCAGTTCGCGGCTCGAGTGATTTTGGGGGCTGTTCTAGATCGAATTAGAACTAGAGCTTTTTGCTAAAGCTCGATAGTTCTAGATAAGTTCGAGAACGGTTCTAGCAGCAAAAAGCAGGGCTTTTTAAAGCTACAGTGTGCAGGAGCCATCGCTGGCAGCCTGCCAGAAGCTGGTAACCAAGATAAACATCAGGTATCCAAGCAAAGCGCTTTGGTTAGTAACCCGATGTTTATCCTAGTTACGTGCAGGAAGCCCACACTTCCCCGCTCAGCTCACTTCGCCCCCTCCTGCACGCGGCATGTACACACACACTCACACACACACACACACACACACACACACACGTCCCCAGCCATGCAGTCCACGACACTGTTGTCCTCCTGGCACTCTGCACACATGGTCCCGCTCGGCTTACCTGCGGTGATGAAGTCCCGACCTCAGCGCTCTCACTGTCCTCCATGGCCGCCGCTTGTCACATCACCTTCTCTCGCTTCCGACCCGAGACTGACTAGCGATGACGTCACGGGCCGCTCGCGATACTTGGCTGTGTTGAAGTGTGATTGAAGTCAGTGTGCAGGAGCTCAGCGCAGGTAATGTACCTCGCTGACAGCAGCACTTGTCATCCCCTGCAGTGACCTGGGCTGACCCATTGATGTTAGCTCAGGTCACTGCACTGCTCTCCCAGCCAATGGGGAACATCCTGCTCTTCATTGACTGGGACAGTGTGGATCGTCATGGCAACCCCTTGGATTACACCAGACCTGGATTTGTTTTTCTTTCTAATAAATTGGTTAAAAAGGGAATGTATTGGGGAGTGTTTTTTCAAATAAAAATTAGTTTGTCGTCTATTTTTTTTATTACTGACTGGGTTGGTGATGTCGGGTATCTGATAGACGCCTGACCTCACCAACCCCAGGGCTGGGTGCCAGGTGACATTACACATCTGGTATTAACCCCATATATTACCCCGTTTGCCACCGCACCAGGGCATGGGATGAGCTGGGGCGAAGCACCAGGATTGGTGCATCTAATGGATGCGCCACTTCTGGGGCGGCTGCGGCCTGCTATTTTTAGGCTGGGGAGAGTCCAATAACCATGGACCTCCCTAGTCTGAGAATATCAGACCCCAGCTGTCTGCTTTACCTTGGTTGGTGATCCAATTTTGGGGGGACCCCTACGTGTTTTTTTTTAATTATTTATTTAATTTAAAATAACAGCGTGGGGTGCCCTCAGTTTTGGATTAGCAGCCAAGGTGAGGCTGCCAGCTGTGGTCTGCAGGCTGCAGCCGTCTGCTTTACCCTAGCTGGCTACAAAAATAGGGGGAACCCTACGTCATTTTTTTTTTTCATTTTTTTGGCTAAATACAAAGCTAAGCACCCCTTAGTGCCACATGAAAGGCACCAAAGGGTGCAAAATTACAAAATGCAGGAGAGTGGGACATTATGTGTCTTTCTGCCATTATAATGACAGAAAAGACTGATATGAAGTGTACAAGCACAGGAAAATCACCAGAGCGCTCTACGCTGTGAAAAGCAGTAGAAAATGGCACTGGAGTGAACATGTGACCGCCTCATGTAGGTTGAAGCTAAGGATCCTGGGTAAATTTATGTATTTTCCCTCCTTCAGTTTTTTTGCAGTACACAAAAAAAACAGAAGGCACACGGATGACAAACAGATGACATACGGACCGTCTACGGAATGGAAACGGATGCCACACGGATGCACCCGTGAAAAAAAACGGACTGTTTTTTGCAGACCACAAAAATGGATCGGTCGTGTGAATGTAGCCTTATTCTGATCTGCCGTTTATAAACAGCAGGTGAATAACGCCCCCCAGCGTCAGAAAATCTCCGGGGTTTCAGGGCTAGCTGAGACCCTGGAGATCATGATTCAGGACGGTTTTTACGGTCCCCGCTCACGTGATCACAGGTATACACCATATACCGATGATCACGTGACAGTAAATGACAGCGCCGGTAAAAAATTATTTATCTCCCATCTGGCATGAACAAACATGATAAATCTCCTCCCCGGTCCCCTCCGGTCCCCCGGTGTCGCCAAAGTGCCCCCCCTGATGCCCTCCCAGAAATCCAAGATGGCCGCGCGCACAGCAGCGCGCCGGCCGCATTCACCCTACTCCTCTGATTTCTGTCGCATGTGCCATGACACATGCAACAGAAAACTCCCCCCCAGGCCCTGCCAGGTCACCCCCTATAAACCCACAGGTGTTCCCCGGTGTCCCACGGTACCTGTACAGCGTTGATTCCCCCACGGCCCTCTCCTTCACAATAGACGCTGCCGCATGCACAGAGCGGCTTTCAGCTCAGCTTCCTGTGTTCAGACACAGTGAGTGGTGGTTATGCATCTGTAAGCTAAATGGGCGGCATGGTGGCTCAGTGGTTAGCACTGCAGTCTTGCAGTGCTGAGGTCCTGGGTTCAATTCTCACCAAGGACACCATCTGCAAGGAGTTTGTATGTTCTCCCCGTGTTTGCGTGGGTTTTCTCCCACACTCCAAAGACATACAGCGCTATGGAATTAATAACGCTATATAAATTATTATTATTACTGCAATGCCCTGCTCATGAGGTAAGGAACATAATTGATCAGGAGAGCTATATACTACATTTCCAAATGGAGGGATTTGCTTTTATAGTTTCCCTGCTGAACGACTACCAAACATGAGAGTCCGTTATACGCCACAAGAAAACACATCTAAATAGCGAGCTTTGTTGTTAAGTATTCATTCAGCTGGATAACTGGACTTAAGGCCCGTTTCACACATCAATGAAAAACGGTGACGTTTTTCACTGGCGTGTAAAACACGCACATGTCCCTGCGTGTGCCGTGAATCACGGCACACGTGGGTTGTCTAAGTGCAATCCGGGCTCCGTTATCCATGGCCCGTGATTGCACTTAGAAATCAACTCACCTGCGCCCGCTCCCGCTGTCCATGGTGCTGATCGCTCCCGCGACGCAGCATCCGGCCGGCGGTGACCCCCGCAGCAGCTGCTTCCGGGTTGGCTGTGTCGCGCATAATGAATATGCGCGACAGTAATCAGCCGGCTTAGAAGCAGCAGGGAGGACAGGCTGCAGAGGACATCGCTGGACGCCGGGTGAGTTAAAATGTTTATTATTTTAAATGCACGTTTTTTTCTGGCACGTGTTTCACGGACCACACCACTGCGTGGTCCGTGGAACATCAGTGATGCCAGATAAAAATGCCAGATAAAAATGGACATGTCTCCATGCAGCAATCACGCACACGCGGGTACGCTGCACGGAGACACGTGCAGTGAAAAATCACTGACGTGTGAGCAGACCCATTCATTATAATGGGTCTGCGTATGTCAGTGATTCTGGTACGTTTAAAAAAAAGCACAAACGTACCAGAATTACTGACGTGTGAAAGGGGCCTAAAGGAGTATTCCATCTCCAAGATCCTATCCCCAATATATAGTAGGTGGAATAGCAATAATATCAGCAAATACCAATATTTGGAAATGTAGAATAGTTCTCCTGATTAGGCATGCCCTTACCTCGTGAGCAGGGCATTGCAGCTTTGGTAGCAACCAATACGACATGAACTCTGCTGCTGTGGACCCGGGGAGAGTGAGTGCAGATTCATTGCACCCACACACCTCACATGAAGGGTCTGCACTCCTAGAAAATGGGGGATACGTTCCCTGAGTGTCCCCCCCCCCATATTCTAGACGGTCCAGAGTCGTCGTGGGACCCCTTTATTTTTTTTCTTACAATAAATTGGTGAAAGAGGAAATGTTTTGGGGACTGTTTTTTCAAATATATTTCTTTTGTCGATTTTTTTTTTGTTAGTACTGACAGTTTATGATGTTGGGTATCTAATAGACGCCATGACATCACAAACTGCTGGGCTTGATCTCAGGTGACTTTACAGCTAGTTTCAACCCAATTTATTACCCCGTTTGCCACTGCACCAGGGCACAGGATGAGCTGGGGTGAAGCGCCAGGATTGGCGCATCTAGTGGATGCGCCACGTCTGGGGTGCCTGCGGCCTGCAATTTTTAGGCTGTGAAGGCCCAATAACTATGGACCTTCCCATCCTGAGAATACCAGACCACAGCTTTCCGCTTTACCTTGGCTGGTGATCCAATTTGGGGGGGACCCTACTTTTTTTGTGTAATTATTAATATCTATAAAATAATTATAAAAAAAGAGCCTGGGGGGACCTCCACATTGGATCCCCAACCACGGTAAAGCTGTCAGCTGTGGTTTTCAGGCTACAGCTGTCTGCTTTACCCTAGCTGGCTATCAAAAATGGGGGAACCCAACATCATTTTTTTTAACTATTTTTTAAAAAGAAAAAATTAATGGGCTTCCCTGTATTTTGATTTCCAACCAAGGTAACGGCAGGCAGATGGGGGTGGCAACCCATAGCTGTCTGCTTTATCTGCGCTGAGAATCAAAAATACCACGGAGCGCTACGTCATTTTTTTAAAGATTTATTTTTACAGCACTGTGATGTCCAGCAATCAAAATACAGGGAAGCCCATTTTGTTTTTAGTTATTTAAATAAATAATTAAAAAAAATATATATGGGCTCCCGCTGCATTTTTTATATTGCTAGGTAAGGGTAATCCAAGCAGCTACTGGCTGCTAACCCCCACTGCTTGGTGTTACCTTCACTGGCAATGGAAAATCCAGGGAAGCATTTTTTATTTTCTTTGCCAAAAAAACTATAAAAAAAGGACGTGAGCTTCGCCATATTTTTGTATGCTAGCCAGGTATAGCAGGCAGGTGCTGGAAGAGTTGGATACAGCGCCAGAAGATGGCACATCTATGAAAGTGCCATTTTCTGAGGCGGCTGCAGACTGCAATTCGCAGCAGTGGGGCCCAGAAAGCTCAGGCCAGCCTGTGCTGCGGATTCCAATCCCCAGCTGCCTAGTTGTACCTGGCTGGACACAAAAATGGGGCGAAGCCTACGTCATTTGTTTTCTAATTATTTCATGAAATTCATGAAATAATAAAAAAAGGGCTTCCCTTTATTTTTGGTTCCCAGCCGGGTACAAATAGGCAACTGGGGGTTGGGGGCAGCCGTACCTGCCTGCTGTACCTGGCTAGCATACAAAAATATGGCGAAGCCCACATAATTTTTTCAGGGGGCAAAAAACTTCTGCATACATTCCTGGATGGAGTATGCTGAACCTTGTAGTTCTGCAGCTGCTGTCTGTCTGTATGGAGAAGAGCAGACAGCAGCTGCAGAACTACAAGGCTCAGCATACTCCATTACTTGTTGGGTAATCATGAGTTAATACTGGCTTTGTTTTACTAGCCAGTATTAAGCCAGAGATTCTTAATGTCAGGCACGTTTGACCCGGCCATTAAGAATCTCCAATAAAGGGTAAAAAAAAACACCACACAGAGAAAAAATACTTTAATAGAAATAAATACACAGACACATTAGAGACTCCATCTTTATTACCCCCTGTCAGCCCTCCACGATCCATGGTCTTCTGTCTTTCTCGTTCAACAAATGCAGCTCTGCTCCATCACTGCTGCATGGGGGAAAACGCTGCTTCCCGTGCAGCCTTCACTCCGTGAAGGCTGCACGGGAAGCAGCGTGCAGCCTTCACTCCGTGAGAGATCAGTGCTGCTGGCGGTGACAGACGTGTTACCATAGCAACAGGGCTCCGATCATGTGATTCCCGGAGCCGCGGTTAGCGGTGACGTCACCACTAACTGCGTTGCTATGGCAACGGTGATCTCCGTTAATGACCGGCTGTGTCAGCCGGTCCCTAACGGAATGGGGAGTCGAATGGGGAGTGTGCTAGAGCATGTCGCCGGTACACGGCGATACACAAATGTGCACCGTGTACCGGAGAGTGCAATGACAGGTCCTACATGACGTGTCATAGTCATGTGACCAGTCTGTGGCCAATGAGATAATAGCTACGTGACTGGTCACATGGCTATTTTGATGTCACGATAGGTCCTGCATCACTGCTGGCAGTGCTGGTCACCGGGAGGATTCAGCGATCATCGGATGGAATAGCGGCAGGAGACAGAGTGCAGGAGGGATCGCGGGGACCGGTAAGTGTTATGGCAATGTTTATTAACTGTATGTGTACATTTATAATGCGTTTTTATGTGTTTGTGATTGCCTCCCATTATATCCTATTGGTTCGAGTTCGGTTCGTCGAACTTTCGCCGAACTGAACTCGAACGAGACGTCCGTTCGACGAACCGAACTCGAGCCGAACCACGGCCAGTTCGCTCATCTCTACCCACGATTACAAAAAAGAGTGAATCAGCTCACCACCATGTAGCCATTCCAGGAAGGAAAATCCGGACGGTGCTTGTGGGTCAAGAAGGCTGTAGTCAAGAAAAAAAGGTGGATCCCCAGCACAAAGAATGTCCATAGAAACTTGAAATAAAGTTAAAATTTCATTTTATTCCAATAATGGCTAAAAAAAGGGGAAGAAAGAATAAAATATAACTCCTCCGATCTACACGTTTCAGACACGATCGTACTTAGTTAAGATCATGCCTCATTAGCGACGTCGTTGCGTGTGAAACGCAGAATGACCGTTAACGATCAAAATTACTTACCTAATCATTGATCGTTGACCAGTCGTTCCTATTCTGATTATCGTTGCTGTTGCAGGACGCAGGCTGTTTGTCGTTCCTGCTGCAGCACACATGGCTATGTGTGACACTACAGGAATGAGGAACATCACCGTACCTGCGGCCGCCGGTAATGAGGAAGGAAGGGGGGTGGGCGGGATGTTCCGCCCGCTCATCTCCGCCCCTCCGCTTCTATTGGGCGGCTGCTTAGTGACGCCGCTGTGACGCCGAACGAACTGCCCCTTTAGAAAGGAGGCGGTTCGCCGTCCACAGCGACGTCACTAGGCAGGTAAGTACGTGTGATGGGTCCTAGATGTTGTGCACCACGGGCAGCGATTTGCCCGTGACGCACAACCGACGGGGGCGGGTGTTTTCACCAGCGACATCGCTAGCGATGTTGCTTTGTGTAAAGCCCGCTTTAGGCTCAGTTAGGACACAATGGTGCAGATTTGTTTGATAAGATATATGAAAAATTGCTTATTTTCATGCATAGTATTAAAAATTAAATTATGGTTATCCTTTAATCTTGCGTGGAACCAACAAAACCATGTGGCTGTAGGAGGTGGTTGGATCACCCCACTCCTACATTGTACATATAATGTATATTGAAAATAATGTTTTATCGCTGCTGCTAATGTGTATGGCTGGAGATGTAGTAGAGCCGGTGCAGTGCAGCGATCGGCGCCCTCTAGCGACCAGCAGTTTTCAGTGTTTTATTGCATATTGTATTTTCTTGAATTTTAGTATATAATGTATATTTCACATATGACTAATGTATAATTGAATAATGTAACTCATAGAAATGTTACAGATAGATATTAGAGTATGGTAAGAATGTTGTTTGTTCCGGATCCAGCACTCGAGAAGTTAAAAAAAAAAAATAAAGGAAAAATACAGAAAATAAGAATGAAGCAAGAGCTTCATACTTAGCGGGGCTCTGTCGCAGCTGTACTCTTCTCCCGCGCAGCTGTACGTTGCTCCTGTGGCCTCCATTCATCATTGCTCATCCATATGCACTCAGCACTGCTTTCCCCATCAACCGGCTGGCTTGGCCTCTGTGATTGGGTGCAGTCAGACGTGCCCCCGGCCTGTGTGACCGTGTCTGACGGCAATCAGTCATCGCTCATCACGGCTCATTCATTCTCTCTGTGGAGCTCACAGCGGACAGTCATGCTCTATGGCCGCTCACTGTGACAGAGATGTAGCAGAGCTGGAATCGATGTGAGACCTCGTGTGGATTACGTCGGACCTGAGAATTTTGAGAATGACTGATCAGTCCCCATGGGGAAATACGTCATAAAAGCGACAGGGGTTATCACATGACCCATCGTTACCATGGCAATCATTAGCTCTGATGGTGGTGGTGAACGGCACAATCCCTACCACGGCCATTTAAATTGCGCTGTCACATTTTGACAGCGCAATCTAAGTGGCAAGCAGACACCGCTGGATCTCGGATCCACCCGCGCCTGATAACCTCACATGTCTGATGTTAAAATCAGCAGACATGTGCAGGGATCACCGCCGGCTCACCGCAGCAGCCGGCAGTGATTACTGCTCACACAACCAAGGATGTACCTGTAGGTCCTTGGTCATAAAGGGATTAAAATCTGTATTCAGTGAAGACAGATTATTACATTACTAAAATAGGAGATGGCAGTTGGTACTGATAAGATTATATGCAGAGGAGTGGGAGCTAGAGGCATAAGGGGGAGCTAGAGGCAGTGGGAGAAGCTGAAGCCTCTTCCCTCCACTCTTCATAGAATCTTATCAGAACCAACTGCCTATCTCAGTATTGTAATACTCTGT
Source organism: Anomaloglossus baeobatrachus (assembly GCF_048569485.1). NCBI lineage: Eukaryota > Metazoa > Chordata > Amphibia > Anura > Aromobatidae > Anomaloglossus > Anomaloglossus baeobatrachus. The sequence goes on along the minus strand of NC_134353.1, from coordinate 617,643,000 downwards.
GTTGCCTGAACACAGATTTTACCCTTGACCTGAGACTTTTAAAATTTAAAGATCAGTCCCTTTGGAGAAAGACGCAGATGACAGCGCACAGGGCCATCCATGTGCAGTCTATGTGCTGTCTGTGATTAACATTACAATAATAAGAAGTATTGCAGTTCATATCTTTACACGTGAGGAACACTATTCGTAAAATCTGACAATTACCAAACACTGATCAAAAGTGGGCGGTTTGTTGTACACTAGAATAATCACTAATGTCTGAATAAGGCCCAAAGTTCCCCCAGACTTTACAGTTTTGTAGGTTACCTAACTCATGGTGCACAGGAATCACATCTATAGACATATAAGTCAGAAATTAGGTGGAATAACTGCAATGCGCAGATCTGTCATGGACGTTCACCGTGTATTTAATAAACCATCCAGATGTAGCTGAAATCTACGCAGATTTGATTGCGATTTGTAATTCTTCTATTATGTTGCGGCATTATCGTGGATTTTTGGGTCAGGAAATGTTTACTATTGTCAGTGAGTATCTTATCGCTCCACAAACATAAGGACTATTCAGCTTTGAAGATATTTTAGTCTTCAGTGGGTTCTAGTTATAAGCTAGTACAATACAGCAAATGCACTCAGTCCTAATCACTGATGTCAGGCTCATTGATCCTTCTCTGATTCACTTTGCTATGAAATCCTCTTCTCTCACAGCCTGTATGGCTCCGCAGGTCCACTCATAAATCGGCATTTAACAGTAACATAAATAATTAGAGGAGACCATGTAATGCCCCCAGGCTGGAATCTGCCAGTGTCCACAGGAGAAGTACTAATCTCTAGTAGTTGTCCTTTAATCCTTGGATAAACAAAACTGTCTTCTCTGAACAAACACTTCTAACAGGCAGCTAATTTTACAGCTTTACAAGACAATAAATGGAAGCCTTTAAAGATTCTATGGTTGCTAGAGACAGAATAAGATTTATCTATGGGCAGAGATGCTAAGTGTGTCCCTCAATTTTATACTTTCTCCAGGCAACAAACTCAGCAAAAATTGCTGCATGAATGGAGGAACATGCGTGTTAGGAAGTTTCTGTGTCTGTCCTAAGTATTTCACCGGAAGATACTGTGAAGATGATGAAAGGAGAAGGTAAGAGTTACATATTTCATAAGAGTTATTTTTCATCTTTTTTTTAGTTAAGCCCACTAAAATAAATTGTTTAATAGTTATTTTTCTATTATCAAAATGTAGGATAAGTCATATATGTATTGTTCTACTTCAAATACAGTCATGGCCGGAAGGGTAGACATCTTTGAATTTGTTCCAGAAAATGAAGTGTTTATTTCCTTTGTGTGTGAAGCGATGGCTGAGGGACCACCGCGGTGCAGAGTTTCATTATGGCACAAGACAAGGTTGCAGAAACAAAGGCGTTTTATTGGAAGGCAGGAGTAAAAAGTATATGCGAACAAACGGGTATGCAAAGATGGCAACAGTGACGTTTTTAACCGCAGTCATCACCCAAACTATTACAAACAATACAGACAATCAAAATATATGTTTAACTGCACTATACTACAACTTAGCTGGCCTCCACTACTGGTGCTGTGCATACACCATGCCCTAGCTACTGAGGCCTATGCTATGCCCTAGTAGAGTGGTAAAGACTCACGGCACCGTAGAGGTGGAACAAGTCTACTCCCGAGGGTTGTGATTCTCATCGGTACACACTTCTCCTTGCAGGCCAGGAGGAACTTTTCCTCTCTATGGACCCGGGATCTCCTGACGCCTTCGAGTGACTTTGTTTGCTCTTCGAACTGGCTTCACTGGCCCCGAGAGCTTCTCGGTCTGGTATTTGCTTTGCTTAATTTTCTCTCACGGTCCAGCTCGCAATATCTCTCGCAGCTGGCACCGCACCTCTTCCCACACCTTCGTGCTCAGCCAAGACACACAGGCAACATTCCTTCTCTCACACTCCAAGGCAATCTGACCTCTTCAGTTCCCACCTAAACTCCTCTTCCGCTCTTTCTCTCTTTGCTGCAAATTTTAGGCTAGGTTAGTCCAAAAATCGACAGTTCAGAGTGTAGGTGCCAGCTGAACTGGCCAGTCCATAACACACAAGAAACAGGAGAACCCTATCTCTTAAAGGTGAAGTACTTTCAACCATTCGTATAGGCATTAACCCCACATGTGTACTGGGACAACACAAAAAAAGAGAAAAAATGTCAAATTGGACATAATTTCACACAAAACCCCAAAAATGGGCTGGACAAAATTGTTGATACATTTCCAAAATTGTGGGTAAAGAAATTTGTTTCAAGCATGTGATGTTCATTCAAACTCACCTTTGATAAGAAACAGGTATGGGCAATATGAAAATCAAACCTGAAACTAGATAAAAGGGGAGAAGTTGACTCATTCTTTGCATTGTGTGTCTGTGTGTGCTACATAATAAGCACAGATAACAGAAAGAAGAGAAGAAAACTGTCTGAGGACTTGAGAATCAAAATTGCTGAAAAATATCAACAATCTCAAGGATACAAGTCCATTTCCAGAGCTATTCATGTTCCTTTGTCCATGGAGCGCAACATAATCAAAAAGATTACAACCCTGTAGCTAATCTCCCTGGATGTGGGGGCATAGAAAAATTGATTAAAGGTATCAATGCATGATAGTCTGGAAGGTGGATAAGCAGCCCCATTCAAGTTCCAAAGAAATTCAAGCTGTTCTGCAGGCTCAGGGTGCATAAGTGTCAGCATTTGAAGGAAATGAAACGATATGGCATGAGACCCAAGATACCACAGATGACACAGAGACATAAATAATCTATACTGCAGTTCGCTAAAATTTACATAAGCCAAAATACTTCTGGGAAAGTATCTTCCTGACAGATGAGACCAAGATGGAGTTTTTTGGTAAAGCACATCACTCTGCTGTTTACCGAAAACGGAATGGAGCCTACGAAGAAAAGTACCCAGTACCTTCAGTCAAATATGGTGGAGGTTCAAAGAGGTTTAGGGCTGTTTTTGCAGTGAGTGCCTTGACTATGTGCAAGGCATAATGAAATCTGAAGATTACAAAAGGATTTGGTTCAGAATATAGTGTTTACTACCAGAAAGCTGGGTTTGTGCCCTAGATCATGGGTCTTTCAGCAGGACAATGCCCCCAAAAATACTTCAAGAAGCACCCAGAAATGGATAGAAACAAAGTACTGGAGAGTTCTGCAGTAGCCAGAAATTAGTCTAAATCTAAATCCCTTGAACACCTGTAAAAAGATCTTAAAATTGCTGTTTGGAGAAGACAGACTTCAAATATGACAGACCTGGGTCAGTTTTCAAAAGAAGAGTGATCTAAAATTCCAGTTGAAAGGTGTAAGAAGCTTGTTGATGGTTATAGGAAGAGATTGATTGCAGTTATTAATTGCAAAGAGTGTGCAACGAAGTATTAATTTGAGGGTGCCAACAATTTTTTCTGACCCATTTTTGGAGTTTTGTGTGAAATTATGTCAGTTTTGTTTTTTTGGTTTTTTTTTATGTTGTTCCAATACATGCAAAGAAAGTAAAAATGTGTACTGTACTGTATTGTAATAGCAATATTTTCTGGGAGAAATCCTTTATTGTCTGGAACAATTTCAAGGGTGACAGCACTTTCGGCCATGACTGTATATACTGAGTATCATGACGTTAACCTCAAAATTACAGGTATACTAGGGGATGTGGCTGCAGTTAACCACATATATGAACAACTTTACTCTTATCAGCACATGGAGAACTATCTCTCTAGGTGAAACTAAGGGGTACTTTGCACGTTGCGACATCGCTAGCATCACCTAGCGATGCCGAGCGCGATAGTACCCGACCCGTCGCACATGCGATATGTGGTGATTGCTGCCGTAGCGAACATTATCGCTACGGCAGCTTCACACGCACATACCTGCTCGGTGACGTCGCTATGACTGCCGAAATATCCCTCCTTCAAGGGGGAGGTGCGTTCGGCGTCACAGCGACGTCATAGCGACGTCAATAATCGGCCGGCCAATAGAAGCGGAGGGGCGGAGATGAGCGGGACATAACATCCCACCCACCTTCTCCCTTCCTCATTGCCAGCGGGATGCAGGTAAGGAGATGTTTGTTGCTCCTGAGTGTTTACTCACAGCGATGTGTGGACCTGCAGGAACGACAATCAACATCGTACCTGCGGTCGACCCGACATTATGAAAATTCCGACGCTACACAGATCACCGATTTTCAACGCGTTTGTGATCATTTATCGGCACATCTAGGATTTACACATTGCGATGTCGTTACCGGCGCCGGATGTGCGTCACTAACGACGTGACCCCGACGATATTCCGGATGCGATGTCGCAGTGTGTAAAGTACCCCTAAGTTAATGTAACTTTAACTAAACAATGTTAAGTATAATAATAAGGCAACACTTTAATATAACTTTTTCTGTGTTTTAATATAACTTTTTCTACGTTAATATTCATAATTTCATCACTTTTGCTTAAAGAGGTTGTACTGGCTTGGAATTAAAGTCTGTAGTCACTCTATGACTGCAAACTTGTGGATCCTTACAGTGTGCGCTGTCAGCATTCTCTGGGATTGGTGGCGGGAGCGCGTGATCGCAAGTATGTGATTTACAGTAAATCACTAAAGGGAATACACCCCTCACATTTTTTATTATATCTTCTCATGCGACAACCCTGAAGATATAATACAATATAAAGTAGTAAGTACACAGCTTTGTCAGTGTAAATTTGGTGTGCCCCTCTAAATAACACAACAAACAGCCATTAATGTCTAAACGGCTGACTACAAAAGTGACTACACCCCTAAGCAAAAAATGGCTAAATTGTGCCCAAAGTGTCCGAAAAAGTGGCCACTATTATTTTCCAGCACTGTTTTAACTCTCTTGGGCATGAAGTTCAACCTTATAATTTTTTTTTGTGGCATTTTTTCCAAAAAATCAGATTTGTATAAAAATGCTTTTGTGTGGGTTCACATAAAAAACCCCTAAAAAAAATCACTTTAAAAATGTTTAAAATACTCTTTCAATTAATTTCTACTGTACAACCACTTTGCTGTTCATATGTTGTCTTCTTAGTGTTTTTTTTAAGGTTTTGAAAAATGAAAAAAAGAAAGTGCTTGTATTCCTTTGAGGCATTTCCTGATGGAATCAAATCTAAACCATCCAATCAAAAGCCTGCAAAAAAAAAAAAAAATCAGGACAAAACTTCCAAAATAATTCAAAAGCTCTTGAACGGTGCTTTAGGAAGCGGAAAAACAGCCCCAAAAATTCTCCAAGAAGGAGCAATTACTGAAGCTGTTTCCACTAGAGAACTTGTCCTAAACTCTGTGTGTGTATAGCCTTATAGAGCTCGCCATTCTGGCACCCCTGAGTTATTTCTCATGATATGCTATTTATTAACAGGACAAGAACAGAGTAGAGGTTTCCTTAAATCTGGAGACACTATTGTATCTAAATATCATTGTCACAACATTATTTTATTGCATTTAGGGATTGTGATGACCAAATCAGACATGGAGACTGGGTGCTGCGCGGCTGCAGGCTGTGTCGGTGTACATATGGCTTGCTTAGCTGCTTAAAAGAAGACATCCAACCTGATTGTGGTAAGTTGATATTGTGTTCTAAAAATGATTTTAGGCATAAAAGTATTTACATAGAGGTCTAAAAATGAGAAAGGTAAGTCAAAGCAGTCACATAAATAGTGCATATTCTGAGCCTGAAATTTATTGAAGTTGACCTCGAAATAGAAGTAGACGATAGGAAGAATTGGTGGGTCAGAGCCCTCACACAAGTGGCTATTACATAAGGAGAACATGGTAGTCCCTAACGGCTTTGTCTTTTCTTAAGTACCTTGACCAATAATAAATGAAGGTTAACCAGCCATCTCGCTGTTTTAGTTATTACTTGTATTTCCCTTGGAATACTAATTCTTTAGCATATTTTCTTAGAACTCTTCCTTCTATTCTTCCTCTATTAATCATGCTGGAAATCTATGATTAAGTTGACAACTATGCATTACTGTTCCCCTGGTCAACTTGATGTATCACAGTCTGTCAGACAGTGTATAGACACATTCTATAGACCAGGGGAATGGTAGCACTTTAGTTATACATTTCTGGAAGGAAAAACAGAGGAACAGTGCGATGCAGCTCTAAGAATAGATGTTTTTCAAAGTGGCTTGAGTGTACAAAGCCAGTATTTTGTTAAATAGTAGTACTACAGTCTCAGCAAGAGGAAGAGTAGAGGTCCAGGGGCAGCCCAATTTGTCTCATATCTCCCCACAACGTACGGAACTGTGTCACCCAGGGTTATGGGGTACTCGGTCCCGGGCGGTGTATAACTGGGGAAATGTCACTTGGTGGCCATTGCCCGGTTCCGTGCCCTGGGTGCTTTTTAAAAGGGAAAATATTTACAGGGGAATTGAATAAAGTTCACACGTGATGCCACTTGCGGTATTGCAGCTATGAGGATGGAGCCGCCGCTGCACAGTTTTCACTACTGGGGCTGGTGTTAGTGGAAGCCTGGATGTAAGGCCCTCTGCAAGCAGGGCCAGGCCCCAGAGGATAGGCGATGCAGATGGGTGTTGAAAGAAGGTAGGCCACACATGGGGTTTCAGTGTAACTGGTTCTTTTACTCACTGCAAGTTGGTAACTGTTCGCCCAAGGCTGGCTGTCTTTTAGTTGGTGGGTCCCTGTGGCGTAGAGCGGCTGGGGGTCCCCTCCTTGTTGTCTCCTACAGCAGTCCGTATGACAGTAGCATGAACCCTGTGGGGTTGGAGATGCTGGTCCTGTCCCCGGTTCTCCCTTTGCTACTAAGTCCCGAACTTCAAGGTCAGTGAGGTCCTTGATGGTCCCCTCACTGTGCAGATTTTATCAGGTCAGCCTAGAGCTTTTGCCTGACTTAGGATTCTGCACCCCGTTGGTGTGTAGTTCTGGGAGTACTGCACTGTACTCTACCGGCAACTAACTGCCTGGGCCCTCAGGTCACTGTTCACTTCTGTCAGTCCGTCTGCTCACTTTCAATGTCACTGCTAGACTGACTGTTGTCCACTGTCTGACGGTCCACTGTCTGCCCTTCCCACCTGGTTGTCTAGTGGACTGGATTGGCTCAACCTCTAGGCGACCATCCATTGGTCCAACCCTAGCCTGGTACCATTCTATGGGGGATGTTGAGGAAAAACAGGGATTATCTGGAGTGTTTGTGTGTTACTGGCACTGGTCTTCTGGGTCCCTAGGGGGTAGGCACTGCATCCTGGTGAGGATGCAGTACCTTGTAGTTCCCTGATGGCTTCAGGGGCGCTACAGAATCACTGTGAGGAGGGAAGGGTATATTAACGTTACATCACGTTTAGGACTTGACTAGGATTAGCCTTTAGATAATAATTGTTGTTGCACATGGGACCAGTCTATTGAAAATGTGAGTAAAATGTCTGAAAACTTAAAACCAGATTTGTGAAGTGCTGATGTGATGCAGTTTTTGATGTCTCAACTAGAGGAACTGCTCTACATTTTGGGTTAAAAAGAAAAATGCCTCAAGATATTTACAAAATTAAATTGCGTAAAATAAAAATCTTGAAAGCTGAAAAAATGTGTGCAATATTTAAAAACAATTGTTCAAAGACTACCGATGCTCTTACCCTCTACATCTCTACATCAGGGGTGTCCAAGGTTTTAGCTCTGGACCAAGTTAGAAGAAGAGGAGTTGTCTAGGGCCACACAATGACCTTTGCTCATGTGACCATGATGTCATCAAACGTTCTCCTTCTCTTGGAAGTTGAACTGATTATGAAGAACTGACTTTATTAGTGAAGTTTCTGTTTTCTTTGTCGCTCCTAATTGGGAGACCCAGACAATTGGGTGTATAGCGACTGCCTCCGGAGGCCACACAAAGCATTACACTTAAAAGTGTAAGGCCCCTCCCCTTCTGCCTATACACCCCCCGTGGGATCACGGGTTCCTCAGTTTTCAAGCTTTGTGCGAAGGAGGTCAGACATCCACGCATAGCTCCACTGTTTTAGTCAGCAGCAGCTGCTGACTATGTCGGTTGGAAGAAAAGAGAGCCCATACTTGGGCCCCCAGCATGCTCCCTTCTCACCCCACTTTGTGTCGGCGGTGTTTGTTAAGGTTGAGGTACCCATTGCGGGTACAGAGGCTGGAGCCCACATGCTGCATCCTTCCCCATCCCCCTTTGGGCTCTGGGTGAAGTGGGATTTACCGGTCTCCAGGCACAGAGACCGTGCTCCGTCCACAGCCCCTGGGGAATCTGCTGGATATGGAGCTCAGTATCGTCAGGGACAGGGCCCTGCTACGCCAAGGTACTCTGTGTCCCAGTACAGACCGCGCACACACTGCAGCATTGCTGGGTGTGTTAGTGCGCCGGGGACAATAGCGCTGCTGCGCTTGTGCCACACTTCCACAGCTTGCTAAGGGAGTTAGTGTGTGGGGAACTGCCGCGCCGGCCCCTGCTGACAGTTTTTACTGCGACGCGGCTGGGACTTGTGGTGCGCCGGGGACTTCCGCGCTGGCCGTGCAGATTTGTCGGCCGCGCTTTTTACTAGAGTCCCCGGCTTTTGCGGCCTAGTTCCGTTTCGTTCCCGCCCCCAGGCCTGCCAGTCAAGGGAAGGGCGGGACGCTATACAGAAAGTCAGCGCCGAGGGCTGGAATCTGCTTTACATACTCCAGCCCTCACATTGAGCACAGTGGGACGCCAGTTTCCCGCACTTTGTCTGAGGCACGCCCACGGTCCGCCCCTCTTCACAGAACGCCGGCAGCCATTCCTGATGTGCAGGCTGAGCTGGAAAGGGGAGACAAGTTCTGGGACACCCAGGCACGGGATTCTGGCGACTACACACCCGCTTTTGCGGGCGGTAAGCGGCACCCTCCGGTGCTGACCCCACTAGTGAAAGTGTTCATTTGTATTTTTATGCTTGCATGCTATACATTGCACTAAACGGTCGCTGGTGATTCTTGGCTATAACCCTCCTGGATTGCTCTGTGGAGAATACAGCATATCGTCCGCAAAAAACAGGGGTGCCAAGGCACAGGCTTTTTATGCTGCTTGCACCGCTTGTGAGGCTGTTCTACCGGCAGGTTCCACTGACCCCCATTGTGTGCAGTGTTCGGTCCCTGTGCTCCCTGCTCGGCCAGGGCCCCTGCTGGAGGTGTCCCAGAGACATCCACCTGTGAATACTGTCCAGGTGACGGGGACAGAGTTTGCAATTTTTGCGGATAGATTATCTGTGACTATGTCTCAGATTCTAGAAACTTTGCAGTCTAGACCAGTAACTCAGACCATGGGCACTGTTGATTCATTGCTCCCTGGCCCCCCTCAGTTGGAACAGCTCCGGGGGTGTCCCACGCATCCCAGGGTGATGGCTCTGACACGGACGACAGTCCCAGACAGCCTAAGAGAGCTCGCTATGAGCGGCCCTCTACATCATCTCACTGGTCAGGCTCTCAGCAGGAGGATTCTCTGTGTGATGAGCCGGAAATAGCTGATCAGGATTCTGATCCTGAGACCGCTCTCAATCTAGATACTCCTGATGGTGACGCCATAGGGAACAATCTTATCGCGTCCATCAATAAAATGTTGGATATTTCTCCCACAGCTCCTCAAGTGGAGGAGTCAGCTTCACAGCAGGAGAAATTCCATTTCAGATTTCCCAAGCGTAAATTAAGTACTTTTCTGGACCATTCTGACTTTAGAGAGTCAGTCCAGAAACACCACGCTTATCCAGATAGGCGTTTCTCCAAACGGCTTAAGGATACACGTTATCCCTTTCCTCCTGACGTGGTCAAGAGCTGGACCCAGTGTCCCAAGGTGGATCCCCCTATCTCCAGGCTTGCGGCTAGATCCATAGTTGCAGTGGAGGATGGGGCTGCACTTAAAGATGCCACTGACAGACAGATGGAGCTCTGGTTGAAATCCATCTATGAGGCTATCGGCGCGTCGTTTGCTCCTGCATTCACAGCCGTATGGGCACTCCAAGCTATTTCAGCTGGTCTTGCACAGATTGACACGGTCACACGTACATCTGTTCCGCAGGTGGCATCCTTAACCTCTCAAATGTCTGCATTTGCGTCTTACACGATTAATGCTGTCCTGGACTTTATGAGCCGTACGGCAGTGGCATCTGCCAACTCCGTGGTTTTACGCAGAGCCTTGTGGTTAAGGGAATGGAAAGCAGATTCTGCTTCCAAAAAATGTTTAACCAGTTTGCCATTTTCGGGTGACCGGCTGTTTGGTGAGTGCTTGGATGAAATCATTAAACAGTCCAAGGGTAAGGATTCATCCTTACCTCAGCCCAGACAAAACAAACCCCAACAGAGGAGGGGACAGTCGGGGTTTCGGTCCTTTCGAGGTTCGGGCAGGTCCCAATTCTCCTCGTCCAAAAGGACTCAAAAGGATCAGAGGAGTTCAGATTCTTGGCGGGCTCAGTCACGCCCAAAAAAGACAGCCGGAAGACCCGCTACCAAGGCGGCTTCCTCATGACTTCCGGCCTCCTCCCTCCGCATCCTCGGTCGGTGGCAGGCTCTCCCGCTTTGGCGACATTTGGCTGCCACAGGTCCAAGACCGTTGGGTGCGAGACATTCTGTCTCACGGGTACAGGATAGAGTTCAGTTCTCGTCCTCCAACTCGATTCTTCAGAACGTCTCCGCCTCCCGACCGAGCCGATGCTCTCCTGCAGGCGGTGTGCACTCTAAAGGCGGAAGGAGTGGTGATCCCTGTTCCTCTTCAAGAGCAAGGTCACGGTTTTTACTCCAATTTGTTTGTGGTACCAAAAAAGGACGGGTCTTTCCGTCCCGTTCTAGAACTAAAACTTCTCAACAACCACGTGAGAACCAGACGGTTCCGGATGGAATCCCTCCGATCCGTCATCGCCGCAATGTCTCAAGGAGATTTCCTAGCATCGATAGACATCAAGGATGCTTATCTCCACGTACCGATTGCTCCAGAGCATCAGCGTTTTCTACGCTTCGTTATAGGAGACGAACACCTTCAGTTCGTAGCCCTGCCTTTTGGTCTGGCGACAGCCCCACGGGTCTTCACCAAAGTCATGGCAGCTGTAGTTGCAGTCCTACACTCTCAGGGACACTCCGTGATCCCTTACTTAGACGATCTGCTGGTCAAGGCGCCTTCTCAAGAGGCATGCCAACACAGCCTGAACGTGGCGCTGGAGACCCTCCAGGGTTTCGGGTGGATCATCAACTTTTCCAAGTCGAATCTAACCCCGACCCAGTCGATAACATATCTTGGCATGGAGTTTCATACTCTCTCAGCGGTAGTGAAGCTTCCGCTTGTCAAATAGCGTTCATTGCAGACAGGGGTGCAATCTCTCCTTCAAGGTCAGTCACACCCCTTGAGACGCCTCATGCACTTCCTAGGGAAGATGGTGGCAGCAATAGAGGCAGTCCCTTTCACGCAGTTTCATCTGCGTCCACTACAATGGGACATTCTCCGCCAATGGGACGGGAGGTCGAAGTCCCTCGACAGCAACGTCTCTCTCTCTCAGGCGGCCAAGGATTCTCTTCGATGGTGGCTGCTTCCCACCTCATTGTCGAAAGGGAAATCCTTCCTACCCCCATCCTGGGCGGTAGTGACGACAGATGCGAGTCTGTCAGGGTGGAGAGCAGTCTTTCTCCACCACAGGGCTCAAGGTACGTGGACTCAGCAAGAGTCCACTCTTCAGATCAACGTTCTGGAGATCAGAGCAGTGTATCTTGCCCTACAAGCCTTCCAGCAGTGGCTGGAAGGCAAGCAGATCCGTATTCAGTCGGACAACTCCACAGCGGTGGCATACATCAACCACCAAGGAGGAACTCGCAGTCGGCACGCCTTCATCAATGTGAAAAGGATTTGCATTTGTTGGATCTCGTGAGAGCGCTCAGGATCTACATTTCCCGCACGGCGCCCCTGCGCCGCTCGGATGCACTCTTTGTCCTTGTCGCTGGTCAGCGCAAAGGGTCGCAAGCTTCCAAATCCACCCTAGCTAGGTGGATCAAGGAACCAATTCTTGAAGCCTACCGTTCTGCTGGGCTTCCGGTTCCCTCAGGGCTGAAGGCCCATTCTACCAGAGCCGTGGGTGCGTCCTGGGCATTACGACACCAGGCTACGGCTCAGCAGGTGTGCCAGGCGGCTACCTGGTCGAGTCTGCACACTTTTACCAAACACTATCAAGTGCATACCTACGCTTCGGCGGACGCCAGCCTAGGTAGACAAGTCCTTCAGGCGGCGACGGCCCACCTGTAGGGTAGGGCTGTTTTTACGGTCCTATCACGAGAGGTTATTATACCCACCCAGGGACTGCTTTTGGACGTCCCAATTGTCTGGGTCTCCCAATTAGGAGCGACAAAGAAGAAGGGAATTTTGTTTACTTACCGTAAATTCCTTTTCTTCTAGCTCCAATTGGGAGACCCAGCACCCGCCCTGTTTGCTTAGGGATTTTTGTTTCGGATACACATGTTGTTCATGTTGAATGGTTTCGGTTCTCCGATGTTCCTTCGGATTGAATTTGTTCTTAAACCAGTTATTGGCTTTCCTCCTTCTTGCTTTGGCACTAAAACTGAGGAACCCGTGATCCCACGGGGGGTGTATAGGCAGAAGGGGAGGGGCCTTACACTTTTAAGTGTAATGCTTTGTGTGGCCTCCGGAGGTAGTAGCTATACACCCAATTGTCTGGGTCTCCCAATTGGAGCTAGAAGAAAAGGAATTTACGGTAAGTAAACAAAATTCCCTTCTTTTTGTTTGTTTTTTATTTTAAGATAGGTGGCCCAGCACGTAACCATTTCACCACATCTGACGCTGTGTAGAGTTTTACAAGGGGCTCCTAAACAATTCCAACCTTCCTCCCAACATAGGCCATGCCAAGTCAGTGATAGGTCAAGTTTGTTGTTTGTGGCTTCATCTAAAATGGTGGCTTTGCATTTCTTGTGTCCTGGTGGTCTCCAGGCAGTTCACAGCATATTGGACCTCTTTCCTAACTCCCTCCTCTTTCCGGTTACTTACCATCTTTCTCCTTCTTGGTTTCTTTCATTCATTTTCAGTCTGTCTTTATTCACGGTGATTCATGCTCCACTTTCTCCTTATTGCCACACCCCTGGTCCTTTCTTGGACAGACAGGGAAAATCAGTTGTTTGTTCCACATTCCCACTCACTCCCTTTAGATCCCCTGATTCTTCCAATACCTGCCATCCCAGTGGGATTTAATTTGATTAGTGGACTGAAAGGAGTAACAGACCCGCAGGAAGTTTCGCTACATAGTCTGACACATAGCACTCAGCTTTGTATGTAAGGCAGTGTGTGTTTGAATAGCATACTTAAGCACTGTAACTTTAAGTAAAATAAACTTTTAAAATTGTTATATTTGGTGCTAATGACATCATTTGGGGCCCTTGCACAGCTCTATCAGCTGCTGATGCAGGGCAAGGCAGAAGGCCATTTGTAAAGCACGACAAGTGATTAATGAGGGGCTGTTGTCGTATAGAAGTAATATTAAAGGGGTTTTCCCATGAACAAAGTACATTTAAATCAACAGATCGTGGAATAATAATAAGCTCCACAATTGCATGTGTTAAAAAATGTTCCTGTGGCGCCCCTGACCTGGTCAGGCACCACTGAGTACTGCACCCATGCTGGGGACAGTACAATACAGGTAATCCAGAAGGCTGACCGAGGTGTGACTACACAGGCGCATAGTGATCAGGTCTCACACATGTACCTATGAGAGGACCCCTGGGGATCCCAGGAGGGGGGAAAGCCTTCGCCTCCACTGGAATAGTGGAGGGGGCCAAAAGCCTCCATCTCCTCTCAAGGGGTGTGGTAAGAGAATCTGGTTGCTAGGTGGCGTAGGCAGGCACAAAAGGGAAAAGAGAAGGAGGAGTAAACAGTCTGCAGCAGAGTGTGGAGGAGTGAGGAGCAGGAAAGTGAGGCTCTGACAGGAGCAGCAGTGAAGGTCCCAGATGTGAGCCGGTTCAGAGCAGAGTCCAGGGAGCTCCGAGGAGAGCTGACCCCTTCCCCTGGGCTGCTGTAGTCTGACAGCGTCCGCGCAGTGGCTACCGACGGGGGAGAACGGTCACCTAGGAGGGCTACCTGAAACCCATCTCCAGCTAGAGAGAGAGCACAGAGTGGGAAGTAAGGAGACTGCTAGGGAGGACCAGGCCCAAACGGGCGGCAGATCCCGGAGCGGGGATAGATCCACCTTTCCCTGCTAAACCTGCCGGTGTGGGGCCCTCAAAGCCCACACCACAACACCACAAAAGCCGCAGCCACGTAGCCACAGTTAGGGCCCATAGCTCACAGGAGGCAAGCAGCTGGAGTGAGCTGGTCCAGGCCACAAGCAAACGGCAAACGAAGGGGAGTGAGGCTTCAGCAACTTCCCTGGGTGACCCCCATAGGGACTAAAAGTCGGGGTCACCCCAAACCACCAAGGGCTAAGGAAGGCGAGTTGGTAGTCACCATCAGAAGTCAGCCTGAAGGATACCTGGTTCCCGCCTGGTTCATCCCAGCTACGCCCGGGTTACTCACCCTGCCACCTGAAGTGAGTAAAAACCCTGAAAGACATTCTGCCTGTGTGGAGTTATTCTGCGCCTTGTGGTTCTACGCACCTACACAGGGCCCTGGGGCTTGCCTCACTCTCAGGAGGCTATTCCAACTAACTGCACTCACCATCAGCCCCAGGCGTCCCTCAACCTGCAGTGGCGGTCCCTACTGGCCGCAATACTGAGAGTGGCGTCACGACAAGAAGAAGATCTCCTACATGTGACCAGATCCAGCTGAGTGGAGTCCCTGAAGGTAATGCACCGACACGACACCTGTGGGGCTTCACATTCCTATGCTGAGATATTCTAATAAATGTACTCTGTAATTGGTGTGTCTGACCATGCAGGAACATGGACTGAATATACCACATCTCATGGCCAGGAGAAGAAGCAAAAGAGTATACAGACATTTCAATATGGGATTGCAGCTGATTTGTTTATGAGGTAAAACATTTCTCTGCCTGTTTTTTAACATTTTACCTCACAGAAAGCAGCAGCTGCAATCCCATGCAGGACAGTCTGACAATAATATACAGATACTACAGCATGGGATTGCAGCTGATTTTTTTTTTGAGGTAAACATGATTAAGAATAGGCAGGGAAATGTTTACCCCACAGGAACAATCAGCTGCAATCCCATGTGATAATGTCTATATACTCTTACTTCCTCTTCTTCCCAGGAGATATGGTATGATCAGACCATTTCCATGTACGGTCAGACACAGTCATTACACAGGATATAGTAGAGGCACATATCTAAGCTTATCTCAGCATAGGAACATTTTCTTAAACAAATCCAATTGTGGAGCTTATTATTATTCCAAGATATTTTGATTAAAAGGTACTTTTGTCAGGAACAACCCCTCTAATAATCAATTAAGGATGGGTATCTGACTTCTCAATAACATTAATCTCTTAATGTTGCAATAATAAATATTGGAAATATCATTGATAAATGCCTTGCCAAGCCACCATGAGCACATGTAAGCTCTGATGGTGTCAGTTTTACTGTCGGCACTTGGAATATAGTAACAAAAAAAGAGACATTTGCAATCTGAAGTGCTAAGATATGAGGAACAATAAGTATGGGAATATAGACATGCAATACTGTTATGAAAAACATGTAAAAATTGAGATACTTGACACACAATTATGGCCAGTTTTATGTGAGCCCAACAGCCAATGGCAAGGCGACCTCTTGTTCTTAGATTACAGTGTCATGCCTTGTGATTGAGCACTCCTGCTCTTCAGTCTTAGGCTACTGTAGTTCTCCATTTGCAGGTTCTTGTTCACCCATAAATTGTAGGTTTTTAACCCAAAGAGAGGCATCAGTTTGATAGAGACCCAACAATAAGAGGTTGCCTTGCCTTTGTCTATTGGGCTCACATAAAACTGGCCATAATTGTGTGCTAAGTATTTCAATTTTTACATGTTTTTCAAAGCAGTAATGCATGTTTATACAGTTGTGCTCAAAAGTTTACATACCCTGGCGTATTTTTTGCTTTCTTGACCTTTTTCCAAAGAATATGAATGATGACACAAAAACATTTTTTTCCACTCATGGCTGGTGTTTGGGTGAAGTAATTTATTGACAAACTACTGTGTTTTCTCTTTTTAAATCATAACTGATGTTATTTGTGGGGTTTTCTTTGCATCCCGAACAATTTTCCTGGCAGTTGTAGCCAAAATGTTTGTTTCTCTATCTGATTGTGGCTTGGTTTTTACAGAGTCCCTGATTTTCGATTTGTTAATCACAGTTTGAACACTGCTGTTTGACATTCTCAATTCTTTGGATATAATATTATTATTAATTCATTTATATAGCACCATTAATACATACTTTGGCAACACTGTCCCCCATTTGGGCTCACAATCTAGATTCCTATGTGAATGTCTTTGGAGTGTGGGAGGAAACCAGAGATCCCAGAGGAAATGCAAACACGGGGAGAACATACAAACTCCTTGCAGATGCTGTCCTTGGTGGGATTTGAACCCAGGACCTCATCACTGCAAGATTGCAGTGCTAACCACTGAGCCACTGTGCTGCCCATATCTTTTTGTATCCCTTTCCTGTTTTACACAGTTCAACTATCTCATCCCGTAGATCCATTGACAATTCTTTTATTTTCTCCATGACTCAAAATCCAGAAACATCAGTGGCTGGATGAAAGATGCAAAAGTATGTCTGGATACCATAAACTCACCCAGCTTTTATGCACACACACAGATTACAAGAAAACAGGTCACAGGTGAGGATGTTACCTTCATTAGCCAATCAAACCAATTTGTATCATCTTCTGTGCATGTTATCAGGTCTAAATCACCAGGGTATGGGAACTTTTGATCAGGGTCATTTGGATGTTTTTGGTTGTCATTATGATTTAGAATGAGAAACAGCAGTTTAACAATAAATGACTTCACCCAACCACTAACCATGAGTGGAAAAAAATGTTTTTGTGTTATCATTCATATTCTATGGAAATAGGCCAAGGAAGCAAAAAATCTGCCAGGGTATGTAAATTTTTGAGCACAACTCTATTCCCATATTCATTTTTTCACATACTGTATCTTAGCACTCTAGAATGCAACTGTATGTTTTTTGTTACTATGTTTCATGTTCAGTTTGCACCTGTTCACATTAGAAAGGTAAGACGTGCTATCAGTCTTTTTCTTAGATCAATTGAAGTGTAACACACAGGAAGCTGCATACCAATGCATATATAGCAAGAGTATACATATGTTTATGACACACCAAAAAAATGCAGCATCAAAAACACGATAAAATTGCAGGGTCAACAACGCACACAAACATAATGAAAAAAACGCAAATATGCTAAGGTAGGAGAGGGTGGAGAAATTCTGCAGCGTTCAAAACTCAACTGATCTGGGGGATCGTAGCCTTAATAGCCACCCTGGGCCACGTCACAGGCAGGACATGCCTGATGTTTTATGAAAAGTTCTTCCTTTATAACAGATTCCCATTACATGTACTTTACAAGGTGCTAAGATATTGGTGGACCTTTAACCCATGCTGTATTTCTAACATTGTAACATTCATACACATCTAATCTAGAGCATCAAGGAATTGCATTTAGAATATTTTTACAGTAGATTCTGCCAAACAACAAATTGATATGTAATCTTCATTATTATTTTTCTTTTCCTGATTTATCATATCAAAAGTCACAAAAGAGGCCAATGATGCTGTTAAGATTGATCATTTCACCTGACGATCAATAGTATTACTCATTCGTGGGGTGAATGGCAGCCTGTTTACACTCCCCGATTATTGGCCAATGACTATTCTTAGAAATGCTCATTCACAATAATCGAACAGTGTAGATCAAGCTTGACGTTATTAACATGCTGGCCAAACGTTTTGTACACCCCGCAGTCATCGCCCCTAATCCTGCCAATTAAAATCAACATTCAGCTAAGCTAATGGTGTCTGAGGAGAGGTGAGAGCAGCTGGTTATCTTCAGCACTTTTCTCAAGTGGGAAGCAAATTAACTGCATGAAAAAAAATTAATACGGCTTCATAGACACAGATCACTGGCCAAAACATCTAACCGGAGTCAATTAGCTTTGTCTTTTATGTTTTATCTCTGGATTGTTTTATTATTTTACTATGTCATACTTACTAACCTATTAAAAATGTAGACCCTTATGTACTGATTTTTCTTCCTTTATTTCTTATAGACCCTACGAGTGATGGCACCCGGCTGGAATCGTATTTCTGTGGAACAATGTTACATTCGCTGACATTTATAACATTTCATCTGTTAATTGGACACTACGTTGTTTGAAAATCGTTTGACGTTTATGGACATATAGATCATCTGCTTAGGTTTTGATGACATTTCACAATTTTTAATAAGATGTACAAGGGAAAACAAAAAATGTCAATGCTTTCATGGCTCTAACATTTGATATAGCCAATGCATAAAAAAAAATTTGATCTAATGCCCATTATCCATAGCAGTGCCTATACACCTAAGATAACTATTGGCTGGATGGATGGACATCTATTTCTCCTGACTTCCCTCTGACATATACAAAATTTGGCCAAGCATGCAAGTTCTTTCTATAGGGATAACAGCTGACCACCGCCAGTGAACTACCACCACGTTGGCTATATACAAGTTGAACGGCTTTTATTTAATGGCCTATTTAGAAAGGCCGACCAGAGTTGGATGTACACAGAACAATCACTAATACGATCGTTCTGTACATATACAATATCATCATTATTGTGTTTACACAAAGTGATGTGCTGTGAACAATGATGATTTTGTTGCATGTTTGTTGCACGTTTTTCATGTTTGTCGGGTAATTGCCAGTATATTTACAATAGACAATATTGAGCATTCGAGCGAATGCCCGTTCCCAATTTTTAGCTTGTCCAAATGGGCTTCTGCAAACATTTCTGGCAGTGGCTCATGTCCCAAAAGGATCAGGCATTGAAATTCAGCAATTCATATCCTTCTAACGTCAAAAGAACTAGATGGCCCTTAGGCATGTTAGATGGTTGACCAGTCTTGTCGAAACTGATGGGTTGGGTTAAGTTTCTCTCACAAAGCATATGGGCTTTTACGTTGGTATAGCATGGGGCTCAGTTCATGGTAAAGAAGAAAAAGCAGTATTCCAAAGCTTCAATGCAAAATTATTATGGGTGTAATCGCATAGGCGACATTTCAGCTTACGTCTCAGCCTTTTACTAGAATTCAGCCTGAGATGTAACCCAAAAAGTTGAATGTTGGATTACCAATTCACTTGCCTTTTCTTCTTTTCCTTGGACATATTGCTTGATGGTTCTGTTGGTGGGTAACCCACCACATGGTCCCTTTCAGCGTATGGTGTGCCGCTCATAATCCCTGTAACCAGAGTCAGGTCATGTCTAGTTATATAAGTGGGCCATGTTAATCCAACTGTATGTATAGAAAACATTTTCAGCTTGGATATAATAATTTCTCTTCCCATGGAAGAGCTACGTCTTGAATTAAAATATTTATTAACTATATATTTAATTTAATACAATATTATATTTTTATTGCAATAATAAATATATGTATTCTATTACATGTACCCACGCGTTTTCACTGTTCCATTAATGCAGTATATATTAGCCCGTCTGCCATGGATTGACGTGCTTGGGGCTTTTTCCATTTACATATGTCTTGAGTTTTCCTGATACAAACCAGGGTTTTATACTTTCCATTAGGCGTTATCTTGGACAAAAGGAAAGGGTATGATGTGTCTCCTCCGAAAACAACTGTATTTTTTAGAACAAGTAATTTGACAAAAAACAGGCAACGAGGAATCCTGACCTTTGTGTGACCTGGACGAGCCCAGGCAATCAAAGTCCAGGAGTGGCTTTGTCACTTGTGTGAAATCTCTAACCTTTACTGTGCGCAGCTGAGAAGAAAGGGACAGAATAAGTTTACATTTTACAAGACTCTGTAGAAAAACATTTTACACGGCTCGGCTTAGTGTTGACTTCTGATCTCTCTGTAAAAGTATGAGCTTTGTAATTTTACAAGATGCAAAATAAGCGGCCCAGGACAAGGTACAAGGAAATCTTCCTCTGATCTGCTTGGATGGGCTCTTCTTTCAAAGTAAAATAAACAGAAAGGACAAGGTCCTGCCCAAGAAAGAATTGAGGAATTGGGAACAAAAAGGAAAATAATATATATACAGCCAGGCCAGACTGGGACCAAAAAGCCGCCCTGGCACACAAACCCCACCAGCCACCTAGGCGGACATATCATTGGTGCAGCTGCACAGGGGCCCAAGGAGTCAGGGGGCCCATTTCTATCTCCAAAGCAGGTGGATTTGTGTATTTTGATGAGGTCTTGAGCTCTTGGGTTCATATATTGTACATGCACAGGGATCTTTTTCTGTCTGCGTCCACCAATAGCCAACCTACATACTATCACACCCCTCAGCCCCGATCACTGACTGCTATATATACACATTATATTAGGTGCTAGTGACTGCTTTTTATACATTACATAAATCATACTGCCAGCAGGCGCAGTATCACTTCATTAATGTATATAGCCTGCTGCATGTACATTAGATAGGTGATACTGCGACTGCTTTGCGTATATTACATAGATGATACTGCCAGCAGTTACAGTATAAGCTACATACAGCAGTCTATATCTAATATATAAAGCTGAATGTGTGTGTGTATGTGTGTGTGTGTGTGTGTGTGTGTGTGTGTGTGTGTGTATGTCCGGGATTGGCATCCGCACCGTCGCAGCTACAGCCACAAAATTTTGCACACTCACACTTCTGGACCCCGAGAGCGTCATAGGCTATGTTTTGAGGGGAAATTTTAACCCCACGCTTTACAGTTATTCGCCAAAAGACCTGCCTCCATTAAAGCGAATGGAGCTGGGAGCCACAGTGCAGCCAAAACTTCAGAAGAATGCGCAGCCACGCCCTTATATGGAATGTTGGCGTGTCACAATGCAGCCAGAGAAAGAGACAGACATAGACAGGGAAAGAGGCAGACACAGGGAAAGAAACAGACATAGACAGGGTAAGAGACAGACACAAAGAGACAGACACAGACAGAGAAAGAGGCAGACACAGACAGGGTAAGAAACAGACATAGACAAGGTAAGAGACGGACACAAAGAGACAGACACAGACAGGGAAAGAGGCAGACACAGACAGGGTAAGAAACAGACATAGACAAGGTAAGAGACAGACACAAAGAGACAGACAGACAAAGAGACAGACTGACAGGGAAAGAGACAGACAGGGAAAGAGAGGGAAAGAGAGAGACAGGTTAAGAGACAGACAGAGACAAAGAGACAGAGACAGACACAGGGAAACAGACAGACAGGGAAAGAAAGGGAAAGTGACAGATAGAAAGGGAAAGTGACAGATAGACAGGGAAAGAGATAGATAGACAGACAGGGAAAGAGATTGAGACAGATGGAGAAAGAGACAGACAGTCAGAGACAGACAGGGAAAGAGACAGACAGACAAAGAGAGAGACAGAGATATATACAGACAGGGAGACATAATTACATTTATATCTATTTGTTTTGTGGTTTTTGTGTGCAGAATACATTTTTGTTAATACATTCTATTTTGTTAACAGCAGTTATTAACCCGGGCGAAGCCAGGTAGTACAGCTAGTACATTATATAGGCAATACTGCGATTGCTGTATATATGTTACATAGGTCATACTGCAACTGCCAGCAGTCACAGTATCACCTACTTAATGAACATACAACAGTCGTGGTATTACATACATATATAATGTATATAGACTGCTATATGTACATTATATAGGTGAGTACTGTAACTGTTGGCAGTATCGCCTATGTAATGTACATAAAGCAATTGCAGTATCACCTATGTAACAAATATACAGCAGTCACAGTATTGCCTATATAATGTATATAGCCTGCTGTATGTAGCTTATATTGTAACTGCTGGCAGTATCACCTATGTAATGTACATACAGCGGTCGCAGTATCACCTATATAATGTGGATAGACTTCTGCATGTATGTTACACTTGTGATACTGTTAGGAGTCACAGTATCGTCTATATAATATACATACAGCAGTCTATATACATTATACAGTGTGTCCACCCATATCCCGTGCACCGCCATTAACTTGAGAACGGCGGCAGCTATATCATAGCATTTCTGTATGCAAGGTGTCGATTCGTATTAAATTGAAGATGCCCTACAATTTTTTAATTCACTTTTTTTCTCTATCTCGTTTTGTTTTCAAGATAACAATGTTAACTCTGTTGTTTTCCACCAGGTGCCGCTATAGGTGGTTTCATTGCATAGCGCATGGCTACTTTTCTATACCTAGACACCACTTCTATTCCTATAGCTGCCACCGTTCTCAAGTTAATGGCGGTGGACGGGATATGGGTGGACACACTGTATAGGTGACACTGCGACTGCTGTATATACATTACATAGGTGATACTGCGACTGCTGTATGTACATTACATTGATGATACTGCAGTAACTCACAGAAATCACCTACAGTCATGGCCAAAAGTTTTGAGAATGACACCAAAATTATATTTTCCCATGATCTGTTGGCCTCTGGTTTTTAATTGTGTTTGTTTGATGTTTACATCACATACAGAAATATAATTGCAATCATATTATGAGTACCAAAAGGTTATATTGACAGTTAGGCTGGGGCCACACGGGGATTACTGCGATCCCCTTGCATGAGACTCGGCTCGTGCTGGCAGTACAGCAGAGCCGAGTCTCATGCTTGTGTCCTTGCAACTGAGGTCCGTTTGTGCGAGCAGACCTCAGCTGCGGGGGGCGGGCCGGCACTCAGGAGGGGAGGGAGGGATTTCTCTCCCTCTCTCCTGCGTAGTCAGCTATAGCCATTCTCGCATTGCACTGGCAGTACACCGGTGTACCGCGAGTGCAGTGCGATTTTTCTCTCGCCCCATTCACTTGAATGGGTGCGAGAGAAAGAGTCTCGGATTACAATCGCAGCATGCTGCGATTGTTTTCTCAGTCCGATTAGGGCTGAGAAAATAATCGCCCATGTGTGCTGACACACAGGCTAGAATTGGTCCGAGGGGAATGCGATGTTTTATCGCACTCCACTCGCACCGATTTTCTCGCCGTGTGGCTTAGCCCTTAGAATGAGTTAATGCAGCAAGTCAATATTTGCAATGTTGACCCTTCTTCTTCAGGACCTCTGCAATTCTCCCTGACATGCTCTCAATCAACTTCTGGATCAAATCCTGACTGATAGCTGTCCATTCTTGCATAAGTAATGCTTGCATTTTTCCAGAATTTGTTGGTTTTTGTTTGTCCACCCATCTCTTGATGATTGCCCACAAGTTCTCAATGGGATTAAGATCTGGGGAGTTTCCAGGCTATGGACCCAAAATCTCTATGTTTTGTTCCATGAGCTATTTAGTGATCACCTTTGCTTTATTTTGCTCCATCATGCTGGAAAAGGCATTGTTGGGCGCCAAACTGCTCTTGGACAATTGGGAGAAGTTGCTCTTGGAGGACATTCTGGTACCATTCTTTATTCATGGCTGTATTTTTAGGCAAGACTGTGAGTGAGCCGATTCCCTTGGCTGAGAAGCAACCCCACACATGAATCGTTTCAGGATGCTTAACAGTTGGCATGAGACAAGACTGGTGGTAGCGCTCACCTCTTCTTCTCCTAATAAGCTGTTTTCCAGATGTCCCATACAATCGAAAAGGGGATTCATCTGAGAAAATGACTTTACCCAAGTCCTCAGCAGTCCACTCCCTGTACCTTTTGCAGAATATCAGTCGGTCCCTGATATTTTTTCTGGAGAGAAGTGTCTTCTTTGCTGCCCTCCTTGAAACCAGGCCTTGCTCAAGCAGTCTCCGCCTCACAGTGCGTGCAGAAGCACTCACACCAGCCTGCTGCCATTGCTGAGCTAGCTCGGCACTGCTGGTAGTCCGATCCCGCAGCTCAAACAGTTTTAAGATACGGTCCTGGCATTTGCTGGTCCTTCTTGGGCGCCCTGGAGCCTTTTTGGCAACATGGAAGCTCTCTCCTTGAAGTTCTTGATGATGCGATAGATAGTTGACTGAGGTGCAATCTTTGTAGCTGCGATACTCTTCCCTGTTAGGCCATTTTTGTGCAGAGCAATGATGGCTGCACGTGTTTCTTTAGAGATAACCATGGTTAACTGAAGAGAAACAATGATACCAAGCACCAGCCTCCTTTTAAAGTGTCGAGTGGTGTCATTCTTAGTTAATCATGACTGACTGATCGCCAGCCCTGTCCTCATCAATACCCACACCTGTGTTAATGGAACAATCACTAAAACAATGTTAGCTGCTCCTTTTAAGGCAGGAATGCAATGATGTTGAAATGTGTTTTGGGGGTTAAAGTTCATTTTCTTAGCCAATATTGACTTTGCAAGTAATTGCTGTTAAGCTGATCACTCTTTATGACATTCTGGAGTATATGCCAATTGCCATTAGAAAAACTTAAGCAGTAGACTTTGTAAAAATTAATATTTGTAGCATTCTCAAAACATTTGGCCATGACTGTATATAATGTACATACAGCAATCTATATACATTATACAGTATAGGCAATACTGCGACTGCTATATATAATATTGTGACTGCTGTATGTACATGTTGAAGGGGTGGTCGGGTGCCATGATAGTCGCAGTAGAGACTGCTGTTCGACCGCAGCGCAGCCCTGTGTTTTGATTCTGCAGCATGATCACCTCTTCACTGCAGGGGAATGTTTTCTGGGACTTGTGGTGTTGGGTACTTACTTTCAAGCTGGAGACCAGGGCTGGTTCTCTCTTCAGGACCACTTCCCAGCTGCCGGTTACAGCAGGTCCCTGTAGCCTCAAGCACCACACAAGGACACAGTTCTCTTTAAACAACAACATTTCTTTACTGAGTAAAACAACATCAAGTCTCTCATCATGCCTGTGGCAGGCATATTTCTTCTCAGTTACAGAAGCCACAAAAGTACTTTTCCATAATACTTCAGACGTACACTCTGGTTCCCCATCGGGGTTGCCACTAGCAACCTGAGTCACTCTTAATTTGCAGGCCAGCCACTTCCCTGGTACTCGGGCCTCAGAGCTTCTCATCCCCTCACCCACCTTTATTCTGCTAGGCAGGATCAAATAGTCCTTCAGGTCACCCTTCGTCCCACCCACAGGGATTTAGCTGGAAGCTATGACAGAACTGGGCAGAGGAGTGCCATCCAAGAAGGCCCTGTCAGGACTTACTCTCATGGTTGGAGCCCATTGACGATCCGCTGTTTGAGGGGGTTTTTTGGGTATCTGCCAGGGGGTGACCACCATCCAGGCCATCCCGACTCTACCCACACTCTGGGACGTGGTTCGCACAGACCTCTCCATATCAGGACCCCACGTATCCGGCACCAGGATTTGACCCAGAGGATCAGTCTAATTGTACATATTGGGGTCTTTTCTCCTTACACCTTTCACAGATGTGACTTATCGCTCTCCCACAGGGACTCTCCTGTCATTTTTTGTATGCCCACCCTTTTACTAGCTGGACTCCTCCCTGCCATTAACTCTGTCTAGCCCCAAGTACTAGGAGAAGCAGCTAGCCCAATGTGGCCATCTAGTGGCTGCACACATATTACTTCCAACTTAAATGTCACATTTTGCAAACTGCATAGAATACACGACTACACCTTCCACAGTGTGGATTTGTAGGTCTGAGGTGGCCGAACTTCACACACCCTTTCACTCTTCCCTCCTTTAATCTTGGTTGTCCTTGATCAACTCTGCCCGGACCTACAAATCACCAAGCACAAATGGCACAATACACACAATATCTACACACTCATAAATACTGAGTCCATTTTTATTTCTTTATATAAACTCCTGCAATAAAACATTATTCAAACATTTGTATAAAACCTCTTTCTTAAAAGTCCCCCTGCTGCCGTGACTCGAGAGTCAAACCAGCAGCACATTAGGCCTGAAGCCCTTTAAGAGCCCGAGTCCTCAGAAGCTCACATCTGGGAGTCCATTTTCCTGAGCATAAAATATAAAAAAAACAGTGAAACCCATAGGAGTTATTTCCTGTCTGCCCACCCTTTTTACTAGCTGGACTCCTCCCTGCCATTAACTCTTTCTAGCCCCGAGTACTAGGAAAGCAGCTAGCCCATATTACTCAAACTTAAATGTCACATTTTACAAACTGTACACAATACACGACTATACCTTCCACAGTGCGGATTTAGAAGTCTGGGTTGATCCTCATACCCCCTTACATACATTATATAGGTGAGTAGTACTGTGACTACTAGCAGTATCCTCTATGTAATGCACATATAGCAGTCGCAGTATGACCTATGTAATGTATATAGACTGCTGTACATACATTATATAGGTGAATACTGTTACTACCAGCAGTATCACCTATGTCATGTACATACAGCAGTCGCAGTATTACCTATATAATTCATATACTGTAGATGGCTGTATATACAGTACATTACATAGGTGATACTGCCAGCAGTCATAGTATTGGCTATATAATGCATATACAGCAGTCTAGATACATTTTATAGGCAATACAGCAACTGTTGTATCTACATTATATAAGTGAGTACTGCGACTACTGGCAATATCACCTATGTAATGTACATACAGCAGTCTATATACATTATTTAGGTGATACTGTGACTGCTGTATGTACATTAAGTACAGTGCTGATGCCCTGCTCTGTAAAGCACAAGTGACCGGAATATTGCAGCTTCAAATCCGCTAAGAGGACTAGTTAAAAAAGTAAAACAAAAATGTTTAAAAATAGAAAAAAAAAAACTAATAAAACATTATTCAAAGCAGCTCCCTTTTGCCCCATTGAAAATAAAACAAAATAATACACATATTTAGTATTGCCAAATTTAGAAATTTCCGATCTATCAAAATATAAATTAAATTAATCTGATCGGTAAACAGTGTAACGAAAACGAAAAAAAAATAAACACTCCAAAAATAAGAGGCTTTTTTGCTGCCACAACATTGCAATAGGATCAGAATATCGCAGATACCTAAAAAGTGATATGTAAAACTGTCAGCTCAGGGAGCAAAAAGTAAGCCATCACACAGTAAAAATTAGAACGTTACGGTTCTCAAAAAATGGTGATAAAAGCACCATTTTGTTTACCACTTTTTGAAATTTTTGTCACCAATTAATTTTAAAAAAAACAAACTATACATGTTTGGTATCTCCGAACTCATACTGCCCTGGGGAATCATATTCCCAGGTCAGTTTTATCAAATAGTTAACAATAAAGCAAAATGTGACCTTTTTGAAGAAGGGACGCACGGGAACAATGAGAGCAGTCCTTGGAAAGTAGCTTAGCTGTGCCAGGTGTATAATAGCCACATCAATACACCTGGACCTGTGTGGTTTTGTATTGGTAGGATACAGATGAGATGAACCAGTCTCCCTCTTCCTCCTTGGCAGCACCTGTACAAGAGAATAACATCATTTCTGTAACCTTCCTAAAAGAGTCGGTCTGTTAGAGTGTAAAATGAATGATGTATTACTACATCTTGTACTTGGGTTTACTTGAATATAAAGAAAACAACATTTTTAAAGGGAAGGTGTCGCGGATTTATATAATCCTATGTGAAACTGCCTGCTGAGCCGTGTATCTAATCCTCTCCTATGTTATACTGCCTGCTGAGCCGTGTATCTAATCCTCTCCTATATGATATTGCCTGCTGAGCCGTGTATCTAATCCTCTCCTATGTGATACTGCCTACTGAGCCGTGTATCTAATCCTATCCTATGTGATATTGTCTGCTGAGCCGTGTATCTAGTCCTATCCTGTGTGATACTGTCTGCTGAGCTGTGTATCTAATCCTATCCTGTGTGATACCCTCTGCTGAGCTGTGTATCTAATCCTATCCTGTGTGATACTGTCTCCAGAGCTGGGCATCGAATCCTATCCTCTGTGATACCCTCTGCCAAGCTGTGTATCTAATCCTGTCCTGTGTGATAGTCTGATGAGCTATGCATCTAATCCTATCCTGTGTTATGCTGTCTGCTGAGCTGTGTATCTAATCCTATCCTGTGTGATACTGTCTCCAGAGCTGGGTATCTAATCCTGTCCAGTGTGATACTGTCTCCAGAGCTGGATATACAATCCTATCCTCTGTGATACCCTCTGCTGAGCCGTGTATCTAATCCTATCCTGTGTTATACAGCAACTCAGCAGACAGTATCTAAACCTATCCTGTGTGATACTGTCTTCTGAGCCATGTATCTAATCCTATTCTGTGTGATACTGTCTCCAGAGCTGGGTATCTAATCCTATCCTCTGTGACACCCTCTGCTGAGCTGTGTATCTAATCCTGTCCTGTGTCATAGTCTGCTGAGCTGTGTATCTAATCCTATTCTGTGTGATGCTGTCTGCTGAGCCGTGTATCTAATCCTATCCTGTGTGATACAGCAATTCAGCAGACAGTATCTAAACCTATCCTGTGTGATACTGTCTGCTGAGCCGTGTATCTAATCCTATCCTGTGTGATGCTGTCTGCTGAGCTGTGTATCTAATCCTATCCTGTGTGAAACTGTCTGCTGAGCTGTGTATCTAATCCTATCCTGTGTGATACTGTCTGCTGAGCTGTGTATCTAATCCTATCCTGTGTGATACTGTCTGCTGAGCTGTGTATCTAATACTATCCTGTGTGATACTCCTGCTGTCCTTGGTGACACTTTATACATTTCTGGTCACCAACAAAATGGCTCCACACTGTGATCCTAAATTTCATTCCCTGTTATCCTGTTGTAAAGAGCCAGATTGGGAGGGGGAGGCATGATATCACACACACAGGAGAGCAGATTCTGCCAACTTTACTGCAGCTGGAATCCAGGCTTTTTCTACAGTGGGATTTCTGTAGGATTTCAGTAGCTGCTCCCCCTAGTGTTCAACAGTGGAAAATATCAAACTTTTTATGTTTTTTTTCTATATTTTGCTCAATAAAAAACAAATAATAATATTTAAACAAAACATTAAATATTAATTAATTAATAAACATTAATACTTTACATTTTTTCAGTTCTTAATTTTTTTTTTTTTGGACGACACCTTCACTTTAAATCCTGGCTCGGACTTCTTAATATGAATTCTACAGGCGGCCGTACCGCACTATATGCAACAGAGGACGAGATGAAGGCCTGCGACCTAGAGGTACCATCAAAAATGGGTTGTGATCACACACACACACACACACACCACCCTTTGCTGTAGTGTGCTGGGGCGAGGAAGATGAAGCTCTCGTCCATGACTACCACCCTGGGCACATTCACAGAACTTTATGAGACAGTGTTGGAATCAAGTTCCTGTCCTTATTTTATGCTCTCTCAACTAGAGAAGCATAAGCCTGGTGAGTGACAGATTCCCTTTAGAGTAACATTTTTACATTATTATGAACCCAGACTAACTGTTTTCACTTGATTTATTTAATAGAGACATATAATGTCTAGAAAGACGCTGTAGCTCATGCCTTCCTGAAAATTCCAACATGGGTTTCTGCAAACATAGGAGAGAACACTTAGAAGTGCTATAGTGAAATCCAATCTGTATTCAAATCGTTCTTGATTTTTTCTATAAGGAGGTCCCACCTGTCCTCCTACAATGCAGGATAATACATAGGCCATAATTATGTAGACATTCACCACCAGTAATGTGTAATTGTTCTAATTACTAGCCATTACTGGTCAGAATGCAGAGATAGCAAATTATAATCAAGTAGCGGCATTGTCCATTTGTGCAAAGATTATGGTTATATTTTCTAGAAAATCAATCAAACCCGCTGAGAACGAGAAAATGAACAAAACATTTGGTCTGTGTATTGCTACTAGAACTGGCTGTATTAGTTGTGAATTCTTCAAAATACTCATTTCTCTGCGCTTCTTCCGTAGGGTCACGGTGATCTCCTCACTCCGATTCTATTTAGGGGCTCCTGATTTTGAAGTTTAGATATACAGTATGTCTCTCTCATTGTCACTAAAGGCCGCTTTACACGCTACGATTTATCTGACGATCTCTAAAACAATGTGACACGCCCAGATTGTAGATACGATTTGCCAAGATCGCACATAGGTCGTTTATTAGTGGTCACACGTACACATCTCACCAACGACGCAACAGCGTTCAGCGATATATTGTTTGACCAAGACGGTCATTTGGATGTTGTTTGTCGTTGGCAGGGTGTCAAACGAAGCAATATGTCGTTTCCTTTAATAACGACGGACGAGATTTTGAAAATGAACGACGTGTCAACGATCAACGATTTTCAACCTATTTGCGATCGTTCAGAGTCGCTCGTAGGCGTCACACGCAACGACATTGCTAACGATGCCGGATGTGCATCACGGAATCCGTGACTTCTACAACATATTGCCAGATAAATCGTAACGTGTAACGCCGCCTTAACTCTATACAAACATATACAGTCCTCAGAAATATGTACCAACCACTGACCTTCTGTCCAGACATAAAGGGAAATTGTCAGGTCTCCTGTTCTAAAGCACCATTACAGTGTTACGTATGCTGATTATTCTGCTCTAATAAAAACTTTTATTTTTCACACAAAAAAGTGTATTGTATGCTAATAAAGCAGGACAAGTCCAGTAAGGTACCATTTCCCACAGACTATTCCTACTTTGGATTCTCTAATCATGTACCCTGTGGTTTACTGACTTCTTCCAACAATCATGGCAATGGTGTGACTGCTGGAAATCTCATGGTTGCACCCTATGTATTGGCAGTTCTACCATGAGATAGAACAGGGGCGGTCACACAATTGATGCAATGCACCTGCAGAGCGGTCCCGAAATTTAGGGGGCCCACTTCTAGCTCTAAAGCAGCAATCTATTTCTGTTACAGACACATATAGGGAGCTTTATTATGATGTGCTAGGCTGCAAAGGGCCCATAAACTGTTCTTGTGCAGTGGTTATATGGAGGATATCAATTCTGCACAGAGTGTCATGATTAAATGGTTTGAGGCAGGACTAGTCTTGGGGAAAAAACAACCTGTCAGAGTAGTCCTGCCTCATTTCCAAATGCTGCAGCAGATTATTATTATAATTATTATTGTTATTATTATTTCTTAAAGATAGCAGCATTTGTATGCTAAATAAAATACTTTTTTTTATAACATACTAATGTCACACTGGTACTGTCTAATGGCCAGCACATGGTATTACAGACATGCACAGAACAATGACTCTCCGACGAACTGTAAAACACACAGGAATCAATGGGGTTGGTAAGGGACAGGAAGACCCAGATGATAGGGAGCAGGGGTTGGGACACCTCTTGACACTAACCTGCAAGTGTCCCCTAAGCTCCCCTAAAGTCCCTATACAAGTCCTTCTCCTCTTTGCCGTCCGTAACTGTCCCTCCACTCACATTGAATAGTGCCAAAGTCAGTGAGTGCACTACACTTCAACCCTATGGTGATATTACACAGGGGAAGGAGGACAGACGGGGGACATAGACAACTTAGGATATACACCAACTTTCAAAGTTGTAGCCAAGCATGAGGGCTACAAGTGACACGGCTTCCATCAGAAAATCTACAACAGGAAGGCTCCAGCAGCAGTTGGACTCCAGTAGCTACCAGAGTTTCCTTACTCTATGGTGCTTGCTAAGAATGAAGATTTTATTACCGGCATCATGTGATGGATCATGTGACTATTTAAAGGAGATAAGTGGTCACAAACTGACTGCATCTGAGGAGAACTAAACAGAACCTGCTAACAAGGAAAAATTACATTAACCCTTGCTGCCAAAAGAAGAAGCAAACACGTGTAAAATCACAGAATTTCACAGGGCAATGTGAAACTCAGTTCCCAGAGCTGCCACAAATCTCCTAATGACAGGAGACACTTATGACAACTAGTTTTCATATGTAACTGTATAATGGCAATTTGACTCAATCAGGGAACTTGACAGGTTCTTTCTAATATTCTTCCCTAATTAACATAGCAAAAAAGGGGCAACAGTATTTGCCTGCCCAGGTCACAGAGACCAATGCACTTACAGGATGTAGTAAACCCCTGGATAAATGTGGAGACAACACAGGTGCAAAACACCGATGAGAAAACCACTCAGACACTACCAATCCACGCATGAGGTGTTTGCTTAATATTAGAATTGCACACAAATAAGGTTTGCACACTGTTCAGATATGTGTAGTGTATAGTGTCTGGCTTATTACTGACACCTATACAGTTAGATTCGGTGGCTGCCCAGTACTATATAAATGCACCCCACTGGGACAGATACCTTAGTTTGCAAGATCAGCATAGATTGGCTTGGCTGCATCCTTCATAAAAATAAATATAATGTGCAAAGAAAAATAATATCTGAGGTATTGATAGATATTTTGCCCAAAATACGCAAGCTCTCAACCCCTGTCAAGGATCCTCATTGTATTATGAGCCCCTATGCTTAAATTAAAAGCAAAAACACCGAAAAAGGAATCATTATTTCTTTTTACTGTAATGTTCTTCCCTAGCCATCCTGAACACCCCAGTTTTCCTTAAAAAAATAACATTGTATTCGACAGCAGATATGCTATGTATACAGGACATGTGCTGCCGAGAATGTTGATATTTTATGCAGAACGATCTTACTACCGATTGTTCTATGTGCCTGAGAGTACTGGTTATTAAATGGCTGATAATCGGCTTTCATATAGCTAATCAACGATTAATGAATGGCCAATGTAAATATACCTTCCACCTGTTCCTAATTATATTGACCCTTATTGTTTACTTTTGCCTGTTGTCAACTCCAATCATGCTTTTCAATTAGCCAGTATGTGTGACAGCTTGCTGACATCTAAACATGTGTTACTGCACACAGTAAAGTGTAACCGTCGTTATAATTTTTATTTCATGAATCAATAGTACACATGAAAATAAGCTACTTTGTAATACATTTTATCAGACTAATCTGCTTCTTTCTCTGCCAGAATTGATCAGTCATTATCAAAATTCTCAATTTTGAGGTAAAATCTGTATTCAGTGAAGACTTTCCCATTACTGAGATGGGAGATGTCAGCTGTTACTGGTGAGATTCTATGTAGATAGATAAAAGGGCGGAGCTATGCCTCTAGCTCCTCCCTCTGTCTCTAGCTCCTCCCTTTGCCTCTAGCTCCTCCCTCTGCCTCTAGCTCCTCTCTATGTCTCTAGCCCCTCCTATCATCATAGAATCTCATCAGCAGAGATGAGCAGACCTGTGGAAATTTTGGTTCTGCTGGTTCAGCCGAACGTTTTTTAAAGTTCAGTTTTGGCTTTGAACTCCATTGGTAGTCACTGATTGGCAGGTCAGGTCTCAGCCCACATGCAGCTAACCATAAAAATAACACTTCCGAGCAGGGGTGGACACTGAGAGCAAAGGGTCCCTGTGCAAGAATCGACAATGCCCCCTCTCCTAAACTTCTCTCACACTTCCCCCCTCACCTCCTCTTGGGGTCTTCCATCTTACCATTTTAAGCTTTATTGTGCTCATCATTTTGTGCTGGGGAAAAAATAATAAAATCAGAGTTACTCATTTTCACCTGGTCCAGTTTTGTCTCTCTGCCGCTCCATCTATATTTACAGGTTGTAGTGATAATGTCACATGTAACCACTCTAAAGGGGGCTTTACACGCTGCGACATCGCTAATGCGGAGTCGTTGGGGTCACGGAATTTGTGACGCACATCCAGCCGCATTAGCGATGTTGCTGCGTGTGACACCGATGAGTGATTTTGCATCATTGCAAAAACGTGCATAATCGCTCATCGGTGACATGGGGGTCCATTCTCGATTATCGTTACTGCAGCAGTAACGATTTAGTTCGTCGCTCCTGCGGCAGCACAAATCGCTATGTGTGATGCCGAAGGAACGAGGAACCTCTCCTTACCTGCCTCCCGGTCGCTATGAGGAAGGAAGGAGGTGGGCAGGATGTTCCGGCCACTCATCTCCGCCCCTCCACTTCTATCGGGCGGCCGCTCAGTGACGTCGCTGTGACGCCGCAAGGACCGCCCCCTTAGAAAGGAGGCGGTTCGCCGGTCACAGCGACGTCGCCGGGCAGGTAAGTATGTGTGACGGGTCTGCGCGATGTTGTGCGGCACGGACAGTGATTTGCCCGTGTCGCACAACAGGTGGGGGCGGGTACCCACACTAGCGATATCGGGACCGATATCGCAGCGTGTAAAGTAGCCTTAAGCTAATCCTAGGGCTCCACCTTTGATGCCATCTCAGCGTGACGGCTGAGCTCAGTGACTGTCTCTGGCAGTCACATGTTTTAGTCATGACATCACGGCTGCAAACAGACCAGAGCAGTAGTAAAGAGGAATTGCTAGTCCTGAGGAGGAAAGGAACCCTGAATTTATTGTGTTTCCCTAGTAGAAGACTAAGGGGTACTTTGCACACTACGACATCGCAAGCCGATGCTTGTGATGCTGAGCGCGATAGCCCCCGCCCCCGTCGCAGCAGCGATATCTTGTGATAGCTGCCGTAGCGAACATTATCGCTACGGCAGCGTCACACGCACTCACCTGCCCTGCGATGTCGCTCTGGCCAGCGCCCCGCCTCCTTCCTAAGGGGGCGGGTCGTGCGACGTCACAGCGACGTCACACGGCAGGCGGCCATTGGAAGCGGAGGGGTGGAGATGAGCGGGACGTAAACATCCCGCCCACCTCCGTCCTTCCGTGAGCCGCGGTGCCGCAGGTAAGCTGATGTTCCTCGCTCCTGCGGCTTCTCACACAGCGATGTGTGCTGCCGCAGGGCAAACGAGGAACAACATCGTACCGTCGCTGCAGCGAAATTATGAAAATGTCGGACACTACACCGATGATACGATTAGAACGCTTTTGCGCTCGTTAATCGTATCAAAAAGGATTCACATACTCCGATGTCAACAGCGACGCCGGATGTGCGTCACTTTCGATTTGACCCCACCAACATCGCAGCTGCGATGTCGTAGTGTGCAAAGTATCCCTAAAGGGTGCTTTACACGCTGCGACATCGCTAGCAATTGCTACTAATGTTGCGCACGATTGCACCCGCCACCGTCGTGTGTGCGATATTGTGTGATCGCTGCCGTAGCGAACCTTATCGCTACAGCAGTGTCACACGCACATACGTAGTCAGCGACGTCGCTCTGGGGCTGGCGATCTGCCTCCTTTCTAAGGGGGCGGATAGTGCAGCGTCATAGCTATGTGACACGGCAGCCGTCCAATAGCAGAGGAGGGGCGGAGATGAGCGGCTGGAAAATGCCGTCCACCTCCTTCCTTCCGCATTGCTGGTGGACGGAGGTAAGGAGATGTTCGTCGCTCCTGCAGTGTCACACATAGCGATGTGTGATGCCGTAGGAACGAGGAACAACATCGCTACTAAGCAGACAACGATATCTGGTTTTTGGACGACCTCTCCAAAACCAACGATTTTTGTCTCTTTTGTGATCGTTTAAGGTCGCTTGTACGTGTCACACGGTGCGATGTCGCTAACGACGCCGGATGTGCGTCACAAACACCGTGACCCCGACGATAAATCGTTAGCGATATCGCAGCTTGTAAAGCCCCCTTAAGGGCTTTAAAAAATTACAACAGAAAATATATACACATACGCGCATATACACATACTGTTTATGGACAGAGATATATACACACATAAGCACATATACTTTAAATACACAGGCACACACACATACAGTATATTCAGGCACATATACTATATATACATATACTATATATACACACACAGGCACATATATACATACTATTTATGTACAGAGATACATATACTGTATACACATGCACAGACACATACTATATATATACACACACAAGCACATATACACACAAGCACATATACTATATATACACAGATACAGATACACATATACAGATAAGCACATATATTATATACACACAACGGTACATATACACATAAGCACATATACTATATGTACACATACGCACATATACTATTTATGCACAGAGATACAAATACTCTATACACACAGGCATATACAGTACACACATCATATCTAAATTCACATACAAACATATACTATACTGTATATATACAAGGACACATGCTCAATTATATTTAGTACAAGCAACATAATTATGTAAAAACAGACAGTATATACTTATCTCTCTGGTTCTTCATAAGTTCCTGATGACCCCTGGAGCTTTTCCTGAACTTCCTCTCCTGCTGTGGATGTGTGTCGCCCTGGGCAAGCCAGAGGACACAGGTCACACACCACCACACCCTACATCCCAGTTAGGAACACCAAAGCTAACCAAAAATCCTTGTTGCCTTCCTCCAGAGGCTGATGATTCACACCAGGGGGTGGGCCAGGCGGTTGGCTCCGCCCACCGAGGAGTTCACAGCTCTGGAGGCGGGAGAAACCAGGCAGATAAGCTAGGGGAGTGAAGGAGTAAACAGCTAAGATGAGTTAAGGAAGTGAAAGTAGAAGGAAGTAAAGTGGTAAAGGAGGAAAGCAAGAGTGGTGACAGAGAGAAAGCCTGAAGTAGTCCAGCTGTGTGCAGGACAGGTCAGCAAGGTCAGCAACGGCAGTGACTGTCTGGAGGAGGACCGTTTGGAAGTTCTTGGAAGGACCGCGGACGGGTAGTGGCCCGGCGGTCTGGAGCAGTGTTCCGAAGGACAGTCAGCACCAGGGCAGGGGCCTCTCGGACCCCGGCAAGGCTAGGAGTCGCCAGAAGTTACCAAATCCGTCAGTGAAGGGGACATAGATCCCCCAACAACCAAGTCCCGATTGAAGGCAACAGCCCAACCAGAGTAGGAGAGACACCGCCACCGCCAAGGCACCAGTTTCTCAGGGCCAGCGCCTGCGGGCAAAGAGTAGAGCTCCCCCGGTCCAGCTTGAAGCCGGGGAGCGGGTTACCGGTGGGGACCCATCGCAACCAACAAGTAAACAAAGGTGCAAGGAAGAGGGACATCACCGTCACCTACTGGGAGAGCAAGTGCAGCCGTCCGTGGGACCGTCTTACCAGCCGTTTGGTTTACCGTAAAAAATTGTGTCAACGTCTCAGGCTGAGTGAGTACCACAGTGCCGCAAGGCACAGCGCTGCCCCCGCGTCCCTGCGCCCACCAGGCCCTGCACCTCCCAAGCCATCACCGGGCCCCGGGATCACCAACCCCTACCCACGGAGGGGCAACACAACACCTGGCTGCTCCGCATCACCATCCCCGGGATCCCCATATAGAGCAGCGGTGGTGAAATCACCACAACCGTGGGTGGCGTCACGGACAATAAACTATCCCCACACCCAACAAACCCCCTTTCACTCACGGGCGAGGAGTGCTGCTCGAGAAACCCCCGGGATCCGGCCCACAGCTCGAGCTACCACTGAGCAGCAACCGCCGGACCCGAGCAGAAGGGGTGAGCGTGGTGTGCTGACACCCTCCTCCCCGCCCGCGACAACTTGGCGTCACGAACAGGATCTTACCGCTCTGCCGTCTGGTAGAGGTGCGCCTTGTTACCGCCGGAGGTATCCGGCAGGAAAATTTCAGAAGCTTTTGGCGCGAAAAGTTCCTGCTCGAGCGTCTTCTCGAGTAGTAGAGGCGCGAAGGCCAAAACCCCGCCCCGAGAAAGGAGGGGCCGGAAAGAGCTAAGGGGGACGCGATGGCGGCTGGACGCATGTAGCTGCAGCTATAAAAGCAGGGACGCCAGGACTCTGCAGACATACCGTTCCTGGAAGAAGAAGCCATCATGTGGATGCCGTCCCGCGACACCGTAGCCCCGCGCCTGGAACCGCGGCGTGGGTGGAAATCCGGACCGCGCAGCTCTACCAACGGCTGCAGGTGAAGATGCAGCTCCTCATGGAGGAGTGGGAGGCCGACATGGCGGACGTTGTAGCCACCGTGCGGAGACGCGAGGAGGAGGCGGAGAAAGGGAGGGTGAGTGACCCACGTCCCGATGCCCTTGAAGGGCCGGTCATCGCGGCTGTGGGGCCCGGTCCAAGCCCTCTCCCCCCGTCGCCTCCCTCGACACCCGTCCCGGAGGCCGTGACCCCGCCACTAAGCCTGCTACCACCGCAACCGGTAGCAGTACCCAGCGTCCCCGCCCAGGCGGGCCAACCTGTAGCCGGAGCCCGTAGTAAACCGGAGGTGTTGCCGTGGAAGATTCCGAAGGTTGAACCGGAGGCATCCCCTGAGAAGTTCCCCGAGCCGGAGCCGATGACCCGCTCCGAACCGAAGGCCCAGCAGCGGAAAGCCCCTATGCCCATCCCCCACACCTCGGCTGAGGCAGCGCCGGGTTGTTGCTGCAAGGCAGCGCCCAAGGCCAAGACACCGCGGGACATGCCGCCCAGATTCCTGACAGAGGGCAACGTCCAGGATGTCCCGGTGGGGCCCGACCCATGCGCCGGCGCTGGCAGCAGCGCCGTATTGGGATAGGGAGCCGGTACCGCTGGGCCTGGAGATCGCTGAGAGGGAACGGAAGAAGGCCGAGCTGGTGGCCCGAGCTATCCGAGAAAAAGAAAATCTCCGCCAGGCCACGTTCCGTGTCCGGGGACCGCTGTACGAGGGGCAGGTGAGGCGGTTTGATGTCCGCCGGGGCTACGGGTTCATCTACGAGCCGGGCCTGGAGGCCGAAGTGTTTGTAGCCCGGCGGGATGTGAATGCCCACCTGCCCGAGGAGCATCCTGGCCGCAACCTAATGCCGGGAGACCTTGTTCGGTACACCCGACACTGCAGAGAGAGGGGGTGGTTTGCCCTGGATGTGAAACTACAAGGCAGCCAGGAGAGCAGAGAGAGCTCGGCACCCCCTCCCTCGGATGAAGCTGAAGGCCTGGAGTAGGGCAGCGGAACACCGTTGTCCAGTCCCCGTTGGGACCACCACTTTGTTTGTTTGCTTAAAAGTTTGAAAAGTTTGAAAGAATGATGAAAATGATACCGAGTACATTACCTGATTTGCTTTGTGATTTGCAACCGGCTGGAGTCGGCACCGTTGTCCCCGTAGGGACCGTTTAAAAGTTTTGCATGGGAACTATCCATGGACAAGCCCGTGAACTTGCAGGGCACCCACAAACGTTAAGTGGCTTGTAAATATGTTGTTTGCCGTTACCGTTTTCCGCAATGCCGCCTCCGGAGAGGCAGGTTGGAGGGAGGGCCCTCAGCAGAGCAGGCTGGGGCCCAGCCACCAAAGGAACCAGTGGCTACCCTCTGGAGGGAAGGACAGATCCCGCTCAGATACCGTGTGCTGGACTGTGGGTCAAGGGGTGCTGCCTGGGCTTTAGGGGCAGCATCAGGGCCAGGTTGCTTGGGTGGGAGAGAGCGGAAACCGTAACCGCAAACCGTTATGAAACGTTAAAGTAAAAGTGCCTCCCGTTAAGGGAAGAGTTATTAAAAATGTACATATGTTATTATTTTACCATGTTATCTTTTGCAGAAAAATAAAACCGGTGTTGGACGGCAGCCCGCGGACGGTCTGCATTTTGCTAAGGGGGAATGTGTCGCCCTGGGCAAGCCAGGGGACATAGGTCACACACCACCACACCCTACATCCCAGTTAGGAACACCAAAGCTAACCAAAAATCCTTGTTGCCTTCCTCCAGAGGCTGATGATTCACACCAGGGGGTGGGCCAGGCGGTTGGCTCCGCCCACCGAGGAGTTCACAGCTCTGGAGGCGGGAGAAACCAGGCAGATAAGCTAGGGGAGTGAAGGAGTAAACAGCTAAGATGAGTTAAGGAAGTGAAAGTAGAAGGAAGTAAAGTGGTAAAGGAGGAAAGCAAGAGTGGTGACAGAGAGAAAGCCTGAAGTAGTCCAGCTGTGTGCAGGACAGGTCAGCAAGGTCAGCAACGGCGGTGACTGTCTGGAGGAGGACCGTTTGGAAGTTCCTGGAAGGACCGCGGACGGGTAGTGGCCCGGCGGTCTGGAGCAGTGTTCCGAAGGACAGTCAGCACCAGGGCAGGGGCCTCTCGGACCCCGGCAAGGCTAGGAGTCGCCAGAAGTTGCCAAATCCGTCAGTGAAGGGGACGTAGATCCCCCAACAACCAAATCCCGATTGAAGGCAACAGCCCACCCAGAGTAGGAGAGACACCGCCACCGCCAAGGCACCAGTTTCTCAGGGCCAGCGCCTGCGGGAAAAGAGTAGAGCTCCCCCGGTCCAGCTTGAAGCCGGGGAGCGGGTTACCGGTGGGGACCCATCGCAACCAACAAGTAAACAAAGGTGCAAGGAAGAGGGACATCACCGTCACCTACTGGGAGAGCAAGTGCAGCCGTCCGTGGGACCGTCTTACCAGCCGTTTGGTTTACCGTAAAAACTGTGTCAACGTCTCAGGCTGAGTGAGTACCACAGTGCCGCAAGGCACAGCGCTGCCCCCGCGTCCCTGCGCCCACCAGGCCCTGCACCTCCCAAGCCATCACCGGGCCCCGGGATCACCAACCCCTACCCACGGAGGGGCAACACAACACCTGGCTGCTCCGCATCACCATCCCCGGGATCCCCATATAGAGCAGCGGTGGTGAAATCACCACAACCGTGGGTGGCGTCACGGACAATAAACTATCCCCACACCCAACAAACCCCCTTTCACTCACGGGCGAGGAGTGCCGCTCGAGAAACCCCCGGGATCCGGCCCACAGCTCGAGCCACCACTGAGCAGCAACCGCCGGACCCGAGCAGAAGGGGTGAGCGTGGTGTGCTGACACCCTCCTCCCCGCCCGCGACAGATGTACTGTAGAGCTGTGTGGCCTCCATCTTCCTGCTGTTTCCGCAGCTCTGCCCTCCTCTCCTGCATTAATCAGCTCCTCTTTGGCTGCGGCCTCTATCCTCTGCTGAGTGACAGCATTTTGTCCCCGCGTTCTCAGCCTGGAGATGGGTAGAGTGTACTGCAGAGCAGAGCTGCAGGGAGCTTTCCACAGGGAAAGCCCCTTACTGGTTCCAGGGTCCATCAGTATTCCCCAGTTTCTTGGTGAGTCAGTTGGACCCCGGAAATGTATAATATGCATTGCCATGCATGGCCCTCCTCTAACTGTCAGGTCTCCCCACCTCTCTGGGCCCTGGTGCACCTGCACCGGCTGCACTGGTTATATGTCCGCCACTGATTTCCAGGATGGGTGTGAGAGTTTTTTTCTTTATTTTAGGTACAGACTACATCTGATTACGCTTTTGTTACCCCCAGTGTGAGCCATTCAAACACTGCAAGCGGCTCGCACTGGGCCGAGCACCGAGCGTACCCGAACACAGCGATGCCCGTGCCAGTGGTTTGCATTCGTAAAGCCTCTGAACTCAAACTTTGCTTTCTTGGAAAAGTCTGAGTTTATACCAAAGACTGAACTTCAGGTTCGCTCATATCTATCTAGTCATCAGCACAATCTGCCATCTCCTATCTCAGTAATGGGAAAGTCGTCACTGAATACAAATTTTACCTCAGAATTGGGAATTTTGATAATGACTGATCAATTCTGGCAGAGAAAGAAGCAGATTTGTCTGATAATGTGACGCCCCTGGACTATCAGGTCATCACAGGGTACTGCACAAGCTGCCCTCCCGTGCAGTATTCCGCCTCCCTCTTGGTTCTGGGTCCCTACCTAAGTGGTGTTGCCTCCATCAGCAAATCAAACCCTAGATACACCCTGCACCATACCCACCAGACACACCAGTGAACGGCTTGAGTGGAATAGAGTCGCCCACCTGGGGGGTCAGGGAGGAGAGGTGAGGAGTGTAGTGTGTCGTGAGTTAGGAAGCAGCCCTCGAGCTGTGAGCTCAGAGGAAGTCAGGAGTGGTGACTCCTGAAGGAACTGTCTAGGTTGCAGATGGTGGTCTGAGCCTAGAGGAGTCGGACCCCCAGTCGCAGGGGATTGTGGCGAGGTGCTCAGACCTGTTGAGGAGGACAGCCGGCAGCCTATCACTATCACCAGTCCGGGACCGAAGGCACGACAGAGTACACGGACCCTAGGTCGGGGAGTAGTTTCAGGCAACCCGACAATTCACCTGAGATGAACGGAGCCTTTATGATCGGGGTATTAGCGCAACAAGGGGGATTGGACTTTCCAATCCAAAACGGTCCAGAAAATCCCAAGCGTGAGCCCTGAGAGCAAGCTCCCATACTTAGCCATAGTAGGGAGCGGGGCCCGGCTAGTTCCATGTTACTGGACCATCAAGTTGAAGTCAAACTAAGTGCCAGGAGGCAGGTCACGGATCACCAGGCACCACCATTGGGGAAGGGACCCGGACGAGCTCCCCTCAGCGGCAGCGGTACCAAGAGACTTGGTTTAACCGGTTGTCAGTGTCTTCTTATGAACTGAGTGAGTACGAGAGTGACCCCTGCATTCCATGGTACCCCCCCGGGGCATTCCCCCCTACCCGTGGAGGGTTCAACACCTTGCTGCCCCACTTCATCACCCTGGGTACTCCCAACGGCAGCAGCGGTACTCCCCAAATTACCGCGCACCACGGGTGGCATCACAAACTATACATCTACTCCCCTGTAAACACCCCCTTTTATTCGAGTGGCCGCATGATCCCCGGGTCCGGAGACCCCCGAGGCACAGCGAACCCGGATGTGAGCAGCTCGGCTGCTTCCACGGGGGTGACACAATAACATATATTACAAAGTTGCTTATTTTCTTGTGTACTATTGATTGATGAACTCAAAATTAAAACGATGGTTAAATTTTTAGCATTTTTGTTCTAGGTACATTAGAATGCCCACATACAACTTGTTATAATCCAATACAATCTAGGAGCCTTACACATCTATTGTTGCATTTATGAAGTTAAAAGGTATTTTACCAATAGAAACAATATGATTTAAACTGGCATGAAATTACTACTTTCCTATTCCCATACATATATACCAGAAATTACTAAAACAAATCCTTTAAAGCAACATCTACTTTTTAAAATTATTTAGCTGAGGATATAAAGAGCTAATGAGAATTTTGGTAAGTTAATAGGATACATTTTCTATTTTGGTCAATCATTACTTTGGTTTGTACTCATCAATGAGACGATGGAATCTGTCTCTATATGAAGTGAAGTGGATATTCGTCATGCCTCCAAAAAATTTGGCTATGATGAGCATCAGTGATGTCCTTGGCTTGTAGGAAACTTATAGGCTGCATTTTTTTCATTGTTGGCAGCACACTAAAAAGCGACTTGCAGATTAATAAGTGAACAGATGCTTTTTAAAGGAGCCACTAAACCTAAGGTCAGCGGTTTATAGAAGCACAACTTGTAAAAACAGTTGCTAATTTAGCCATGAATATGTGTGTAAATGTTTGTAAAGATTCTTACAGCTGGATATGAGAAGACAAAATATGTGAGAAATGGTAGACTTAAGGGTGCTTTAAACGTTGTGACATCACTAGCGATTGCTAGCAATGTCGCGAGCGATAGCACCTGCCCCCGTCATTGGTGTGATATGTGGTGACACGCACACACCTGTTCTGCGACATCGCTGTTGCTGCCGAACAATACCTCCTTCAAGGGGGACGTGTGTTCGGCGTCACAGTGACGTCACAAAACGACCGTCTAATAGCAGAGGAGGGGAGGAGATGAATGGCCGGAACATGCCGCCCACCTCCTTCCTTCCTCATTGCCGGTAGACACAGGTAAGGAGATGTTCGTCGTTCCTGCGTTGTCATACACAGCGATGTGTGGTGCTGCAGGAACAACGAACAACCAGCGGCATGCAGCACCACCGATATTATGAAAAGGAGCGACGTGTCAAAGATCAACGATTTTTGCCGTTTTTGCGATCGCTGATCGTCGCTCCTAGCTGTCACACGCTGTGATGTCGCTAACGGCGCCGGATGTGCGTCACAAACACCGTGACCCCGACGATATATCGTTAGCGATGTCACAGCGTGTAAAGCACCCTTTAGCGTCCTAGTAAACAAAAGAGGTTAGCAATGACATTGTTCATACATTTTTCTGAATATGTACATACACTACTGTATAGTAATACAATTTAGTAATTTTATGAACATCGTGATTGCGAATAACTAACTGTGACTATCTGTGACTTATATTCTTCTCTTCAAATTGTATTTCTAAAACTTTTATTACTATGATTTAGTGTTTGCAGTGCTTTCCCACAAATAAGAATGGAAGTTAGTGCAATGAATCATACAACCCAAGACTGCAAAATCATCTGACACCAGAGACACTGAAAAAAAATGAACATTTTCCTAGTCCAGTGATGAGAAGAAAAAAAATAGCCAACTTCTCTAAAGTGCTCACCATGTCAGTGCTGACTACTTTGTAAGATCCTAAAAGAAAAAATGACCCACTCACAGATTAAAGTAAAGAACGTTCTATACAAGTACTCACT
The DNA here is from genome assembly GCF_048569485.1 of Anomaloglossus baeobatrachus. NCBI lineage: Eukaryota > Metazoa > Chordata > Amphibia > Anura > Aromobatidae > Anomaloglossus > Anomaloglossus baeobatrachus. The sequence continues at coordinate 617,598,603 of NC_134353.1, read as the reverse complement.
ATCCAACAACATCAATAAAAAGTTCCAAATAAAATGTCTAACTTATTTTGCAACAACATAAATAACCCAATAAAACTGCTCTCAGAAGCTTTGTATACTAGCAGCCTGATGATCTCAGGAGTCGTGGTTTATGTGCTTCTTCCTGCTCAAGATGGAAGACTTCATAGGACTCAACTTTGGAGAATGTGGATAGTGATCAGCCATGAAGAGACAAAGTACCATATTGTATATATAATGTGTCACATGACTGTAGCTTATCGATACTGAGGCTTTTACTCTGCTTTTAACCTCTTAGTTGAATTGAATGGACATTAAACTATATCATTATGTAAGGATGAAATTATTTCATCACATCTTCTCATGCTAAGATTAGAGATCAGCGAACCTCTTAATGCTCAAGTTCGGTTCGGTATGTCGAACGGAGGCTCCGTTCGACGAACGTTCGATGAACCGTTCGACAAACCTTTCGAACGCCATTGAAACCAATGGCAGGCAAACACAAACACATAAAAACACAATATAAATGTACACATACAGTTAATAAACATTGCCATTACACTTACAGGTCCCTGCGACGCGTCCTGCACTCGGTCTCCTGCCGCATTTCCTTTCGATAATCGCTGCGTCCTCCCGGTAACCAGCACTGATCATAGGACCTTCCGTGATATCAAAAAAGCATGTGACCAGTCATGTGTCTATTATCTCATTGGCTACAGACTGGTCACATGGCTAGACATCATGCTAGGTCCTATCAGCGCATCTCTCCGGTACGCAGTGCTCATTTGGCACACGGTCGGCTTCCCCGTTCCTACATGTCGGCGCTCTTTACAGAGTCAGCCCACATGCAAGGACTAGATGCCACAGCCGGTGAATAACGGAGATCACCGTTGCTATAGCAACCCGCCTGTCAGCGGTGACATCACTGCTTACAGCCTGCAGCCTCTGCTCACTCACTGAGTGAATTGACTTTACGAAGTAGCAGCGTTCTTCCTCCCATGCTGTGCTGTCTGATGTAGCAGAGCTGCATGGGTTGAAGGAGAAAGAAAACAGAAGACCATCGATCGTGGAGGGATGAGAGGGAGTAATAAACATGGAGTCTCTAAGTGTGTCAGTGTATTTATTTCTATTAAAATATTTTTTCTCTGTGTGGTGTCTTTTTTAAACCCTTTATTGGAGATTCTTAATGGCCGAGTCAAACTTGCCTGACATTAAGAATCTCTGGCTTAATACTAGCTAGTAAAACAAAGCTAGTATTAACTCATTATTACCCAACAAGCCACCTGACTTCAGGGTTGCTGGAAGAGTTGGATACAGCGCCAGATGATGGCGTTTCTATTAAAGCGCTATTTTCTGGGGAGGCTGTGGACTGCAATTCGCAGCAGAGGGGCCCAGAAAGCTCGGGCCAACCTGTGCTGCGGATTCCAATCCCCAGCTGCCTATTTGTACCTGGTTGGACACAAAATGGGGCGAAGTTCATGTCGATTTTTTTGTTAATTATTTCATGAAATTCATGAAATAATTAAAAAAAGGGCTTCCTTTTTTTTTTAGTTCCCAGCCGGGTACAAATAGGCAGCTGGGGGTTGGGGGCAGCCGTACCTGCCTGATGTACCTGGCTAGCATAGAAAAATATGGCGAGGCCTACGTCAATTTTTTGGTGGGCAAAAAACTCCTGCATACAGTCCTGGATGGAGTATGCTGAGCCTTGTAGTTCTGCAGCTGCGGTCTGCTCTCCTGCATACACTAGTGAATGGAGCATGCTGAGCCTTGTAGTTCTGCAGCTGCTGTCTGCTCTCCTCCATACAGACAGACAGCAGCTGCAGAACTACAAGGCTCAGCATACTCCATCCAGGACTATATGCAGGAGTTTTTTGCCTCCCAAATAAATTACGTGGGCTTCGCCATGTTTTTGTATAGTAGCCAGGTACAGCAGGCAGCTACGGGCTGCCCCCAACCCCCAGCTGCCTATTTGTACCCGACTAGGAACCAAACATATAGGGAAGCCCTTTTTTTAAATTATTTCATGAATTTCATGAAATAATTAAAAAAAAAAATTACGTTGGCTTCGCCCAATTTTTGTGTCCAGCCAGGTACAACTAGGCAGCTGGGGATTGGAATCCGCAGCTCAGGGTGCCCAATCTTTCTGGGCATGCCTGCTGCGAATTGCAGTCTGCAGCCGCCCCAGAAAATGGCGCTTTCATAGAAGCGCCATCTTCTGGCGCTGTATCCATCTCTTCCAGCTACCCTGGTGACGGGTGGCTTGCTGGGTAATAATGGGGTTAGCTCTATATTATCAACTGGCCCTAAGCCCAAAATTCATGGTGTCACGCCAATATTAGACATGGCCACTATGAATTTCTAGTACAGATAAAAAAACCACAACACACAGAAAAATATTTTTATTAGAAATAAAACACAACACAATTAGTGACTCCATCTTTATTGAAATAAAGAGCCCCCCTCCGCAGTAATCCTGGGTCAAGGGTCCCGCGCCGTCCAATCCATATCCAATAGCATCTGATCAGTTTGTTGGAAGGTAAAGCGATCAGATGATGTGTTAGGTTCAAGGGCCTGAATCACATAACACAGCAGCTGATTGTATAAACGGCTTTTATACAATCAGCTGATACATCAGTGCAAAAAAAAAAACAATATAAACTTCAGTGCAGACTCCTGTCCGACAGCATCAGCTGATAGTTTAGCCGGCCGGTGACCGCATCAGCTGATCATCGCCAGGTGTGAGAGAGAGAGAGAGAAGAGAGAGAGAAGAGAGAGAAAAGAGAGAGAAAAAAGAGAGAAAAAAGAGAAGAGAGAGAGGAAAAGAGAGAGAAATAGAGAGAAGAGGAGAGAAGAGAGAGAGAAGAGAGGGAAGGGAGAGGAGAGAGAGAGAAAATAGAGAGAGGAGAGAGAGGAGAGAGAAGAGAGAGAGGAGAGAGGAGAGAGAGAGGAGAGAGGAGAAAGAGAGAGAAAGAGAGGGAAAAAGAGAAAAAGAGAGAGGAGAGAGAGCGGGAGACAGTGAGAAAAAGAGAGAGAGAGACAGAGAGAGAATGAGAGAGAGAGAGAAAGAGAGAGGAGAGAGAAGAGAGAAGAGAGAGAGAGGAGAGAGAGAGAGGGAAAAAGAGAAAAAGAGAGACTGAGAAAAAAGAGAGAGAAAAAGAGAGAGAGAAAGAAAGAGAGAAAAAGAGAGAAGAGACACAGGGAGACAGAGAGAGAAAGATAGAGAGAGAAAGAGAGAGAAGAGAGAGAGAAGAGAGAGAGGGAAAAAAGAAAAAGAGAGACTGAAGAGAGAGAGAAATAGAGAGAAAAAGAGAGAGAGAGAAAGAGAGAAGGGGAGAGAGAGAGAGAGAGAGAGAAGAGAGAGAAGAGACAGAGGAGAGAGCAATGCAGCCTCATTCTGTGAACTGCTCTGATTTTAGAGGTGTGTCCCACGGCTCACAGCTGATTTCCGCCCCCCCCCCCTCATTGCATAATTAAATTAAATTATAATTATAAATAAATATTAATTAGAATTTAAAATAAATTAAATTCTTTACCGAGATGGCCGGGACTTGAACAAATGCTTCTTAGGCGAGTGCTCTATCCATTGAGCCACTGGCTCTAATGAGAAACATAGGCAGATTTGGTAATCTTTAGCTCTATACTGCAGTGCAGTAGATAATCTAGAAGCAGATTGTTCAGCTGCAAGGATAGATGGATGGGCGGGCGGATGGGCGGGCGGATGGGCGGGCAAACACCGGCAGTACCGCACTCATCATCGCACACACGCAGGCACTACAACACCCATCATCATTCCCTCAGTGCATAATTAAATTAAATTATAATTATAAATAAATATTAATAATTAGAATTTAAAAATAAATTAAATTCTTTACCAGGACAGCCAGGACTTGAACTCGTGAACTAATGCTTCTTAGGCGAGTGTGCTATCCATTGAGCCACTGGCTCTAATGAGAATCATAGGCAGATTTGGTAACCTTGATGTCTGCATTGCAGACTGATGTGTCTGCTGACAGCATGATTCACTTCATTGCTACGTGGAGCTGATACAGAGTGATCGTGTTCTACGGTGCGCCTGCAACTTCATGTAGCAGAGCTGACAGTGTTGTGTGGATTACTTCGGACCTGGAGGGGTATTTGGGGATTTTAATAAAATGGTTAAAGAGGGTGTTTTTTTTATATATTATTCCAAATAAAGGATTTTTCGCTGTGTGTGTTATTTATTTTCACTTACAGTTTAATCATGGAAGGTGTCTCGGGGAGACGCCTGTCATGATTAACTCATTATTACCACGATTGCCACCACACCAGGGCAATTCGGGATGAGCCGGGTAGAGTCCCAGGACTGCCACATCTAATGGATGCGACAATTCCGGGCGGCTGGTGGAGGATATTGTTAGGGTGGTGGGCTCACCATAATGTGGTGCTCCCCATCCTGACAATACCAGCCTCCAGCTGTGTGGCTTTATCTTGGCTGGTATCAAATATGGGGGGAACCGCATTTTTTTATTTATTATTTATTTATTTTACGATATAGACATGCCCGCCGGTGGCTGTGATTGGTTGCAGTGAGATAGCTGTCACTCAGCGTGGGGATGTGTCTGACTGCAACCAATCATGGGCGCCGGTGGGCGGGGAAAGGACGTAATAACTGATTGAATAATGAATCGGCAGCCATTTTCAAAAGAGGAAAATACGCCGCAGATTTGTGACAGCCGTGCAGCGAGATGCCCGTGATCGGTGAGGGAAAGAGAGAGGGATTGTGCTGGTGACGCAGGACGCATGCAGATAGCAACTTATGCACATAGCCTTACTATGAAAAGCCACGCTTTTGGTGATCGAACCGTTCTCGAACGTAACTCGAAGTGCCGAACTTTTAGCAAATAGTTTGAGTTCATCGAACGACTCGAACACCCCCCAAATTACTCGAACATGAAATTGGCGAACCTCGAACATCGAACATCGCTCATCTCTAGCTAAGATCCAAACTATTAGAGGTAATCTATTGGGAATTCTAGAGCAAAATGACCTTTCTCATAGCAAGACTACCTTAGATGAAATTAGGCTTTCCAGAGTACCAACTGACCTGAACAGGTTGCCGTGCCTAGGGGCATTGGATCCCTCAAAGTTAAAGACGCTCCTTGTAGCTGTCCTTTTCCTTATACATTAGTCTAATTTTAATTGGGTTGTCGGATTTAGAAATGTAAAACATTAAAGGAAATCTGTCACCAGGTTCTTGTTATCTCATCTGAGAGCAGAATGATGTCGGGGCAGAGGTGATGTATCACATATAGTGATGAGTGAGTACTTCCATGCTCAAAGGGTCGGTAGCGATAAGGAGTATTTGGACGCTCGAACAGGCTCGAGTCGTGTATCAAGTATAATGGAGGTCAATGGGGAAGTCTAGCATTTTTCTGGAAAATATTCTGGAATAATACTTGAGTTCCCTATTCACCTCCATTATACTCGGTACACATGTTACATCCATCTAAGCATCCGACTGCTTGTTACGCGTACCAAGCACCTGAACATGGTAGTGCATCACTAATCACTTACTTTATTGGTTGCTACAGTTTTGATCAAACTACTCCTTAATCTTTGGCAAATCTCCTCATTCTCTCAATGCTGAGCTCTGTATAACCCCACCCATACCACTGATTGGCTACTTTCTGTGTACACTGTACATAGGCAAAAAGCTACAAATCAGTAGTGGAGTGGTGTGTGGATGGTCTACCACATAGAAGGTTTATTAGTCCTCTAGTAATAATCTCCCGCTCATAAAACGGTGATTTTATAAAAAGCATCATTGTAAATAGTAAGTGACACATCACTGGAATCAGGGTCTCTGTCTCTATATTATGCTGCTCTCAGATGACGTAGCAAAAACTTCATAACAGATTCCTTTTAAGCTATTATTAATTTTTTTACACTAATGCCCCCAATAAAAATAATTTTATATGATACTGTAGCACCCAGAGATATGGGGTATTCGGTCCCGGGCAGTAACAAATGGGAATGTCACTCTGGTGGCCATTGCCCGGTTCCGTGCCCTGAGCCCCTTTTGTTAATGGGGGCTATTTACAGGGGAGATAAGAGTTTTTGTCATGTGAAGCCACCTGCGGGTTGCGGTTAAAGATGGATAACTGCCACTGCTGAATGTGGGTACTGACAGGGCTGGTGGTAGTGGCAGCTGTGATGGTAGGTCCTCCACAGGTAGGGCTGTGCCTGGGAGATGTAATGGGGGCAATAACGGAGTCCACACCAGATTGTCTTTAACAGTCTCTACTCACTGTGGACCCAGGGGTTGCTGGTTCAGGTCCCTTGGAGGACCATTGCCAATGTAGTGACCCAGGTTGCTCTGTCCCCGCCACTCTCAGTTAATTGGGTGCCCGTAGCGTGGAGCATTTGGGGGCACTGACTGTCCATTTTGGGGTACAGTCTCCTTCTCCGTACAGCGGGCAGTGTGGACCCTATGGGGAGGTAAGTGTCCAAACCCCAATCCTAATTTACTGCTGATGCCCCCGGATTATTTGGTTCGGTGAAGTCCGTGAAGGTGTCCTCACTGGGCAGATATTTGCCAAACAGTCTAAAACTTGCACTTGACCTAGTGCCCTGTGCCCCATGCATGCTCCGGTCCCAGCGGTATCACCGGTACCCATCCTGGCGACCTCTCTCCTGTGCCCTTGGTGTCACCGTTACATGGACCCAGCTCAGGCACGTCCGCATACCTCTCCTGTGTGCTTCTCGACGCTCTCCTCCCTACTGACTGACTGACCCCTCCAACCAGGCTGGCTATATCAGGGACTCGTTCCCATGGTGACCATCCCCTTACATGGTTAACCCTCTATGCCCAGTGTGGAGTGGAGAACTAGGATTTTGGTTGTGTTTTGATGGAATCGGCACTGGCATTCCAAGTCCCAGGTGGTAGGTCCTGCATCCCCAAGAGGATCCAGTTCCTTGTAGTGCCCTGAGGGTTTCAGGGGCACTACAATACCTTTTTTTCTACATACATGAACATCAAGCCTTTCTTGGAATCTGGAAATATTATTTTCTCTCTGGCAGAATAGTAGTTGAAGTCACCAGGTCTCAGAAGGTAATCACATTTTCATTTCAATGCTATCTTTCTAGGACTTAGAAAATGTAACTACCATTAGTTTAAAAGTAGATGTTATAATAATCAAATGATCTAAAGAATGCCTAAAGAACTCTTCTGTAGAGCCTAGTGTTGCATGGCATGAAATATAAATATGGCATCCTAAAATAAAAAATCCAGCTTATCATCAAGAAAAAAAAAAGTTATTAAAAACAGCGACATTTATTTAATCTTTTTAAATATATCCACAACAATAAAAGATCACATAAGGAATGGCCTATGCTTCTCGAACCATTAGAGTTCTACTTTCCTTCTTGTTAATTGTCTATCAGTAGTAACCAAAAGGGAACACACTAAGCTTTTCTCCTCTTCCATCATATTACATTTTGTTGAATAAAAGAAAGTGAATGCAATATTTACTATAAATAGAGGTAATCCGTGGTCTTTCGAAGGACCCTAATGCAATGTCACGATTCTTTGAATTACCATGGTTGGTAAAGTATGAACATTTCTGTCACTGAGGCTAATATTTGTCACTTATATACAATATTAAAGAAAACCGACAGGTCCAATAGTGTTACCCAGACAACAAATAGCAGTAAACATTTTTAATGATATTAATAGTCGTACTGGTCTGCACTCCTCTATCGGATAACCACATCTTTAATCTTTAAGCAACATTGGTTTGGCAGCACATGCCCACGTGTAAACAGGGGACAATATGCAATCTGCAGGAGGACAAAACAATTACATTACATATTTTATGTAGCAAAACAGTTCATATAAAGAATAGTGATGGTGCTCAGCACTGCTTGGTACTCGATCGAGAATTGGGGTGCTTGGGCACACTTGGTACTCACTTGAATAAAGTGGTTACTCAAGTGAAATGCTTGAGTCCCCATTCCAGAAGGAGAAAGAAATCTTTCTCTCTCTTCGTTACGTGCAGCAGAAGCCCGGACACAGCTCCTGGCCACGTCACTCCTCATCAGCCAAATGCAGCAGGCAGGAGCCATCAAGTGTCACCTTCCATACACTATCTAACACCACCTATTCCTAGCCACTGTGTTGGATAGACCAAGAGGACAGACCAGAAGCATACAGCAATTCTGACCATGCTTCTTACACATTTGCGTGGTCTCATGGTCATGTCATCATGAAAGGTCCTGGAGTTTCTGGAGAACTTCACTGGTAATGCTCAAGTTCCCCATTCACTTGTAATATGCTCAGTATTCGAATCAAGCCCATCTGAGCATCCAACCTGCTCGATTTGAGTACCGAGCACACAAGCATTTCAATGCTTGCTCATCACTAGTAAAAATCTCTAAATAAGAGCTAAAATAGTGTTCTTTATATGCCCTTGTAAATAACCTTTTAGTTGCTCTATACATAATGGCTTTATTGTGTACTCTTTTTAAAATGCTTTTCATGGCAAACACATGAAAACAATCTACGAATCTATTTCTATTTCTTCCTAAGAATAACTCAACTTTCTGTAAGATTTTTATTTAATCTAACCATCTACCCAAGTACAGGTGCCTGTCTATAGACAGACATATATATGCAGAGATAGCTGCTGCATCCAGACACCAATCATTTAAATCCGGTATGTATTACATGATAGGTAGGGGGCCCTGTAACAGATTTTGCACTAGAGCTCAGAATCTTAATGTGACTTTTATGCCAAATAATAAACTTGTGTGGGATTGTAAATATGTCACGGTCAGGAAGAGTGCAGTGGCTAGTCAACAGCTACCCTCTGTCCTTGACAACTTGCATAACTGTCTATAACTGGGTAACTGTCCCTACTTTACTAAGTGCTGGGGCATACAGGAAGAGACAATGGGAGGAAGCAATAAACCAATTGTGACAAAACAGACACCAACACTAGCAAAGTGCAGTTAAAAAACACGTACCAGCTTTGGAAGGTCAGATAACCAGCCGGAGGTTGAGAGCCAAAAGGATAGTGAAACAAACCGACTATACAGAGCCAGAAGGGAAGTCAAACAAGTTAAGATAACAGAGCAGGGTGGGAAATCAAAACCAATTCCAGAGAGTATGGAAAGTTGAGTCAGATAAGGACACTTATCACAGGCAAATCAATATGGAACTTCAAACTAAAATAGATCATCCAGCAGACCATATGATTAATCCCATAACACGTAAGCAAGAGGGAGTGGCAAATGCTAAAGTCATAACTCTGGTGCCACAACCACTAAACCGGAGGCCAGCCTCCATCTCAGTCAGGAGCCCTATCAAGTGAACTTCTGATCAACCACACTGGCGACGTGCAGAAGCAGACAGAATATTTCTGGTAATCTAGTCCAGAACTGATCACGCTGCTGTAGTTGAAGTCAAAAGATTGCAATTGTCAGACATGTTGGAGTTTATGAGAAATTAGCTTTAGTGGTCAACTGGCCAATGATCATGGAAACTTTTCTCTTAGCATTATTTTTATTTCATGTATCATGTACATCTAAATAAGCTACTTAGTATACTAATGACTAGTGATGAGTGAGCCCGTGGACATTCGGGTTTGTCGAACCAGCAAGGCCCCCCCCAAAGAAATCAGGTTCTATGGCCAAACTTGACCCCGAACAACGAACCCCATACAAGTTTCCACCGAAGGGTCAGCCCACATTACATTACACCTGCCAACCCTGTTTTCACATTTCACCATCACACCAAAGATTGGAAGGGTACCCTCACAGAACAACATTTTTATAAAAAGGTCCCGATATATCCTGTTTACCAAGTCCCCCCTCCTAAGCCTAATTTTCAGCTTCTGTTGCATATATATAGCTGTGCAGTTAAAAAGCTTACATTTGGTTTTGTGATTGAGTTTGCGGTACGCCAGCTAAACTTGCTACTGCCGGTTCCAGCTATTTAGATTTGAAGAGGCTTACCCATGCTGGTCAGTGTCTATCCAGGGAATTCAAAGCATTTATTTAAAAAAAAAATAAAAATATATATATATGATTGTTCAAAGCAGGCAAACATAAAACATTAATATAGTTTATGCACAGAGCAACAAGTTTAACAAATAATGTCCCCTATACAGCCCAGCTCCCCCGTACAGCCAAGATTGACATAGTTAACCCACTGACCACTGAATTGTAAAGAAAAAATTAAAGCCACAGACCCTGGTGTCAAATTGTGAGAGGTAATTTTTTGTGGAAAATTAAGGCTACAGACCTTCATGAGAAGTGGTGAAAGGTAGTTTTTTTTTAAAAATAAAAAATAAGATCAGAGCTATATAATCTAAAACTGCCTCAGCATTTTCTGGCCTCACCATTCATGCAAAGGTACTCGGGCCTAGAAAAATATGAAGACCAGCCTGTGGCCTGCCTGCAGTGGAGGAAGGTGTTTCAGTTTGGAGCATGGCAGGCACAGATCTACCACGTCCTCGCCCAGAATCAGCTACACTACTAGCAGGACCACCATGGCCACATACCTTATTAGATATTATCCTCATTCTTTGGAACACAAACAAGTCCAGATTAATAGACGGCCTTTATACAGAGAATGATTATAACAAGGCCTGTATGCAGCTGTTTTTGAGCATTATGCAAAACTTCGTGATGTAATGAAATATGAGGTTTCAGAGATATTCACACAGCAAGGCACGCTGGAGAACACTCTGTTTTTTGGTAGATTGAGCTAATAGATTACACTCCCTGTATGCTGCTGTTCTTGACTGCTATGCAAAGCTGCATGATGCAACGCAGAAAAAGGTTTCAGAGATATTCACACAGGAAGGCAGGCTATACAAACTGGTTTTTGATAGATTGAGCAAATAGATTATACTGCTTGTACTCTGCCATGATGTGGCCTATATACAGGTCAAGTCACAGGGTGTGCAGGCCAATCACAGCCATGACAATACTTGGAATAGCTGCGATGGCTCCGAAAATGCCCACAGCCTAAAAACTTGCTAATTGGCTGCTCTGCAAACTTTCAACATTTATTCAGGTGTAAATGCACAACTCAGAAGCTGTGCAAAAATATTTCAAGCCAGTCTCGGAGAGTTCACAAATATAGGTGTAGCATGGGTGGAGCATGGGCAGGGCATGGCTTAATCATAGACCGTGATGCATACATAGAGTACATTTTGGCAGTGAACAGATTCAATTAATTCAATAGACGGCGTGCATCACACTCCAGCGTTCATTAACACAGACTGGTGGTGACTGTGGCTGTGGCATCTGCATTCACTTATTCGCCTAATTAGACTGGCTGACCACTACCAAATGTGCACAGAATGATCCGTGATAGATTGTAATTTCTGCATACCATATTTTTGCTCTCAGCAGCACTTGTCTGCTTTACACAGAATGATGTGCTGCAAAGAATGATGAATTTTAGACAAATCTGTTGAATGAGCATTTTGTTTGTTGGTGAAATAATTAGCAACCTGATAAGACTCAAAAATTATCTAGAAAAGAACATTCTTTTTTTCATCTAATTGTTGAATTGTCTTTGGAATCTGTCATAAAATCTTTCAATGTTTTTAGACCAACCATGTTAGAATAATTTAGTAAATATAGTCTTCACTAGAGTTGAGCGCGGTTCGTGGTTCTCCAGTTCGCGGCTCGAGTGATTTTGGGGGCTGTTCTAGATAGAACTAGAACTCGAGCTTTTTGCTAAAGCTCGATAGTTCTAGATACGTTCGAGAACGGTTCTAGCAGCAAAAAGACCAGCTAATTACTAGCTGGCTTTCCGCTGTAATAGTGTAAGTCACTCTGTGACTCACACTATTATGAAATTTCAGTGTATAGTGTGCGGGAACAGCGCATTCAGATCACTGCTGTTTGGATAATGGCGATCGCCATTTTTTTTTTTCCTTGTCTTCCTTCCCTAAGCGCGCGCGTGTAGTGGGGCGGGCCAGCATGTCAGCCAATCCCAGACACACACACAGCTAAGTGGACTTTTAGCCAGAGAAGCAACGGCATGTGTGATAGGAGGTCCATGTCACATGTCCCTGCATTATAAAAACGGACATTTTCCTCCAGCACGCCATTATCTGCCTTCTGCGTCCTTGGTATCAGTGATCACTGGCACAGCTCCTATCTCCGATACTGCTGTGTACGCTCCATACACAGCGCTGTACAGAATAGGGATAGCACTTTCTATCAGTCCTTTTAAGGGCTAATACCGGCAGGGTCAGAGCCGTAGGTGACAGGTCCGTGAAAACAGAGTTTAACAGCAAACACTGAGTGAACTTAGTGGCATCATAAACGTGGCTGCTGGACTTCTGTATTGTCCCACAAGTGCAAAGATATTTGCAGCACCGCTGCCTGCATTGCACACTCAAACTCATTATAACTAAGCCATTATACTAGCAAACACTGAGTGAACTTAGTGGCATCCTAAAAGTGGCTGTTGGACTTCTGTATTGTCCCACTAGTGCAAAGATATTTGCAGCACGTCTGCCTGCATTGCACACTCAAACTCATTGTTACTAAGCCATTATACTAGCAAACACTGAGTGAACTTAGTGGCATCCTAAACGTGGCTGTTGGACTTCTGTATTGTCCCACAAGTGCAAAGATATTTGCAGCACCGCTGCCTGCATTGCACACTCAAACTCATTATAACTAAGCCATTATACTAGCAAACACTGAGTGAACTTAGTGGCATCCTAAAAGTGGCTGTTGGACTTCTGTATTGTCCCACTAGTGCAAAGATATTTGCAGCACGTCTGCCTGCATTGCACACTCAAACTCATTGTTACTAAGCCATTATACTAGCAAACACTGAGTGAACTTAGTGGCATCATAAACGTGGCTGTTGGACTTCTTTATTGTCCCACTAGTGCAAAGATATTTGCAGCACGTCTGCCTGCATTGCACACTCAAACTCATTGTTACTAAGCCATTATACTAGCAAACACTGAATGAACTTAGTGGCATCCTAAACGTGGCTGTTGGACTTCTGTATTGTCCCACAAGTGCAAAGATATTTGCAGCACGTCTGCCTGCATTGCACACTCAAACTCATTGTTACTAAGCCATTATACTAGCAAACACTGAGTGAACTTAGTGGCATCCTAAACGTGGCTGTTGGACTTCTGTATTGTCCCACAAGTGCAAAGATATTTGCAGCACGTCTGCCTGAATTGCACACTCAAACTCATTGTTACTAAGCCATTATACTAGCAAACACTGAGTGAACTTAGTAGCATCCTAAACGTGGCTGTTGGACTTCTGTATTGTCCCACAAGTGCAAAGATATTTGCAGCATGTCTGCCTGAATTGCACACTCAAACTCATTGTTACTAAGCCATTATACTAGCAAACACTGAGGGAACTTAGTGGCATCCTAAACGTGGCTGTTGGACTTCTGTATTGTCCCACAAGTGCAAAGATATTTGCAGCACGTCTGCCTGCATTGCACACTCAAACTCATTGTTACTAAGCCATTATACTAGAAAACACTGAGTGAACTTAGTGGCATCCTAAACGTGGCTGTTGGACTTCTGTATTGTCCCACAAGTGCAAAGATATTTGCAGCACGTCTGCCTGCATTGCACACTCAAACTCATTCTTACTAAGCCATTATACTAGAAAACACTGAGTGAACTTAGTGGCATCCTAAACGTGGCTGTTGGACTTCTGTATTGTCCCTCAAGTCCAAAGATATTTGCAGCACGTCTGCCTGCATTGCACACTCAAACTCATTGTTACTAAGCCATTATACTAGCAAACACTGCTGCCAGTTTAAGGGCCGTAGTTGCATTGTCAGTGATAATTATTGTTGTTTATTCTGCTGTTAATAAAGCTAGACTACCGCTGCAATCTACACCACCTCTCAATTTTTACTACCACATTTTAAGTGCACAATCTTGTCGCAATCAAAATGAGGGGCAAAATGACAGATGCTGGTGGAAAGGGTAAGAGGCGTGTTGGAAAAGGCAAAAAAAGGGTTTGTCCGTGGGGAAGGTGGCAAAGCTCCATTAACATCTGCTAAAGATAAACCATCTTCCAGCAAAAGTAAGATGTCTACTACTTACCGTGGACAATCCGATGTGCTCCCTTTTTTACAGACACAAACAACTGGAACAAAGGTAGATGATGGCCAAAAAAGGAAAATGCTTGAATGGATCTCAAGTGGTCCAACAAGTGCCCTCTCCGCCACCTCAACTACCGCATCCAAAAAACACCAGTCCTCTGAGTTGTCATCCCAATCAAACTTGCTTTCTCTCAGCTCTGAAGTCTCCATCCGCCTTGCACAGTATAGTGGAACTGAGATGGCTGAGTCTGCAGAGCTGTTCAGTCACACTATAGCCTGGGAATCAGAGGTCTGCTCCCAAGCTACAGTGAGTACAGACCAGGAAATGGTCTGCAGTGATGCCCAGAACCTTTGTGACTCTGATTGGCCGTGAGGACTAGAGTTGAGCGCGGTTCGTGGTTCGTGGTTCTCCAGTTCTAGGCTCGAGTGATTTTGGGGCATGTTCTAGATCGAACTAGAACTCGAGCTTTTTGCAAAAGCTCGATAGTTCTAGAAACGTTCGAGAACGGTTCTAGCAGCCAAAAACCAGCTAAATCCTAGCTTGGTTTCTGCTGTAATAGTGTAAGTCACTCTGTGAATCACACTATTATGACATTTCAGTGTATAGTGTGCGTGAACAGCGCCTTCAGATCACTGCTGTTTCTATAATGGCGATCGCCATTTTTTTTTTTTTTTTCTTGTCTTCCTTCCCTAAGCACGCGCGTGTAGTGGGGCGGGCCAGCATGTCAGCCAATCCCAGACACACACACAGCTAAGTGGACTTTTAGCCAGAGAAGCAACGGCATGTGTGATAGGATGTCCATGTCACATGTCCCTGCATTATAAAAACGGACATTTTCCTCCAGGACGCCATTATCTGCCTTCTGCGTCTTTGGTGTCAGACATCACTGTCGCAGATCCGTCCTCCTGAGTCCTATCGCCGATACAGCTGTATGCGCTGCATACACAGCGTTAGACAGCTTAGGGAGAGCACTTTCTAGCAGTCCTTTTAAGGGCTCAAACCGGCAGGGTCAGAGAGCCATAGGTGACAGGTCCTGCAAACAGCAACAGCGTCTGTGTAGCCAAGGTCAGGGATTTCCTCCCTGCATTTCACCATTAGGAGGGAATAGAAAGGCAGGCTTCCATTCCTCTACCCAGAGCCCCACAATCCTGCCACTGTACCCTCCTGTCCTCTGCACACTCCAACTCATTATAACTAAGCCATTATACTAGCAAACAGTCAGTGTACCTAGTGGCATCCTAAACGTGGCTACTGGACTTTGCTATAGTCCCACTAGTGCAAAGACATTTGCAGAGCACGTCTGCCTGCATTGCAGACTCCAACTCTTTTTAACTAAGCCATTATACTATCAAACAGTCAGTGTACCTAGTGGCATCCTAAACGTGGCTATTGGACTTTGCTATAGTCCCACTAGTGCAAAGACATTTGCAGAGCACGTCTGCCTGCATTGCACACTCCAACTTTTTTAAACTAAGCCATTTTACTAGCAAACACTCAGTGTACCTAGTGGCATCCTAAACGTGGCTATTGGACTTTGCTATAGTCCCACTAGTGCAAAGACATTTGCAGAGCACGTCTGCCTGCATTGCAGACTCCAACTCTTTTTAACTAAGCCATTATACTAGCAAACAGTCAGTGTACCTAGTGGCATCCTAAACGTGGCTATTGGACTTTGCTATAGTCCCACTAGTGCAAAGACATTTGCAGAGCACGTCTGCTTGCATTGCACACTCCAACTTTTTTAAACTAAGCCATTTTACTAGCAAACACTCAGTGTACCTAGTGGCATCCTAAACGTGGCTATTGGACTTTGCTATAGTCCCACTAGTGCAAAGACATTTGCAGAGCACGTCTGCCTGCATTGCACACTCCAACTTTTTTAAACTAAGCCATTTTACTAGCAAACAGTCAGTGTACCTAGTGGCATCCTAAACGTGGCTATTGTACTTTTGTCTATTCACACTATTGTAAACATATTTGCAGCACGTCTGCCTGCATTGCACACTCCAACTTTTTTAAACTAAGCCATTATACTAGCAAACACTCAGTGTACCTAGTGGCATCCTAAACGTGGCTATTGTACTTTTGTCTATTCACACTATTGTAAACATATTTGCAGCACGTCTGCCTGCATTGCACACTCCACCTTTTTTTAACTAAGCCATTATACTAGCAAACACTCAGTGTACCTAGTGGCATCCTAAACGTGGCTATTGTACTTTTGTCTATTCACACTATTGTAAAGATATTTGCAGCACGTCTGCCTGCATTGCACACTCCACCTTTTTTAACTAAGCCATTATACTAGCAAACACTCAGTGTACCTAGTGGGATCCTAAACGTGGCTATTGTACTTTTGTCTATTCACACTATTGTAAACATATTTGCAGCACGTCTGCCTGCATTGCACACTCCAACTTTTTTAAACTAAGCCATTATACTTTTGTCTCCAGGAGGTGCATTGTGGTTCACCCTGGTTTGGGGCGGACCCAGGTTATAAAAGGGGCTGGAGCCAACAAGGAGGTGCACAGTCTTCTATTATGCTCCGAAAGAGCACACCTCCATGTGTTGAACCCATTGCGGCTTTAGGCCAGAGGTAGGCAGGGATAGGGTGTCGATGCAGGCCACCACCACAGTTGGTAACGCAGAACGGTTAAGACCAGCTCCTGTCCTACCAGTCCTGCTTGTGCAGCACAGTGGCATTAACAGGCCTGCTGCTGCTGATGCGCCTGCTGTCCACAGGTGTGCCCCTACGCACACGGTCAGCGTACTCAATGGCCCCTGTATTGTTAACAGGGAGTTCCTGGGCTGGGTGGGCATGTGGACCCTGTGACGCTAACAGGGCTCCCAGTCTCCAGATCCGAATGGCGTCTAACTCGGTTCAGGCTACTATTAGTTTCATAGCCACACAGCTCTGTATCCTCCACCAAACCTTCCAGTTGCCAACCTCTCCTTTTACAACTGGGAGCACGGTGGACACTGACTGCTGATGGGGATATATACCTTTCTCTTTCTTTTCTTATTAATTTTCGTTATATAGCGGTCACAGATTATATACCACTTTATCCAAATCTGCCAGTCCCACTGTAACAGATGGTGTTTCTTCAGCAAATGTTACAGTTGCTTAACCACCAAATCCACGGACCAAAACTTTTTTCCCCTTTCCAACACACCTGTTCCCCTTTCCAACAGCATCTGTCCTTTTTCAACTCATTTTGGGATATGACCAAAAGTGCAACTGTGCAGGGACACCGTACTCAACGCCATCTCAGCACAGCAGCCATCCCTCGGTCCCTCCGATGTGGACAAGTAAAAGACCATTTCCTCCTATCCATGACAAAGCGTTGAGATTCACTCTGTGCAGCACTGGTGTTTAGTGGAAAAGTAGATCTAAGATTGCGTACCACATTCTGCAGATACTCCTGTATACGTGCGTCCATTTCTATGGCAGGAATTAGTTCGCCAAATTTTGTCTTGTACCGGGGATGTAACAGTGTGGCAACCCAGTATTCAGGATTACTTCAAATTCATACAATCCGAGGGTCATGTAGGTAGTGCAGCAAGAAGGCGCTCATGTGTCTTGTGCATCCAGGAGGACCAAGTCCTTGGTGTGTTGGTGGCAGAGAGGTGAGAATCGTGCCTCCTTCCTCTGCCCTCTCCCCACAACCTCGCACAACCGAAATGTGAGCAAGCTCTCACTCATCTGCTGAGTCTTCCATGCCCATCGCCAGTTCGTCCTCCATTTCTTCATGGGCTCCTGCACTTTCATCAACACTTTTTGCTGATACTATGCACCCTTGTTAATCCCTCTCCCTCACCATGAATGCCGCATAGGTGCCGCTGACCATCTGGACCTCGTAGATCTTGTTATCCCTTCCGCATATGACTCCTCCTGTACTTCCTCCCCTTCCTCTTGTCCCAACACCTGACTCCGAATAATAATTACAGTGTGCTCCATCATGTAGATGACCAGAATTGTCACGCTGAGAATGACATTGCCAGTGCTTAACATCTTCGTCGACATTTGTGAACTGTGTAGCAGGGTGAATAGGTCCTTGATCTGACATCACTCCAGCAGCGTGATCTGCACCATCTCTTGATCAAGTTATCCCAGGCTATATGTCATACCGTATTTCAGCAGGGCTCTGCGGTGCTGCCACACACGCTGCAACATGTGCAGATTCCAATTCCTGCGTGTCGGAACATCGCATTTCCGGCGTTTAACTGCCAGACCCTAAGACTTCCGGAGTGATGAAAGTTGTTGAGCTGCTGTGTGCGCACGATGGAAGTGAGCACATAGCGAGCGTGCCCGCTGCACAATGCCATGTAGGCCGTGATGGTGTTTTAAAAATTGCTGGAGAATTCGGTTCAACACGTGAGCCATACAAGGCACGTGTGTCACATTGCCCTGAGGATGGCCCGCAGCCAGGTTTGCATCATTGCCGCACACAGCTGTTAAGTCACCAACGGAGTCCGCTCCGTCAATTTGTACTCCAGTCGCCAGGTGACAACGTGTTCCTTTCATGAATAGTGCTGATGATGGGAGAGTAGTCGATGCCAGCGGCGCAGGTGGACGCAGGTTATGCTCACCCACTGGGCTGCATTACCTTGACAGATGCAGAATCTCTGGCTGAATGTAGCTGGTGGGTATCTCACAGATGAAATACCATCATTCAGCTACAACCAATGGGAAGACACCACACCCTTTTTTATGCCCATCCTGTCTGCAGACCACTGCCAGACATAGCTATGAACCTCTGGTTAATTTTACCCCCAGTTCAGTTTTATGATTTTGTGTGCTTGTTACCTGACTACTTTTCCTGCTTGCTGTTTATGTACCTTGTTGGCCGATCCGCATTTCACCTCTGCTTGTTTTCTGATTAAGTCCTGGCCGTCCCATTCTGTTCCTGTTCCTCAATTAATGTTTTGACCCTGCCTGACTACTATTCTCTGGAATAGCGGTGTGACTCACATTTCCCATACATTTCAAAGTAAAACTTTGACCGCCTGATGGCATTGAGCTCTGCTGCCAGCATAGTAAGGAGGTGTGTGGTAGTCCTTGTGCGCAGTTGCAAGGAAGGGTGGCCTGACCACACAGGGTTTGCGCCAAGGTGGAGGACCCACACGAGGTTGAAGAGGCAGAAGCAGTGTATTAACTTCTACATACAGAAGAAGGATTGAAACAACTCGTGGGGACGGCAAGACTTGTACAGCAGACCCTTCTCCATCTCTCACCATAGTTTGCCAGTGCCCAGTCAGGGACATGTAATGACCCTGTCTATGCTTACTGGTCCAAGTATCTGTGTTGAAATGCACCCTGTCGCACACAGATTTTCTCAAGGAAGTGGTGATGTTGTGTGCGACATGCTGGTGTAGCGCGGGCATGGTTTTCTTGGAGAAGCAGTGGTGATTGGGCATCTGGTACTGGGGCACAGCGACAGACATAAGGTCTCTAAAATCCTGTGTGTCCACTAGGCGGAAAGGCAGCATTTCGGTAGCCAACAGCTTACAGAGGGATAGAGTCAACCACTTAGCTTTGTCACGGGTCGCAGGAAGTGGCCTTTTATTTGACCACATCTGAGGGACAGAGATCTGGCTGCTGTCTGTAGACGGTGTTGAGTAGGGTGTCCCTGGAAAAATGCAGGTTTGTGAGGAAAGTGCAGGCAGAGACATGATGTTGCCTTCATCTTGCCTTCAGATCTGTTCATCTTGTATCATTTTTAAAAAACACAGCAAGCAAGGGTTACTCCAAGCGGAGTCTCCCTTTTTTCCAAAAATTGGGCACACAGACACCCCATCAGTGGCAGCACTTGTGCCCTAGTTGCAAACAGGATGTTTTGATTTGCATCAAGCACATTCCAAATCCACAAGCATTTACTCTCCCCAGGATGACACAGGGGTTGTAAATTCCTTCTGGATCCATGACTTGTTAATTTTGATGAACGTCAGTCTGTCCACATTGTCACTGGACAGACGCGTGCGCTTATCTGTCAGCACACACCCAGCAGCACTGAAGACACGTTCAGAGACAACGCTGGCAGCTGTACACGACAAAATCTCCAAGGCGTAACTGGATAGCTCTGGCCATTTTTCTAGATTTGAAGCCCAAAATGAGCAAGGCTCTATTTGCAAAGTCATGGCATCGATGTTCATTTGTAGATACTCCTGTATCATCCTCTCCAGCCGTTGACTATGTGTCAGACTTGTTGTCTCTGGTGGCCTTGCAAAGGAGGGTCTAAAAAAATTATGAAAATATTCCATTAAATTGCTGTTACCAGCACCAGATACGGTCCTACTGGTACGTGTAGACTGTTGAAGATGACGAGACCGTCCCATGTTTGTCAAGTTACAACTGGAAGATTCACTCCCTGCACCTGCACGGTTGTTTGGTGGAAAAGCGGATCTAAGATCGAGTAACAGCTTCTGCTGATACTCCTGCATAAGTGCGTCCCTTTCTATGGCTGGAATTATGTCACAAAATTTGGACTTGTACCGGGGATCTAATAGTGTGGCAAGCCAGTAGTCATCATCACTTCTAATTTTGACAATACGAGGGTCATGTTGGAGGTAGTGCAACAAGAAGGCACTCATGTGTCTTGCGCAGCCATGCGGACCAAGTCCACGCTGTGTTTGTGGCATAGAGGTGCTAACCGTTCTTTCTTCCTCTGACATCTCCCCCCAACCTCTTTCAACTGAAATTTGACCAAGGTCCCCCTCATCTGCTGAGTCTTCCATGTCCATGGACAGTTCGTCCTCCATATCTTCATGTCCTCCTGCACCTTCCTCAACATCTCGCCTGCTACCATGCGCCCTTGTTGATCCCTGTCCCCCATGGTCCCATGCCTGGCGCCTTGGTGATGATGAACGTCTGGACCTTGGTGATGTTGTTGTGTCTTGCGCATATGAATCCTCCTGTAGTTCCTCCCCTTCCTGTTGTCCCACCCCCTGACTCCGAATAGTGTTTAGCGTGTGCTCCAGCATGTAAATGACTGGAATCGTCATGCTGATAATGGCATTGTCAGCGCTAAACATATTCGTCGCCATGTCGAAACTGTGCAGAAGGGTGCATAGGTCCTTGATCTGAGACCACTCTAGCAGTGTAATCTGCCCCACCTCTGCATCTCATTGGCCTAGGCTATACGTCATGACGTAATGCACCAGGGCTCGGTGGTGCTGTCTCTGTATCATGTGGAGAGTCGAATTCCAGCGTGTCGATACATCGCATTTCAGGTGATGAACCGGCAGGCTGAAAGACTTCTGGAGCAATGCAAGTCAAGTCAGCTGCGGCGTTTAAACGGCAGAAGTGAGCAGAGAGTGACCATGCCCTTTGCAGAAGCCCATCTAGGCCGTGATAGTGGGTTAAAATTGCTGGACAACAAGGTTCAACACGTGAGCCATACAAGGCACGTGTGCCAGCTTGCCCAGGCGAAGGGCCGCACCCAGGTTTGCAGCATTGTCGCACACGGCCTTACCAGGCTGCAGGTTGAGTGGAGACAACCATTTATTAAACTCGGACCGCAGAGCTGACCACAACTCCTCAGCTGTGTGACTCTTATTCCCAAGACATGTCAAGCTAAAGACCGCCTGATGCCGTTGCGCTCTGCTGCCAGCATAGTAATGAGGGTTGCGTGATTCCTTCTGCGCAGTGAGAACGCTGGTGGCCTGAACAGGCAGGCTTGGGGCGGAGGTGGAGGACCCAGATGAGGTGGAGGATGCAGAAGCAGTGGCGGAACTTGGACAGACAGAGGATTGACACACAAGTCGTGGGGACGGCAAGACTTGTGCAGCAGACCCTTCACCATCTATCACCATAGTTACCCAGTGCCCAGTCAGCGACATGTAACGTCCCTGTCCATGCTTACTGGTCCAAGTATCGGTAGTGAAATGCACCCGTTCACACACAGAGTTTCTCAAGGAAGCGGTGATGTTGTGTGCGACATGCTGGTGTAGCGCGGGCACACCTTTCTTAGAGAAGTAGTGGCGACTAGGCATCTGGTACTGGGGCACAGCGACAGACATAAGGTCTCTAAAATCCTGTGTGTCCACTAGGCGGAAAGGCAGCATTTCGGTAGCCAACAGCTTACAGAGGGATAGAGTCAACCTCTTAGCTTTGTCATGGGTCGCAGGAAGTGGCCTTTTATTTGACCACATCTGAGGGACAGAGATCTGGCTGCTGTGTGTAGACGGTGTTGAGTAGGGTGTCCCTGGAAAAATGCAGGTTTGTGAGGAAAGTGCAGGCGGAGACATGATGTTGCCTTCATCCAACGTTGGTGCTATCGATGTTTGAGAGAGCTGTACACAATCACTTGTTTCCCCTTCCAAACCAACTGACGACCTACCAAGCAAACTGCCTGTTGCGGTTACAGTGGTGGAAGTTGTGGGTGGAAAAACAGGTGTGACAGCTGTCCCCACAGTCCTAGAAGATGACGAGCGCGCGGATGCACTGGAAGGGGCAGGCGGTGGATGGTTGGCTCCGCTAGGCCGCATTGCAGCACGGTGAGCTTCCCACCAGGCCATATGATATTTATTCATGTGACGATGCATGGAAGAAGTTGTCAAACTGCTGAGGTTTTGACCTCTACTAAGATAACCATGCCAAATGTTACAGATCACATAATTTGGGCGATCTTTTTTTATGTCAAAAAAGGACCAGGCTAGGCAAGGCTTAGAGGCCATGCGACCTGTTGATCCACCCCGAATAATGCTCAGAGGCAGAGTGGTGGCTGAGGATGCAGTTGTAGACGTGCTACCAGTGCTCCGACTGTGTCCAGGAAGGCGCAAGGTTACTTCGTCGTCGGTTGCATCCTCCTCCACCGCCTCTGTTGACCTCCTCGAGTGTCTGACTGTGGGTTGACAGTAGGTGGGATCTAGAACTTAATCATCAATTGTTGTGTTTGCACTCCCCTCCCCCTCAGACCGAGCCTCTTCTTGCCCTGACCGAATATTTAAGTTGTCATCCCAATCGGGTATCTGCGTCTCATCTTCATCAGTATGTTCCTCATTGTCTATAACCACAGTTGTTGGAAAGGCAGCATTTTGGTAGCCAACAGTTTGCAGATGCTGAAAGTCAACCTCCAAGCCATGTCATGCCCTTCTAAAAGCATGTAAAACACAGCGAGGGGACTCCAACCACAGTCTCCCTCGTTTACACTAACTGTGCCACACACACCCCACTTGACTGGCATCGGTTGAGCCCCCTTTTGAAAAAGAAAAAGATGCTTTGCATGAAGCACTCTCAAAAATACGCGTGCCTTTCCCGTCCCCTGGCTGACCCAGGGGAAGAAAAGTCCGCTGAGAGC
The DNA here is from genome assembly GCF_048569485.1 of Anomaloglossus baeobatrachus. NCBI lineage: Eukaryota > Metazoa > Chordata > Amphibia > Anura > Aromobatidae > Anomaloglossus > Anomaloglossus baeobatrachus. Next base: position 617,575,208 of record NC_134353.1, on the reverse strand, counting down.
CATGACTTGTTCATCTTGTTTCTTTTAGAAACACAGCGAGGGGACTCCAACCACAGTCTCCCTCGTTTACACTAACTGTGCCACACACACCCCACTTGACTGGCATCAGTTGAGCCCCCTTTTGAAAAAGAAAAAGATGCTTTGCATGAAGCACTCTCAAAAATACGCGTGCCTTTCCCGTCCCCTGGCTGACCCAGGGGAAGAAAAGTCCGCTGAGAGCCATGACTTGTTCATCTTGTTTCTTTTAGAAACACAGCGAGGGGACTGCAACCACAGTCTCCCTCGTTTACACTAACTGAGCCACACACACCCCTCTTGACTGACATCAGTTGATGCCCCTTTTCAAAATGAAAAAGATGCTTTGCATGAAGCACTCTCAAAAATACGCGTGCCTTTCCCGTCCCTGGCTGACCCAGGGGAAGAAAAGTCCTCTGAGAGCCATGACTTGTTCATCTTGGTTCTTTTAGAGACACAGCGAGGGGACTCCAACCACAGTCTCCCTCGTTTCCACTAACTGGGCCACACACACCCCACTTGACTGGCATCGGTTGAGCCCCCTTTTGAAAAAGAAAAAGATGCTTTGCATGAAGCACTCTCAAAAATACGCGTGCCTTTCCCGTCCCCTGGCTGACCCAGGGGAAGAAAAGTCCGCTGAGAGCCATGACTTGTTCATCTTGGTTCTTTTAGAGACACAGCGAGGGGACTCCAACCACAGTCTCCCTCGTTTCCACTAACTGGGCCACACACACCCCACTTGACTGGCATCGGTTGAGCCCCCTTTTGAAAAAGAAAAAGATGCTTTGCATGAAGCACTCTCAAAAATACGCGTGCCTTTCCCGTCCCCTGGCTGACCCAGGGGAAGAAAAGTCCGCTGAGAGCCATGACTTGTTCATCTTGGTTCTTTTAGAGACACAGCGAGGGAACTCCAACCACAGTCTCCCTCGTTTCCACTAAATGGGCCACACACACCCCACTTGACTGGCATCAGTTGACCCAATTTTCAAGATGAAAAAGATGCTTTGCATGAAGCACTCTCAAAAATACGCGTGCCTTTCCCGTCCCCTGGCTGACCCAGGGGAAGAAAAGTCCGCTGAGAGCCATGACTTGTTCATCTTGTTTCTTTTAGAAACACAGCGAGGGGACTGCAACCACAGTCTCCCTCGTTTACACTAACTGTGCCACACACACCCCTCTTGACTGACATCAGTTGATGCCCCTTTTCAAAATGAAAAAGATGCTTTGCATGAAGCACTCTCAAAAATACGCGTGCCTTTCCCGTCCCCTGGCTGACCCAGGGGAAGAAAAGTCCTCTGAGAGACATGACTTGTTCATCTTGGTTCTTTTAGAGACACAGCGAGGGGACTCCAACCACAGTCTCCCTCGTTTCCACTAACTGGGCCACACACACCCCACTTGACTGGCATCGGTTGAGCCCCCTTTTGAAAAAGAAAAAGATGCTTTGCATGAAGCACTCTCAAAAATACGCGTGCCTTTCCCGTCCCCTGGCTGACCCAGGGGAAGAAAAGTCCGCTGAGAGCCATGACTTGTTCATCTTGGTTCTTTTAGAGACACAGCGAGGGGACTCCAACCACAGTCTCCCTCGTTTCCACTAACTGGGCCACACACACCCCACTTGACTGGCATCGGTTGAGCCCCCTTTTGAAAAAGAAAAAGATGCTTTGCATGAAGCACTCTCAAAAATACGCGTGCCTTTCCCGTCCCCTGGCTGACCCAGGGGAAGAAAAGTCCGCTGAGAGCCATGACTTGTTCATCTTGGTTCTTTTAGAGACACAGCGAGGGGACTCCAACCACAGTCTCCCTCGTTTCCACTAACTGGGCCACACACACCCCACTTGACTGGCATCGGTTGAGCCCCCTTTTGAAAAAGAAAAAGATGCTTTGCATGAAGCACTCTCAAAAATACGCGTGCCTTTCCCGTCCCCTGGCTGACCCAGGGGAAGAAAAGTCCGCTGAGAGCCATGACTTGTTCATCTTGGTTCTTTTAGAGACACAGCGAGGGGACTCCAACCACAGTCTCCCTCGTTTCCACTAAATGGGCCACACACACCCCACTTGACTGGCATCAGTTGACCCAATTTTCAAGATGAAAAAGATGCTTTGCATGAAGCACTCTCAAAAATACGCGTGCCTTTCCCGTCCCCTGGCTGACCCAGGGGAAGAAAAGTCCGCTGAGAGCCATGACTTGTTCATCTTGTTTCTTTTAGAAACACAGCGAGGGGACTGCAACCACAGTCTCCCTCGTTTACACTAACTGTGCCACACACACCCCTCTTGACTGACATCAGTTGATGCCCCTTTTCAAAATGAAAAAGATGCTTTGCATGAAGCACTCTCAAAAATACGCGTGCCTTTCCCGTCCCCTGGCTGACCCAGGGGAAGAAAAGTCCTCTGAGAGCCATGTCCACATTGTCAGTGGACAGACACGTGTGCTTATCTGCCAGCAGACCCCCAGCAGCACTGAAGACAGGTTCCGAGAGAACGCTGGCTGCAGGACACGACAAGATCCCCAAGGCGTACGTGGCGAGCTCAGGCAATTTATCCAGATTGGAAGTCTAAAATGAGCAGGGCTCAAGTTGCACAATAATGGAATCGATGTTTCCTTGCATATACTCATATATCTGTGTGTCCTCCTCTTTTTCCTTGTCCAGCTGTTTGGTTTTCGCATGAGTATATGTCCTTGTCACTTTCCCATGTGTTTGAGTTGTTTGTCACCTTTTGGACACCTTTGAGGGTGTTTTCTAGGTGTTTTTCTGTGTTTGTGATTGCCTGCCATTGTTTCCTATGCAGTTCGAGTTCGGTTCGTCGAACGTTCGACGAGCCGAACTCGAACGGGACCTCCGTTCGGCGAACCGACCTCGAGCCGAACCGGGACCGGTTCGCTCATCTCTAGTGAGGACCAAGTTTCTGAGCATAATGTTGACCCTTTTTCACCAACTGTAACACCTGTTGTTATAGACAATGAGGAACATACTGATGACGATGAGACGCAGATACCAGATTGGGATGACAACTTAAATATTCGGTCAGGGCAAGAAGAGGCTCGGTCTGAGGGTGAGGGGAGTGCAAACACAACAATTGATGAGGAAGTTCTAGATCCCACCTACTGTCAACCCACAGTCAGGCACTCGAGGAGGTCAACAGAGGTGGTGGAGGAGGATGCAACTGATGACGAAGTTACCTTGCGCCTTCCTGGACAGAGTCAGAGTACTGGTAGCACGTCTACAACTGCATCCTCAGCCACCACTCTGCCTCTGAGCACTAGTCGGGGTGGATCAACAGGTCGCATGCCCTCTAAGCCTTGCCTAGCCTGGTCCTTTTTTGACATAGCAAAAGATCGCCCAAATTATGTGATCTGTAAAATTTGTCGTGATTCTATTAGTAGAGGGCAAAACCTCAGCAGTTTGACAACTTCTTCCATGAATCGTCACATGAATAAATATCATATGTCCCGGTGGGAAGCTCACCTTGCTGCAATGTGACCTAGCGGAGCGAACCATCCACCGCCTGCCCCTTCTAGTGCATCCGCGCGCTCTTCATCTTCTAGGACTGTGGGGACAGCTGTCACACCTGTTTTTCCACCCACAACTTCCACCACTGTAACCGCAACAGGCAGTTTGCTTGGTAGGTCGTCAGTTGGTTTGGAAGGGGAAACAAGTGCGTGTGTACAGCTCTCTCAGCCATCGATAGCACCAACGTTGGATGAAGGCGACATAATGTCTACGCCTGCACTTTATTTACAAACCTGCATTTTTCCAGGGACACCCTACTCAACACCGTCTACACACAGCAGCCAGATCTCTGTCCCTCAGATGGTTGGCTCCGCTAGGCCGCATTGCAGCACGGTGAGCTTCCCACCAGGCCATATGATATTTATTCATGTGACGATGCATGGAAGAAGTTGTCAAACTGCTGAGGTTTTGACCTCTACTAAGATAACCATGCCAAATGTTACAGATCACATAATTTGGGCGATCTTTTTTTATGTCAAAAAAGGACCAGGCTAGGCAAGGCTTAGAGGCCATGCGACCTGTTGATCCACCCCGAATAATGCTCAGAGGCAGAGTGGTGGCTGAGGATGCAGTTGTAGACGTGCTACCAGTGCTCCGACTGTGTCCAGGAAGGCGCAAGGTTACTTCGTCGTCGGTTGCATCCTCCTCCACCGCCTCTGTTGACCTCCTCGAGTGTCTGACTGTGGGTTGACAGTAGGTGGGATCTAGAACTTAATCATCAATTGTTGTGTTTGCACTCCCCTCCCCCTCAGACCGAGCCTCTTCTTGCCCTGACCGAATATTTAAGTTGTCATCCCAATCGGGTATCTGCGTCTCATCTTCATCAGTATGTTCCTCATTGTCTATAACCACAGTTGTTGGAAAGGCAGCATTTTGGTAGCCAACAGTTTGCAGATGCTGAAAGTCAACCTCCAAGCCATGTCATGCCCTTCTAAAAGCATGTAAAACACAGCGAGGGGACTCCAACCACAGTCTCCCTCGTTTACACTAACTGTGCCACACACACCCCACTTGACTGGCATCGGTTGAGCCCCCTTTTGAAAAAGAAAAAGATGCTTTGCATGAAGCACTCTCAAAAATACGCGTGCCTTTCCCGTCCCCTGGCTGACCCAGGGGAAGAAAAGTCCGCTGAGAGCCATGACTTGTTCATCTTGTTTCTTTTAGAAACACAGCGAGGGGACTGCAACCACAGTCTCCCTCGTTTACACTAACTGTGCCACACACACCCCTCTTGACTGACATCAGTTGATGCCCCTTTTCAAAATGAAAAAGATGCTTTGCATGAAGCACTCTCAAAAATACGCGTGCCTTTCCCGTCCCCTGGCTGACCCAGGGGAAGAAAAGTCCTCTGAGAGACATGACTTGTTCATCTTGGTTCTTTTAGAGACACAGCGAGGGGACTCCAACCACAGTCTCCCTCGTTTCCACTAACTGGGCCACACACACCCCACTTGACTGGCATCGGTTGAGCCCCCTTTTGAAAAAGAAAAAGATGCTTTGCATGAAGCACTCTCAAAAATACGCGTGCCTTTCCCGTCCCCTGGCTGACCCAGGGGAAGAAAAGTCCGCTGAGAGCCATGACTTGTTCATCTTGGTTCTTTTAGAGACACAGCGAGGGGACTCCAACCACAGTCTCCCTCGTTTCCACTAACTGGGCCACACACACCCCACTTGACTGGCATCGGTTGAGCCCCCTTTTGAAAAAGAAAAAGATGCTTTGCATGAAGCACTCTCAAAAATACGCGTGCCTTTCCCGTCCCCTGGCTGACCCAGGGGAAGAAAAGTCCGCTGAGAGCCATGACTTGTTCATCTTGGTTCTTTTAGAGACACAGCGAGGGGACTCCAACCACAGTCTCCCTCGTTTCCACTAACTGGGCCACACACACCCCACTTGACTGGCATCGGTTGAGCCCCCTTTTGAAAAAGAAAAAGATGCTTTGCATGAAGCACTCTCAAAAATACGCGTGCCTTTCCCGTCCCCTGGCTGACCCAGGGGAAGAAAAGTCCGCTGAGAGCCATGACTTGTTCATCTTGGTTCTTTTGGAGACACAGCGAGGGGACTCCAACCACAGTCTCCCTCGTTTCCACTAAATGGGCCACACACACCCCACTTGACTGGCATCAGTTGACCCAATTTTCAAGATGAAAAAGATGCTTTGCATGAAGCACTCTCAAAAATACGCGTGCCTTTCCCGTCCCCTGGCTGACCCAGGGGAAGAAAAGTCCGCTGAGAGCCATGACTTGTTCATCTTGTTTCTTTTAGAAACACAGCGAGGGGACTGCAACCACAGTCTCCCTCGTTTACACTAACTGTGCCACACACACCCCTCTTGACTGACATCAGTTGATGCCCCTTTTCAAAATGAAAAAGATGCTTTGCATCCCCTGACCCAGGGGAAGAAAAGTCCTCTGAGAGCCATGTCCACATTGTCAGTGGACAGACACGTGTGCTTATCTGCCAGCAGACCCCCAGCAGCACTGAAGACAGGTTCCGAGAGAACGCTGGCTGCAGGACACGACAAGATCCCCAAGGCGTACGTGGCGAGCTCAGGCAATTTATCCAGATTGGAAGTCTAAAATGAGCAGGGCTCAAGTTGCACAATAATGGAATCGATGTTTCCTTGCATATACTCATATATCTGTGTGTCCTCCTCTTTTTCCTTGTCCAGCTGTTTGGTTTTCGCATGAGTATATGTCCTTGTCACTTTCCCATGTGTTTGAGTTGTTTGTCACCTTTTGGACACCTTTGAGGGTGTTTTCTAGGTGTTTTTCTGTGTTTGTGATTGCCTGCCATTGTTTCCTATGCAGTTCGAGTTCGGTTCGTCGAACGTTCGATGAGCCGAACTCGAACGGGACCTCCGTTCGGCGAACCGGCCTCGAGCCGAACCGGGACCGGTTCGCTCATCTCTAGTGAGGACCAAGTTTCTGAGCATAATGTTGACCCTTTTTCACCAACTGTAACACCTGTTGTTATAGCCAATGAGGAACATACTGATGACGATGAGACGCAGATACCAGATTGGGATGACAACTTAAATATTCGGTCAGGGCAAGAAGAGGCTCGGTCTGAGGGTGAGGGGAGTGCAAACACAACAATTGATGAGGAAGTTCTAGATCCCACCTACTGTCAACCCACAGTCAGGCACTCGAGGAGGTCAACAGAGGTGGTGGAGGAGGATGCAACTGATGACGAAGTTACCTTGCGCCTTCCTGGACAGAGTCAGAGTACTGGTAGCACGTCTACAACTGCATCCTCAGCCACCACTCTGCCTCTGAGCACTAGTCGGGGTGGATCAACAGGTCGCATGCCCTCTAAGCCTTGCCTAGCCTGGTCCTTTTTTGACATAGCAAAAGATCGCCCAAATTATGTGATCTGTAAAATTTGTCGTGATTCTATTAGTAGAGGGCAAAACCTCAGCAGTTTGACAACTTCTTCCATGAATCGTCACATGAATAAATATCATATGTCCCGGTGGGAAGCTCACCTTGCTGCAATGTGACCTAGCGGAGCGAACCATCCACCGCCTGCCCCTTCTAGTGCATCCGCGCGCTCTTCATCTTCTAGGACTGTGGGGACAGCTGTCACACCTGTTTTTCCACCCACAACTTCCACCACTGTAACCGCAACAGGCAGTTTGCTTGGTAGGTCGTCAGTTGGTTTGGAAGGGGAAACAAGTGCGTGTGTACAGCTCTCTCAGCCATCGATAGCACCAACGTTGGATGAAGGCGACATAATGTCTACGCCTGCACTTTATTTACAAACCTGCATTTTTCCAGGGACACCCTACTCAACACCGTCTACACACAGCAGCCAGATCTCTGTCCCTCAGATGTGGACAAATAAAAGGCCACTTCCTGCGACCCATGACAAAGCTAAGAGGTTGACTTTATCCCTCTGTAAGCTCTTGGCTACCGAAATGCTGCCTTTCCGCCTGGTGGACACACAGGATTTTAGAGACCTTATGTCTATCGCTGTGCCCCAGTACCAGATGCCCAGTCGCCACTACTTCTCTAAGAAAGGTGTGCCTGCGCTATACCAGCATGTCGCACACAATATCACCACTTCCTTGAGAAACTCTGTGTGTCAACGGGTGCATTTCACCACCGACACTTGGACCAGTAAGCATGGACAGGGACGTTACATGTCGCTGACTGGGCACTGGGTAACTATAGTGATAGATGGTGAAGGGTCTGCTGCACAAGTCTTGCCGTCCCCACGACTTGTGTGTCAATCCTCTGTCTGTCCAAGTTCCGCCACTGCTTCTGCCTCCTCCACCTCATCTGGGTCCTCCACCTCCGCCCCAAGCCTGCCTGGTCAGGCCACCAGCGTTCGCACTGCGCAGAAGGAATCACGCACCCCTCATTACTATGCTGGCAGCAGAGCGCAACGGCATCAGGCGGTCTTTAGCTTGACATGTCTTGGGAATAGGAGTCACACAGCTGAGGAGTTGTGGTCAGCTCTGCGGTCCGAGTTTAATAAATGGTTGTCTCAACTCAACCTGCAGCCTGGTAAGGCCGTGTGCGACAATGCTGCAATCCTGGGTGCGGCCCTTCGCCTGGGCAAGGTGACACACGTGCCTTGTATGGCTCACGTGTTGAACCTTGTTGTCCAGCAATTTTTAACACACTATCCCGGCCTAGATGGCCTTCTGACCAGGGCACGAAAACTGTCTGCTCACTTCCGCCGTTCAACCGCCGCAGCTGAGCAACTTGCATCGCTCCAGAAGTCTTTCGGCCTGCCGGTTCATCGCCTGAAATGCGATGTGGCGACACGCTGGAATTCGACTCTCCACATGTTACAGCGACTGTGGTAGCACCGCCGAGCCCTGATGCAATACCTCATGACGTATAGCCTGGGCCAACGAGATGCAGAGGTGGGGCAGATCACCCTGATGGAGTGGTCTCAGATCAAGGACCTATGCACCCTTCTGCACAGTTTCGACATGGTGACGAATATGTTTAGCGCTGACAATGCCATTATCAGCATGACAATTCCAGTCATTTACATGCTGGAGCACACGCTAAACACTATTCGGAGTCAGGGGGTGGGACAACAGGAAGGGGAGGAACTACAGGAGAATTCATATGCGCAAGGGACAACAACATCACTAAGGTCCACACGTTCATCATCACCAACGCGGCAGGCATGGGACCATGGGGGACAGGGATCAACAAGGGCGCATGGTAGCAGGCGAAATGTTGAGGAAGGTGCAGGAGAACATGAAGAAATGGATGACGAATTGTCCATGGACATAGAAGACTCAGCGGATGAGGGAGACCTTGGTCAAATTTCAGTTGAAAGAGGTTGGGGGGAGATTGTCAGAGGAAGAAAGAACGGCTAGCACCTCTATGCCACAAACACAGCGTGGACTTGGTCCGCATGGCTGCGCAAGACACATGAGCGCCTTCTTGCTGCACTACCTCCAACATGACCCTCGTATTGTCAAAATTAGAAGTGATGATGACTACTGGCTTGCCACACTATTAGATCCCCGGTACAAGTCCAAATTTTGTGACATAATTCCAGCCATAGAAAGGGACGCACGTATACAGGAGTATCAGCAGAAGCTGTTACTCGATCTTAGCTCGGCTTTTCCACCAAACAACCGTGCAGGTGCAGGAAGTGACTCTCCCAGTTGTAACTTGACAAACGTGGGACGGTCTCGTCATCTTCAACAGTCTACCCGTACCAGTAGCACCGTATCTGGTGCTGGTAACAGCAATTTTATGGAATCTTTTCAGAATTTTTTTAGACCGTCCTTTGCAAGGCCACCAGAGACAACAAGTCTGACACATAGTCAATGGCTGGAGAGGATGATACAGGAGTATCTCCAAATGAACATTGATGCCAAGACTTTGCAAATGGAGCCTTGCTCATTTTGGGCTTCAAATCTTGAAAAATGGCCTGAGCTCTCCAGTTACGCCATGGAGATTTTGTCGTGTCCAGCTGCCAGCGTTGTCTCTGAACGTGTCTTCAGTGCTGCTGGGTGTGTGCTGACAGATAATCGCACACGTCTGTCCAGTTTACAATGTGGACAGACTAACGTTCATCAAAATGAACAAGTCATGGATCCACAAGGAATTTACTACCCCTGTGTCATCCTGGGGAGAGTAAATGCTTGTGGATTTGGAATGTGCTTGATGCAAATCAAAACATCCTGTTTGCAACTAGGGCCCAGGTGCAGCCACTGATGGGGTGTCTGTGTGGCCCAATTTTTGGAAAAAAAGGAGACTCCACTTGGAGTAACCCTTGCTTGCTGTGTTTTTTAAAAGGAGCCAAGATGAACAAGTCATGGTTCAGCAAAAACTTTGCTACCTACCCCGGTGTCATCCTGGGGACGGTTAAGAATGACGTATTTTTGAATATGCTTGATGCAAATCTAGCTGTGAAGTGTACAACTGGGGCACAAGTGCTGCCACTGAAGGGGTGGGTGTGTGGCCCAATTTTTGGAAAAAAGGGAGACTCCGCTTGGAGTAACCCTTGCTTACAGTGTTTTTAAAAAGGAGCCAAGATGAACAGAGCTGGGATCAGGAAAGACTTTGCTACCTACCCCGGTGTCATCCTGGGGACGGTAAAGAATGGCGTATTTTTGAATGTGCTTGATGAAAATCTAGCTGGGAAATGTACAACTGGGGCACAACTGCTGCCACTGAAGGGGTGGGTGTGTGCGTGTGGCCCAATTTTTGGAAAAAAGGGAGACTCCGCTTGGAGTAACCCTTGCTTATATTTTTTTTTTAAAAATGATCCAAGATGCACAGCGCTGGGATCAGGAAAGACTTTGCTACCTACCCCGGTGTCATCCTGGGGACGGTTAAGGATGGCGTATTTTTGAATGTGCTTGATGCAAATCTAGCTGTGAAGTGTACAACTGGGGCACAACTGCTGCCACTGATGGGGTTAGTGTCTGTGTGGCCCAATTTTTGGAAAAAAGGGAGACTCCGCTTGGAGTAACCCTTGCTTGCCGTGTTTTTTAAAAGGAGCCAAGATGAACAGAGCTGGGATCAGGAAAGACTTTGCTACCTACCTCGGTGTCATGCTGGGGACGGTTAAGAATGGCGTATTTTTGAATGTGCTTGATGCAAATCTAGCTGTGAAGTGTACAACTGGGGCACAACTGCTGCCACTGAAGGGGTGGGTGTGTGGCCCAATTTTTGGAAAAAAGGGAGACTCCGCTTGGAGTAACCCTTGCTTACAGTGTTTTTAAAAAGGAGCCAAGATGAACAGAGCTGGGATCAGGAAAGACTTTGCTACCTACCCCGGTGTCATCCTGGGGACGGTTAAGAATGGCGTATTTTTGAATGTGCTTGATGCAAATCTAGCTGTGAAGTGTACAACTGGGGCACAAGTGCTGCCACTGAAGGGGTGGGTGTGTGGCCCAATTTTTGGAAAAAAGGGAGACTCCGCTTGGAGTAACCCTTGCTTACAGTGTTTTTAAAAAGGAGCCAAGATGAACAGAGCTGGGATCAGGAAAGACTTTGCTACCTACCCCGGTGTCATCCTGGGGACGGTTAAGTATGGCGTATTTTTGAATGTGCTTGATACAAATCTAACTGTGAAGTGTACAACTGGGGCACAACTGCTGCCACTGAAAGGGTTAGTGTCTGTGTGGCCCAATTTTTGGAAAAAAGGGAGACTTCGCTTGGAGTAACCCTTGCTTACAGTGTTTTTTAAAAGGAGCCAAGATGAACAGAGCAGGGATCAGGAAAGACTTTGCTACCTACCCCGGTGTCATCCTGGGGACGGTTAAGAATGGCGTATTTTTTAATGTGCTTGATGCAAATCTAGCTGTGAAGTGTACAACTGGGGCACAAGTGCTGCCACTGAAGGGGTGGGTGTGTCTGTGGGGCCCAATTTTTGGAAAAAAGGGAGACTCCGCTTGGAGTCACCTTGCGGTGTTTTACATGATTTTAGAAGGGCGTGCCATGCCTATATCTGTGTTTCCTCCTCTTTTTCCTTGTCCAGCTCTTTTGTTTTCGCATGAGTATATGTCCTTGTCACTTTCCCATGTGTTTGTGTTGTGTTGTGAGTTGTTTGTCACCTTTTGGACACCTTTGAGGGTGTTTTCTAGGTGTTTTTATGTGTTTGTGAATGCCTGCCATTGTTCCCTTTGCGGTTCGAGCTCGGTTCGTCGAACGTTCGACGAACCGAACTCGAACGGGACCTCCGTTTGACAAAACGAACTCGAGCCGAACCACGACCGGTTCGCTCATCTCTAGTCTTCACTATGTAAATGCTGTTTTTATAGTGTGATTTTTTTTGCTTTTAACTGAAAAAAAACTACACTTTACAAAAAGTTTTCATAAATATTACCTTAGTAGAAGATTCTCTATCCAAATCCCTTAGATTATACAAGCGTCTTCATCTATTTATGTTCTATATCAACAACACATTCAACAGCGCAGTACAGTAGTCCTAGTTACGAGTTATGCTACTCGTACCCTTCTCTCTCCTATTTCTGTCCTCACATCCTACATACAACCAATAACACGTAAGGGCACCCAAAAGGTTACTGTCTAAAACCAGTTCATCATCTTTATATGTAATCAATAAACTAGCATAATGATGGCCGGCGAGATCTACAAGTGTGCTCACCTTTTGTGTCCCCCTTTTTTTTTCCCCATAGATTGTAAGCTTTCGAGCAGGGCCCTCATTCCTTCTGTAGCTGGTGAATTATGTACTATTTGTTTTGTATTTGTCTATACAACCCCCACCTCATTGTAAAGTGCTGCAGAATATGTTGGCACTATATAAATAAACTTTATTATTATTATTATTATTATTATTATTATTATTATTATTACCCATATCACCCCTTTTCTCTCTGTAATGCAGTACTGTATACCACATCTCCCATATCATCCCCTTTCTTTCCTAACTTGAATACCTCTGCTTTCGACAAGCTGACATCTTTCTAACCCATAATGTGACCTCATAGTCACCGCTGAACAACACTGAATGTGAGTGGTCAAAGATCTCTTTAAACACATCTATAAACTGCATCCCGAAGACCTTCAGAGAGAAATAGATGTCTTTGATTCTTGCACGCCTGATTGAACTGTTCTTAAAAGCGGGTCAACAGGCACTAAAATGAATAAGAAGCCATTTAATTCAATGCTCACATGGGAAAATATGATTTATCACTGATCAGAACTTTACTTTGCATATTTTTGAGAAATGATTTCATAGGGTGGCAAATTTTGCATGTTGTGACAATTTTTTAGTCAAATATAATTTTGTCTTACCTTTTCCCCCCAAAAAGAGACCAAACTGCCAATCTAATGATCTAATTGTGCTATGAAAACTGTATTTTAACTAGTAATGGTGGGACCAATCTTTTTCAACTGGCTAACACAGTACCAAACCTTTTTTCTTTCAACTGGTAATGGTGGAGCACCTAAAAAGATTCAAGTCAAGTGTTGAAAATTATGTTGGTACTATAATAATAATAATAATAATAATAATCTTTATTTGTATAGCATCAATATGTTCTGCAGCACTTTACAATTCAGAGGTTCATATACAAACAATCATAAGTAACAGTTTAAGAAAATACAATAAATAAAGCAATAATAATAACAACCCTTCTTGTAAGAGCTTACAATCTATAATGGAGTGAGGTGGGGGTGACAAGGTATAGGTGCCTATTTATAATGACAATCCAGTCATCTCAAAGAAATGGGGGATAGATAAAGGCTGCATGAGCCACTCACCAGCCAATCTTTGTGATGCTTTTGGGTGCTGTGGAGTCTGATGGAGAGTTATGTTCTGAGAAGTAGTGGAGGGGCTCTATATGAATTGACCTGACCACAACCTACTCACATTCTCTTCCCTCTCTTCTCCAAATACACAAAGTTTCATACCCATACAGAAATTTCAATCACCTTGATTTACACTCACTTTCTCAGTCCCTTCTCCCTCTCACAGACATTGCTTCTTCACACAATTCAGATGCTGCTGCCACTTTATATAACACCACCATCTCTGCAGCTCTTTAATCGGCTGCCCCCCTCAAGCATACCAAAACTCGCACAATCAACAGGCAACATTGGCACATGTGTGCCGCCCCCGCATCAGCAGGCTGGCTGCTCGGATTCGGATCCACGGTGGCTCGAGGGGTCTTTGGACAATGGGGGTCGGGGTTGTGCGGCCACTCGGTTAAAAGGGGGAGTATTTACATAAGATGGTATAGTTAAAGTTCGTGTTGCCACCCGTGGTGCGTGGTAGGATGGAGTACCACCGCTGTGATTGGGAGTACCTGGTGGCGATGGTGTGGGCAGTTAGGTGTTTACCCCTCCACGGGTAGGGGGATGCCTCGGGACTCGGTGAAAGTGACGGGGAGGTGCCATTGGGACGGTAAGGGTCACTTGTGTACTCACTCTGTCCAATAACACTGACACCGACAACTGTGGTAAAACAAAGTTCTGGACACCGCTGTTGCTGAGAGGGAGCATGCCTGGATCCCATGCCCATTGGTGTTGCCTGTTAGCCTGTGACCTTTGACTTGGTACCTAGTCTTCTGGTTGGTTCCTTTAGTGTAAAACTAATCGGGTCCCGCTCACCAGTATGGCTGACTGGGTGAGCTTGCTCTCAGGGTTCATGCTTGGGATTTTCTGGACCATGTAGTGGGAAAGTCCTACCCCCCTCATTGCGCTAGTACCCCGATTTTGGAGCTGGTGAAGAATGGATCTTTAAGGCTCCGTCCTCGTTGGGTAAATTGCCAGGAAGCCTGAAGCTACTTCCTGACCTAGGGTCCACGTACCCCGTCGTGCCCTGGCTCCTGCCCGGTGATGGCACAAGGCCCCCCCTTCAAGTAACCTCCCAAGTGGGCGACCCTATTCCACTCAGGTTGGCCACTGGTGTGTCTGGTGGGTGTGGTGCATAGTGTTCCTAGGATTTTGATTAGCTTGTTCTTAGCAACACCAAAGGTCAGGGACCCGTAACCAAGGAGGAGGTGGATATTGTACACAAGGGCACATTGCACAATACCCTATGACGACCTGATAGGCCAGGGCGTCACACATGAGCCAGACTAAAGAACTGAGATGGGCTTCCAGAATTGCTGAGCGCAGATGGAAGAGGTTTCATTCCGCCGAGCACTTCATTGCATATAAAGAATTCCTCACCACTTTCAAGGCCACACTTACTGCTGCAAAATAAACCTACTTCTCATCTTTCATATGCTCTCTATCTCACAACCCTAAACAGCTAGTCAACACTTTCAATTCTCTCCTCTGTCCCCCAGCACCACCTCCCTCTCCTCTCATCTCAGCTGATGTTTTTGCCTCTTTCTTCAAGCAGAAGATTGATAACATCAGATTAAGCTTTGGCCCACAATCCCCACAACCCCTCATCATAGCTACTCAGCCCTCTTCCTCCAAATCCAGCTTCACCACCATGACAGATCATCTTTCCACTCTTCTCTCAAGATCACAGCTCACCACCTGTCTGCTCGACCCACTCCCATCCCACCTCAACCCAAATCTCACCACAGTCTTCATCCCAGCCGTAACCCATCTCTTCAACCTATCACTAACAACTGGTGTATTCCTATCATGATTTAAACATGCCTCCATCACACCCATCCTCAAAAAGCCCTCACTAGACCCTTCCTCCGTGTCAAACTATTGCCCCATATCACTTCTCCCTTATGCATCCAAACTACTGGAACAGCATGTCCATCTTGAACTGTCCTCACACCTCTCTATCTGCTCCCTCTTTGATCGGCTGCAATCTGGCTTCCGACCACATCACTCTACTGACACTGCCCTAACTAAAGTCGCCAATGACCTACTAACTACCAAAGCCAAGCAACACTACTCTATCCTCCTCCTCCTGGACCTGTCCTCTGCCTTCGACACAGTAGACCACTCCCTCCTACTACAGATTCTCTCATCTCTGGGCATCATAGACTAGGCCCTATCTTGGATCTCTTCATACCTAACTAACCGAACTTTCAGCGTCTCCGATTCTCACACCACCTCCACATCTCACCTTTTATCCGTTAGTGTGCCCCAAGGTTCAGTTCTTGGACCCCTGCTCTTCTTCATCTAAACCTTTGGCCTGGGACAGCTCATAGCATCCCACAGCTTTCAGTATCATCACCACAAAGACATACAGATAGGGACCTTAGATTGTGAGCTCCAACAGGGACAGTGTTGCTGTTGTATGTAAAGTGCTATGGAATTAATAGCGCTATGTAAATGAATACATATTATTATTATTATTAATAATATTATTATTATATTATATGCCGATGCCACACAGATCTACTTCTCTGGACCTGACATTACCTCCTTACTAACTAATGTCTGCCTGCTATTTCATCCCTCTCTGTGCGATTCCGAAAACTTAACAAGGACAAAACAGAATTCATTGTCTTTCCTCCTCCTCATTCAACTCCTCCAACAAGCCTATCTATCAAAGTTGATAGCTACTCCCTTTCCCCTGTCTCACAAGCTCGTTGCCTTGGAGTGACCCTCGACACTGCTCTATCTTTCAAGTTGCACATCCAAGCCCTCTTCACCTCATACCGACTACAACTCAAAGACATCTCCCAGATTCGTTTTTTCCTTAACCAAGTATCAGCAAAAACATTACTACATGACCTCATCATCTCCCGCCTTGACTACTGCAACCTCCTGCTCTGCGGCCTCCCTTCCAACACTCTCGCACCAGTCGAATCTATCCTAAACTCGGCGACCTGCTTAATCCACCTCTCTCCTCGCTATTCTCCAGCCTCGCCATTCTGCTAATCCCTTCATTGACTTCCCATTGCCAAAACACTCCAGTTCAAAACATTAACCATGACATACAAAGCCATCCATAACTTGTCTCCTCCTTACATCTGTGACTTAAGGGTGCTTTACACGCTGCGATATCGGTACCGATATCGCTAGCGAGCGTACCCGCCCCCGTCGGTTGTGCGACACGGGCAAATCACTGCCCATGGCGCACAACATCGCTAACATCCGTCACACGTACTTACTTGCCTAGCGACGTCGCTGTGACCGGCGAACCGCCTCCTTTCTAAGGGGGCGTTTTGTTCGGCGTCATAGCGATGTCACTAAGTGGCCGCCCAATAGCAGAGGAGGGGCGGAGATGAGCGGGCCAAACATCCCGCCCACCTCCTTCCTTCCTCATTGCCGACGGGATGCAGGTACGGTGAGTTTCCTCGTTCCTGCGGTGTCACACATAGCGATGTGTGCAGCCGCAGGAACGACAAACAACCTCGCTACTCACCTGTCAACGATTTTTGGTGTTGCAGCGACCTCTCCAATACCAACGATTTTTACCTCTTTTCCGATCGTTTGAGGTCGCTCAGAGGTGTTACATGCTGTGATGTCGCTAATGATGCCGGATGTGCGTCACAAACAGTGTGACCCCAACGATACCGGTACGGAATCCTTGCAGCTATACGGGGTTCTGGCGCACTGGTTAGTGGACAGATCTGTAACCATTGGTGCAGCTAGCTATAGAGAGCAAAGAAGCTGCGGGTTCTGACTCGCTTAGTGACGGACAGAGCTGTGGCCGCTGCCGCCTAAAAATACGGTGGGCCATGGTAACTGGCGACTTGTGAGGCACTGACCCTGGACAGCATGTGTGTCCTTGCTGTAGGCCCTTTATAGGACATGCCAGTGGTATACAGTGCTGGAGACCATTCTTGTTGTCCTAGAATAAAGGCAACATCCTCCCCCGCCCCGAAGGAGATCCTGGGAGCCCTCCCCCGCCACCGGTGGATTGTTTCTGCAGGGGTCCCTGTAATCAGGGGTATTGCATAGCTAGCAACCAGTCAGGGAGGATCTCACCTTGGCACTGCCTCAGTCCAGGCTAGTGGAGATGGCAGAGTCAGCTTGCTGTGCCCGGTCACACCGGTGCAGTGTATCAACTCAGAGCCTGCTTGAGGGACTGAGGAAGTTTTCATCTGCCTTGGGCTCTGGAAAATTGGTGCCATGAGACCCGTCATCCAGTGAGATGCAGCCCAGGATCCAGCGTTGCAGGAGGGGGTGCGGGGAGGCGACACTCCACGTTCCCGCCTGTTGATGGTGTTGGGGAGATCGGTCCCTAGGGGAAACCGTCGCCCTCTAAAAAGAAAAAATCTTGAAGAGATGTGCCTCCTACAGACACTAAGCTAAAACTGAGGTAACCTGGCTCGGCCAGGGAGTGTATACTGCAGAGGAGGAGCTAATGTCTTTTGCATCTACTTAGTGTCCTCCTATGGATAAGCATCATAACGATAGTTAGTGATGTTGCAGCGTGTAAAGCACTCTTAAGTCTCCCAGTACCTACCTGCACGCAACCTCAGATCCTCACAAGATCTTCTTCTCTACTCCTCTCTTATCTCCTCTTCCCACAATCGCATACAAGATTTCTCCCATGCCTCCCCCTTACTGTGCTATACCCCAGCATATCAGACTCTCTCCTAACGTGGAAAGCTTCAAGAGAAACCCGAGGGCCCATCTCTTCCAACAAGCCTACAACCTACAATATCCCTCAGTCTAGTACACCACTGTGCAATCAGCTCTGTCCTATTGTACCCTCACCTATTCCCTGTAGACTCTGAGCCATCACGGGCAGGGTCCTCTCTCCTCCTATACCACTCTGTTTTGTATTGTTAATGATTGTTGTACTTGTTTTTATGTATACCCTTTTCACTTGTAAAGCGGCATGGAATAAATGGTGCTATAAAATTAAAAATTATTATTATTAATAATAATAATAATAATAATAATAATAATAGACTTTGATTAGGGAAGTTGATAGGCCCCACTAAAAGAAGTGTTTTTTTGGAACTGTGTAACTTGGGGTCCATCCTAGTTTCTTGGCGTAGAGGATTCCAGAGCATTGGTGCAGCTCAGGAGAAGTCTGGGAGCCAGTAGTGGGAGGTTCGAATTAGTGTGGATGTTAGTTGAAAGTCGTTTGTGGAACATAGCGAATGGGTAGGGTGATAGACAGAGATGAGGGTGCAGAGGTAGGGGGGTGCTGCACTGTGGAGAGCTTTGTGTTTGAGAACAGGCTATTTAAATTGGATTCTATGATGTATGGGATGTATGGGATGTATGATGTATGGGATTTGGGCAGCCATTGCAATGACTGGCACAGAGCGGGAGCATCGAAGTAGTGATTAGCCAGATAGGTGAACCTGGTTGCTGCATTAAGGATGGACTGTAGAGGAGAAAGTCTAGTGAGCAGGAGGCCAATTAATAGAGAATTACAGTAGTCAAGACGGGAGTGGATCAGGGCCACAGTCAGGGTTTTGTACTTTCCATGATGAGAAAGGGGCGGATTATTATTATTATTATTATTATTATTATTATTATTATTATTTTAGGACCATATTGAAGTTAACCTCTTCTTTGATGAAAAATGTATTCATCCTTTTACTCTAGTGATTTACAGATTTGTGAAATTGCCTCTTCAGAGAAGAAGACTTGAAGTCTAGTGCCATCTATTGGCTGTAGCAATCCTAAAAGACAATATTTACCCTTTATTGAGCCTTATTAAATGCTTAGGAAATTAAGCCAAACCAGGCACTCCACTTGCTGACATGTGCTTCGGGGTGTTTGTCCCTCATCGGTGCAAAGCAGGTGATCTGATTTGGCTGAGTTAGAGGCATCTGACAGGAGAGCTGAGGGAGAGCATTTTTAAAGCTGGTGTAAGGAGACATAAGAGCTAAAAATAGCAGATATGGGCATCAAAGATGAGAGCAAAAGAGAGGTTAAAGATAGTCCCCCCCCCACAAATGACAGGCAGACCCTTTCTTTACATAGTTCTTCACTCCATACATATCTTGTATGTGATGAAGTCCTGCCATACCTGTTCTGAATTATTGTGTATACCAAAGAGAGCATATTAAAGCCCTGAACTCCTGCTGGCCAAACATTCAGTAGTATGGGGGTGTCGGGTCTACTTTTTGAGAATCTACGGGGTCTCTTTTTTTCTGCATTTAGGTCTTGAAAGTTCATTAAAAGTTAGTATATGCATCCAAGTGTAGCTGACAGCCTTCCAAGCAGTTCATGCACTGCTGTAAAAGCAAAGATTTCTGTCTGTCCGTAAGTAATATGTAATTAACATATATATTATGAATCACAGCACTGGTCATCAAAGCCATCTCCGCTGTAAAGTTAAAGCAGGTGCAAAGGAAACGTGTTCAGATTCTTAAGTATTTGTTATAGTGTGACACTCCCGTGAACCAAAGACATGCTTTTCAGCAGCAAAGAGCACAGTATATCCGCATGAATAACTGCTGTAACTGGGGATGATAATAGTTTCAATTTGACACTTGTTTGCCTTCAAGGCCTAGGCATGGTACAGGATTTAGGTACAAGAATAAATGATTTTCCCCATAAAAGCACTAGTGTGTTTCAAGAGCATTGATTCAATATAACAAAAGTTATCTTAATGTAGTTACCATGTTAATCTCATTCTACAAGATGTAGATATCCACTAAAATCTCTCAGCTACATCCACCATAAAATACTATAATTGATTAAATTGTGCAACGGTAATTAAATAAAGAAAGCCACATTGGCCTACATGTACTAAATATACCTACTAGTGCAGCCAGTCATATGATGTGTCATTGATTTGAGGTTAAAGACCTTCACTCATATTAAGGTGGTGTCACACATAGCGACGACGACAACAACGTCGCTGCTAAGTCACCATTTTCTGTGACGTAGCACAGCTTCATTTTTTGCTCGTCGCTCTCCCGCTGTGAACCACACATCGCTGTGTGTGACAGCGAGAGAGCGACGAACTGAAGCAAGCAGGGAGCAGGGAGCCGGCGTCTGGCAGCCTGCGGTAAGCTGTAACCACGGTAAACATCGAGTAACCAAGAAGCCCTTTCCTTGGTTACCCGATATTTACCTTAGTTACTAGCGTCCGCCGCTCTCACGCTGCCAGTGCCGGCTCCCTGCACACGTAGCTGGAGTACACATCGGGTAATTAACCCGATGTGTACTCTGGCTAGGAGTGCAGGGAACAGGAAGCCGGCACTGGCAGCATGAAAGCGGCGGACGCTAGTAACTAAGGTAAATATCGGGTAACCAAAAGAAGTGCTTTCCTTTGGTCACCCGATATTTACCTTAGTTAGGCTTCCACACGTTGCTGCTGGCTGGGAGCTGGTCACTGGTCGCTGGTGAGATCTGCCTGTTTGACAGCTCACCAGCGACCATGTAGCGATGCAGCAGCGATCCTGATAAGGTCAGATCGCTGGTCGTGATCGCTGTTGCGTCGCTATGTGTGACACCACCTTTAGACTAACATCGGCCGAGCCCGCAAATATCAATGGGTTCAGCCGACTGTCTAATGTGTATGGGAGCTCTCGATTCTCTCTCGACAGTTGTCACGGGAAATAATGATCCAACAGGTTGGATTTCCTTTTGTTCTCTAAATAAACTGTAATGGCTCTGTCATTGAGCATACAGCAGAGTGAGCTCTCCTGTATATAGTGGAGGTGGGTGAGAAAGCTGCTGGCCAAATGATCGGCCAAGCCATCATTTTTAAGTCAGCTATCTAAAGTGGAAGGCTTAAAACACAATGGGAGCGATTTCTGATTTACTGTGTGACAGTTTTCTGGTGTGAAATCTATAGTGCTAAAATACGTTACACACCTTACCCAGATCAGAGCTTTGATCCCCTCACCCTCGTCTGTAGGACTCTGCTATGCTCTAAATCGGGCTTTACAGATGGCCCAGCATGTTCCTGTGTGATTATCTACATGGGTCTATATAAGGCTCACCAAGACACACAGCTGTGTTGGTATTAGTACTTTAGTGTTCCTGTCTATCTGATCTTACTACCTGTTTCCCGGTCTTCTATCTTCCTGCGGCCTCTAGTGGTTCTACTACCTGTTTCCCTGTCTTCATCTGCTTGCGGTCTCCAGTGCTTCTACTACCTGCTTCTCAGTTTCCTGTCTGCCTACAGCCTCCAGTGCTTCTAGTGCCCATTTCCTTTGTGTCTCACCCACCTGCTGCTCCGATACCCTTGGCCCTTGTGTCCATCCAGACCTTGGGCTTGGAGGATCCACCTCACCAGTTGAGCAGTAACAAATTTTAAGTCGGGTCATACCATATTTTGGTCCCAGTCTATGACTCTATTGCAGGCTTCTGTCTACACTGATGAGCAAAAGGGTAACAATGTTTTGATCTTGTTACTTTCAGGCTCCATATCTCACCATCCACTACAGCTTTGAAGGTGAGACTACTATCAATGGATACACAGTCATCTAGGCTACCTCATAAATAAATTTGACTTGTAAGTATTTAGCATATGAATTATTATTATGATTAGTTATGCAGATTCTTTTCCTGTCATTGTTATTGTCCTAAAAATCAAAATCTTAATTTTTCATTGTTTTGTTAGCATTTTGTAAATCCACCTTTGGCTTTCAACACTTCCTGAATCTTTCTAGGCATGCTCTCGATCAGATTCAAGCATGTCTCTACCAAAATCTGATCCCAGATATCTGCTGCACGTTACCAATGTTGGTGCATACTGGTCGACTGACTTGGATAAGTATAAAGCTTTCTCTTCAACTCTACCCACAAATGTTCAATTTGTTTGAGGTCTGAGGACTATTTGGGCCAATCCAGCACCTCTACTTCATTGTAATTGAGCCTTTTCTTTGCTAATATTGAAATATGCTTCGGGTTGTTGTCCTGCTTAAACACTATGTTATCCTTTTCATACCCATAGTACTCGAGTGTATGAAGTAATTAACCTTGTAGGATACTCAAATGTAGCTCACTATTGATCCTAGACAAGTATCCAAAGCCTTTGGCTTTAAAACAACCCTATATCATCAGGTTCCCCCCACTAAACTTGACAGTTGCTTAAATTTCTCGATCCGTTAGCTCCTATTTCCATTTTTGAACCTGTGACAGAGACCCAGAGGACCAAAAGGACTAGAGCAGTGTGGCTCAAAAACACCAGAACAACAGCAGATGAGCTGGCTGGAGGCAGGTGTCTATTAGACTGTGTGGGTTGGGTATTCTTTCAAACCTAGTGGTGGACCATGTAAGACTTCAGGCTTGGGAGAAATGATAGCTGGGTCAAACTGGGTTGTTTGAGTCTTCATCTCAGAGATACACCATGACAAGCACTTTACGGAGGATTGGCCACCTTCACTATAAAATAACTAGGCCAGCTCAGACAAGCAACATCGTTTATGGGAGAATTGTCGATGGCTAAATCAACTTGCTTGGTTGACACTTATTGAATGTCTGTGGCATCCTTTAGTATCAGATTAGTAACTGTCATTCACAGCCACTCTATTAGCTGGTTATATTCACATATCTCAGGCTTCCTATCTTAGGCACATCACTGCCGGACTGCAAGTGGCATTAAAATTAGGATGTAAGTAGCAAGTATTGATTTATTTCTTATTTTCCTGTTATATAACATTTATCCTTATAACAAAGCTAGTGATGCAGAGTAATAGTAATACCAGTCGTGATGTAATTTAACTTAAATTATGGACATAGTTGTTCTGCAAACAAGAAAAGGTGTTGATGCCAATAATGTGCGTAGAATAAGACTTTCCATAATTACTAGCATCTATGCGAAGAATGATTGGTAAACTATCTGCTCCTATAACTATAAAAAATTGTCTCTAATTGTAACCTTAAGACAGTCCTTACTTGTGAAATAAAACTGCACATGGTCACGTAGTCACTTCTATATATTTCATCAGATTTCTACAACAGAGGTAGCATTTTTATGGTTGTGCTAAGACCTTTGCAGTCTCCTGCTAGATGCAGTAATAAATTCATACTGACAATATCCCCTTATGGGTAACTGTCACCAGATTTTGTAATACAAACTCCATATATTATTAAATAACTCTCTTTGACCTGAAAAGACCGGTGTACTTTCTTTGAAAATTTCTGACAGAATGGCTGTATAATTTCAAAACAAAAATGAGTATTTTATGAGATCAGGTCTTAAAATACTCAATCTAATATTAAAGGGAACCTGTCCCCAAATTTGTCTCCTACAAGCTGTAGCCACCACCAGTAAGCTCTTATATACAGGATGCTAGTATGCTGTATATAAGTACCCAGACCGCTCTATATAACATAAAGACCATTAATATACTCACCTGCGGTGCAGTCCGATACGTGTCTCTGGGTTTGATCCAGCGCTTCCGCTCTTCCTGCGATCGCCGTCCTCCTTTACTGCTCCATGTGGATGGCACATCCTACATCATCCACATGGAGTCCTCCATTCCGCTCCTTGCTGAAGGCAGAGCAAAGTACTGTATTGCACAGTTTTGGGGAAAGATCAAAGACTGTCCGCACATGTGGACTACAATACTTTGATCTGCCCTCAGCAGAACACACTGGAGGACTCTGTGTGGTTGACGTAGGACATGTCATCCCCATGAAGCAAGAAGGAGGACGGCAATCGCAAGCAGAGATGAGGTTCAAGATCAAGACCAGTGACGCCCGTCGGACAGCCCCACAGGTGATTATGAAAAAAGCTGTTTTTTATGTTATAGAGAGCGGCCTGGGCTCTTATATACAACTAGAAGGTGGCCCGATTCTACGCATCGGGTATTCTAGAATTTACGTATTGTGTAGTTCATGTATGA
This sequence comes from Anomaloglossus baeobatrachus, assembly GCF_048569485.1. Lineage (NCBI taxonomy): Eukaryota > Metazoa > Chordata > Amphibia > Anura > Aromobatidae > Anomaloglossus > Anomaloglossus baeobatrachus. Next base: position 617,551,084 of record NC_134353.1, on the reverse strand, counting down.
TTTTTGTTATATATATATATATATATATATATATAGATGTTGTTGTGTGTAGTTACCAAGTGTTTGTGTAGGGGCTGTACATGTTCTGGGTGTTGTCTGGGTGTGACGGGGGGTGAGAGCGGTGTTGTATGTGTGTTGCGTGTGTTGCGTTGTTTGTGGAGTGTGTGTGTCTTTGCGTTGTGTGTGTGTTGCGCGGTTTGTGTGTGTGTGGTGTGTTTTGGGGGGAGGTATGTTTTGTGCAATGTGTGTGTTGTGCGGTATGTGCGTATATTTGTGTGTGCCGCGGTGTTTGTGTGTTGGGTGTTGTGTGTGTGCAGCTTTGTCTGTGTGTGTGGGTGTCTGTGTAGGGCAGTTGTTTGTGGTTCCCAGTGTGTGTGTGTGGTGTGTGTGCTGTGTTGTGCAGTGCGCGCGTGTGTGTGTGTGTGCATCAGCCTCTCTTCTCTCAGCCTACCTCTCCCAGCCTCCCTCCTCCCTGCCTCCCTCAGCATCAGCCTCCCTCTCCCAGCCTCCCCAAGCATCAGCCTCCACCAGCATCAGCCTCTCTCCTTCCAGCCTCCCCCAGCATCAGCCTCCGCCAGCATCAGCGTCTCTCCTTCCAGCCTCCTCCAGCATCAGCCTCCCTCTCCCAGCCTTCCCCAGGATCAGCCTCTCTCCTCCCAGCCTCCGTCCTCCCAGCCTTCCCCAGCATCAGCTTTCCCCTCCCAGCCTCCCTCAACATCAGCCTTCCCCAGCATCAGCCTCTCTCCTCCCAGCCTCAGCCTCTCTCCTTCCAGCCTCCCCCAGCATCAGCCTCTCTCCTTCCAGCCTCCCTCAGCATCAACCTCCCCTTCCCAGCCTTCCCCAGGATCAGCCTCTCTCCTCCCAGCCTCCTTCCTCCCAGCCTCCCCCTCCCAGCCTCCCTCAGCATCAGCCTTCCGCTCCCAGTCTCCCCCAGCATCAGCCTCCCCAAGCATCAGCCTCCACCAGCATCAGCCTCTCTCCTTCCAGCCTCCCCCAGCATCAGCCTCTCTCCTTCCAGCCTCCCTCAGCATCAGCCTCCTGTTCCCAGCCTTCCCCAGAATCAGCCTCTCTCCTCCCAGCCTCCTTCCTCCCAGCCTCCCCCTCCCAGCCTCCCTCAGCATCAGCCTTCCCCTCCCAGTCTCCCCCAGCATCAGCCTCCCCAAGCATCAGCCTCCACCAGCATTAGCCTCTCTCCTTCCAGCCTCTCCCAGCATCAGCCTCCCCCAGCATCAGCCTCCCTCGTCCCAGCCTCCCCCAGCATCAGCCTCCCCCTCCCAGCCTCCCCCAGCATCAGCATCAGCCTCTCTCATCCCAGCATCAGCCTCTCTCCTCCCAGCATCAGCCTCTCCTCTCTGTCCCCAGCATCAGCCTCTCTCCTCCCAGCCTTCCCCAGCATCAGCCTCTCTCCTCCCAGCCTCCCCCAGCATCAGCCTCCCCCAGCATCAGCCTCTCTTCTTCCAGCCTCCCCCAGCATCAGCCTCTCTCCTTCCAGCCTCCCCCAGCATCAGCCTCCCTCTCCCAGCCTTCCCCAGCATCAGCTTTCCCCTCCCAGCCTCCCTCAGCATCAGCCTTCCCGAGCATCAGCCTCTCTCCTCCCAGCCTCAGCCTCTCTCCTTCCAGCCTCCCCCAGCATCAGCCTCTCTCCTTCCAGCCTCCCTCAGCATCAGCCTCCCCTTCCCAGCCTTCCCCAGGATCAGCCTCTCTCCTCCCAGCCTCCTTCCTCCCAGCCTCCATCAGCATCAGCCTTCCGCTCCCAGTCTCCCCCAGCATCAGCCTCCCCCTCCCAGCCTTCCCCATGATCAGCCTCTCTGCTCCCAGCCTCCTCCAGCACGCCGTGCTCCTCTGCCGACACTCACACACCCGATCGCATCCACTCACACACACCCAATCGCATCCACTCACACACACCCGATCGCATCCACTCACACACACCCGATCGCATCCACTCACACACACACCCGATCGCATCCACTCACACACACCCGATCGCATCCACTCACACACACCCGATCGCATCCACTCACACACACCCGATCGCATACACTCACACACACCCGATCGCATACACTCACACACACCCGATCGCAACCACTCACACACACCCGATCGCATACACTCACACACACCCGATCGCATACACTCACACACACAGACACTGACGATATCGCACATACGCGCTCACACTCACAACATCCGGAGATACCACATGCCTCTGGCCATGTGATCGTCCGTCAGGTCCTGGAAGGTCACAACAGCACAGTATCGAGGCCGAGAAGCAAGCGATATCTCCGGATGCTGTGAGTGTGTGGATGCGATGTGAGGTGTGTGTGAGGTGTGTGTGAGGTGTGTGTGAGAGTGAGTGTGATCTGATGTGTGTGTATGTTTGTGTGTGTGCTGTTATGTGTGTGCGTGTGGATCTTCTGCCGCAGCAGAACCTTGATGCGCTTGTAACCATGCGAGCATGGTTACCAACGTATCCACACCACTCCCGTGCGAGCAGGGGCCGGGGGGGGGTGGGGGTGGGGGGGAGTACAGTACTCACCTCCGTGACAGCCGTGTCAGTTCGGGGAATGCGCGGGGGGGGAGTACAGTACTCACCTCCGTGACAGCCGTGTCAGTTCGGGGAATGCGCGGGGGGAGGGAGCGGGCGGGGCCAGAGCTAGCGTGCATTGCGTGAGGGGGGCGGGGCGTGGTGTGGCCGAATTGCCAATGCCTGCAGGGTGCCGGGGCGAGAGGCCAATCTGTGGGGGGGCGGAGCCTGGGCGAGCTGCTGGCCAATCCGTGTGGGGGCGCAGCCTGGGCGAGCGGCCAATCGGTGTGGGGGGGCGGGGCCATGGCGAGCCCAGCGGCCAATCAGCTTTGTGTCACCGTAAGGACACAATTTTGGAGCATGACAGACAGACAGATAGACAGACAGACAGACAGACAGAATAAGGCAATTATATATATAGACTAGAAGGTGGCCCGATTCTACGCATCGGGTATTCTAGAATTTACGTATTGTGTAGTTCATGTATGATTTTTGTTATATATATATATAGATGTTGTTGTGTGTAGTTACCAAGTGTTTGTGTAGGGCGCTGTACATGTTCTGGGTGTTGTCTGGGTGTGGCGTGGGGTGAGAGCGGTGTTGTTTGTGTGTTGCGTTGGGTGTTGCATTGTTTGTGGAGTGATGTGTGTCTGTAGCGTTGTGTGTGTGTTGTGCGGTTTGTGTGGGTGTGGGGTGTGTGTGTGTGTTTTGGGGGAGGTATGTTTTGTGCAATGTGTGTGTTGTGCGGTATGTGCGTATATTTATGTGTGCCGCGGTGTTTGTGTGTTGGGTGTTGTGTGTGTGCGGCGTTGTCTCTGTGTGTGGGTGTCTGTGTATGGCGGTGTTTGTGGTTCCCAGTGTGTGTGTGGTGTGTTGTGTGTGTGTGTTGGGGGGAGGTGTGCACCTCCCATCGAGCTCCATCCTCCATGCTGCGTACCCCCCATCGTGCCCCATCCCTCATGCTGCGCACCCCCCATCGTGCTCCACCCCCCATGCTGCCCACCCCCCATCGTGCTCCATCCCCTATGCTGCGCATTCCCCATCGTGCTCCATCCCCGATGCTGTGCTTTCCCCATCATGCTCCATCCCCGATGCTGCGCACCCCCCATCGTGCGCCATCCCCCATGCTGCGCACTCCCCATCGTGCTCCATCCCCCATGCTGCGCACTCCCCATCGTGCTCCATCCTCCATGCTGCGCACTCCCCATCGTGCTCCATCCCCCATGCTGCGCACTCCCCATCGTGCTCCATCCCCGATGCTGCGCACCCCCCATCGTGCGCCATCCCCCATGCTTCACACTCCCCATCGTGCTCCATCCCCCATGCTGCGCACTCCCCATCGTGCTCCATCCTCCATGCTGCGCACTCCCCATCGTGCTCCATCCCCCATGCTGCGCACTCCCCATCGTTCTCCATCCCCCATGCTGCGCACTCCCCATCGTGCTACATCCCCCATGCTGCGCACTCCCCATCGTGCTCCATCCCCCATGCTATAATAGTTCTCATATTATACTCAGAGAGGAGTATAATAGGAGGACTATAATAGGAGGAGTAGTCCTGGTGGGAGAGGAGTATAATGCCGGCTCCCTGCACATGTGTACCGGGAGCCGGTGTACGCTGGTAACTATGATACACATCGGGTAACTAAGGGACCATAGTTACCCAATGTGTATAATGGTTACCAGCGTTCACCGGCTCCGTCACGATCCCAGCAGCGCAAGGTTATGTCTGGCGATGCGTGCGGAGGGCCGGGGCGAGCGGTCAATCCATGCGGAGGGCGGGGCCAGGCTAAGGCGAGCGACCAATCCGTGGGGGGGCGGAGCCGAGGCGAGCGGCCAATCCGTGCGGGGGGCAGGGCCATGGCGAGCCCAGCGGCCAATCAGCTTTGTTTCACCGTAAGGACACAATTTTGGAGCAAGACAGACAGACAGACAGAATAAGGCAATTATATATATAGATAATCTAGAATGCTGTAAATAAGATCTTACTGGTAGTGGCCGCAGCTTATAAGGGACAAATCTGGTGACAGGTTCCCTTTAAGCAGGGAAACTTTAAGAAAGAATGATACTCCCATCAGGATATGGAGTTTTAAGGAAAGTACACCTGCCTCATCAGGTGTAAGAAATCTATTTAAGGTGTAAGAGATCTATTTAAATGGAAGCAATAATGATAAAATGACATATTGCTTAAGCTAGATTTTTGTATCACATTACATCTATTTTTTAAAAAATTGTCAATGTTCTTTTTTTTATGCCATGTTCTTTATCTTGCAATTTTCTTACTGACCACTGGGGCTATTTTAGACGCGTAATTCATGTTTTTTTCAGGAACAGTTTTTTCTTATCATCAGAGGCAGGATTACAGTGACAGGTAACATGTCCATGCACAGCTGATAACACAGGATCCACCTGTCCCAATTGGTAATATTACAGCTCCTTTTGCTATCCCTACCCTTTTCAATGACCTTTGCACTCACTCCTTAGATGCTTTACTACAAAAGATAGGGTCAGATCTGTCCATTGTGGCTATGCACATGTGTTGTTTCCTGAAACTACAGGAAGTTAGTCTAAAAAAGCTCCAATGGTGGAAAATAGCACATTTCTATGTTGTATTTTTATTTCAGATTTTGATATAGAAAAAAAAAAATAAAAATACAGGTAACATAAAAACCTGATTTAAACCATAGGCCATTTTCTGATGATAGCTTCCCTTAATGTATGGCGTCGGTATTGTAAAAGCTAATGACAAACCTGCTAAAATATGTATGTATATATATATATATACATATATATACATATATATATATATATATATATATATATATATATATATATAAGTCAGATCAATAGAAAGATTTGTGCAGAATAGAAGTTTAACAATGTTTTTTCTGTTGGTGTTTGATTAGATTTTTTTTCATCCCAAAATCCAGGTCGACTTGAATGGACCTTTTCATCCTTATTTTGAATGGGAGACAAGGTCATGCAAAATTACTTGGGGATAGTAGATTAAAAATGTGCAATTCTGAGTAGAAATGGAGTTGCCTGAAACATCTCCAAAGTTATCACTGTCTAATTGGATCTATTTACTTGAAATCTTCAATCTCAGCCAAGGTCAGTTTTCACACAATGATATAACAGCTGTGACACTGACATCTAGTGGTGGAATGGCACAATACAGCTGTAATTTACAATATGCCTGAAGAATAAATGCCAAGTCATCTCAGGCTCGGTTCACCCACATACAGTGTTCTCCGCTGAGCACTGCGTCTAGGTTTCTGCCGTGATCCTGGAAATAAAGGAATCTGATGGAAACCATGACCGAGCCATTCACTATTATGAGGCTGACAGTCACTATGGATACTGTCAGGCCTACATCCTGGCCTTTCGAAAGTCAGTTACAAATGTGTATTGCATCATAGAGGTAATCCAGGACTAAGATGTTGATGACCTTCACTTTGGATAGGTCTCCAATATCAGCTTGTTATAACCAACGCCAACGCCCGACACCTTGACCGATCAGCCCAAACCACACAGCTCCATACATTGCTAGTGGCTATTCTCAGGTACTGCAGCATAGCTCCCATTCACTTCAACCCGATAAAAGGAGCTTAAGGCTATGTCCGCACGTTGCTTTTTACCTGCTTTTTACCTGCTTTTTTGCTGCTTTTTCAACTGCAGCGTTTAATGCCAAAATGGTTGTGTTCTGCTTTTCAAGCAAAGTCTATGGGAATTTGGGTTTCTTGTCCGCACTATGCAGTTCAAACTGCAGCCTTTTTGTTGCAGAACTTTGGTCAAAAACTCAGCTTTGCAGTTCAAAACCCAAATGGCAAAAACAATTGACATGTCAGTTGTTTTTGCCATTTGCGTTTAGAACTGCAAAGCTGAGTTTTTGACCAAAGTTCTGCAACAAAAAGGCTGCAGTTTGAACTGCATAGTGCGGACAAGAAACCCAAATTCCCATAGACTTTGCTTGAAAAGCAGAACACAACCATTTTGGCATTAAACGCTGCAGTTGAAAAAGCAGCAAAAAAGCAGGTAAAAAGCAGGTAAAAAGCAACGTGCGGACATAGCCTAACCAGGTTATGAAGGCAAGTTAGGTAGGGAACGTATCTCTGAGACCCTCACCATTGCTGAGAATGAGGGAAACCTAGTCTTTATTCCAACCAGAGAGCAAGAGGAATGTTCACTGTCCTCCTCCTTAGACTTGAATGGAAAAGAGGTAAATAGCAGAATTCACCCCCATAGGCAGTGGCCCTCACTTTATTTACAGTCCTAACTTGTCTACTCACATTTGTTGTGGCCATAAGATAGCTGTGGGGTTAAATATATATGATCATTAAATGAGTCTTGTTCTGAACCTCTGCTCTAATTTCTTATTTGGTAGCTACACATAGTATACATGGTATACATTCAGAGCCACATGTTGTCTACTTGTCAGGGTCATACTCATTCCTCCATACAATGACCTTGCTTTCATTCCTCACTAACACTTGGCCATATTTTTCCTTGTATTTTATATAATTCTTCCTCTCCCTCATTGTGTGAGGTGACCATATTGTGACTTCATAGAATGACAATCATGGAATGCGGAGGAATCCATTGTACAGTGTTTGGGGCTTTCTACTGAGTATGATGAGCATTTCAGTTTTTATCTACCTGGTCCATGACTGGATGTATTATGTTATACTGGTAGTGTTATATTATAGTAACGCATGACTAAGCTTATAGAACCAAATATATGCTCTTATACTAGAATGTGAATGTTATATCTTATAAAATCAGATGTACTCTATTGTCCTTTCTGCGATTGTGGAGAATTATGGGCATTAAATGTTGCAAGGAGACACGTGGATTACATTCATCCTGGCGGTTACAGAATTTTTTCTATCTTAAAGATATCCTCCCAAGAAGATTTTTATGAAATAAATCTGTGTATATGTGTATGTAGTGTACTGTGTATGAGTTAATATACTCACCTACCACCCCCATTACCGGATCCAGTGCTGTTCTGCTCCTCTTCTCAGTGATGTCACTAATCTTTAGACTTTCCTGTGCTCAGCATGGCTATTACAATGTAAACCAATGTAGCGTAACAGAGAGGCTCCATAGACTTTCATTGTAAAAAGAGACTTCTGGCTCATGGATAGAGCATAGACTGAGCCGCAGTCTGAAGAATGGGGACATCACTGAGAAGAGGAGCTGAATGGTGCTGGATACTGGACAAGAAGGTGGCAGATGAGTATATTAATACTAATACATGCACACTACATTACATAGACATAAACACAAATGTATGTGATAAAAAAAGAAAAATTTTCATTTCTTTAAAGGGTTGTTCCCTTCTGAAACAGTTATGGCTTTGCCAGATACCCTCACCTACTGTATCCTCACCCATCCCCTGTAGACTGTGAGCCGTCGCGGGCAGGGTCCTCTCTCCTCCTGTACACTCCTGTGCCTTAAAGTATTCACGATTATTGTACTTGTCTATTTATGCCCCTTTTTTACATGTAAAGCGCCAAGGAATAAATGGCGCTATAATAATAAATAATAATTTTATACCATAAATATCCGATGTGTTGATTGCTCTCCACTGACAGTAGTGAGGTTCCCAATCTACATTTATGAGAATTCTTAAAATTGACGTAAATTTTCAGTACACAATCAAATACAGTAGAACTGAGGGTGCCTGAAAATAATTTGTAATTCTTATTACCAAGTTGTTACTGGGGAAGGGGTTCTTACCCTAACATGAGTAATATTAGCATCTGCCTAAAGCGGGTTTTACACGCTACGAGATCGCTATAGCGATCTCATTGGGGTCACAGATTTTGTGACGCACATCCGGCCGCTGTAGCGATCTCGTTGTGTGTGACTCCTAGGAGCAATTTTGGATCATTGCAAAATCGTCGAAAATTGCTTCTCGTTGACATTGGGGCCCTCTCCCAATTATCGCTGCTGTCGCTTGGGCGAAGTTGATCCTAGTCCCTGCGGCAGCACACATCACTACGTGTGACGCCGCAGGAACGAGGAACCTCTCCTTACCTGCCACACGCCAGCAATGAGGAAGGAAGGAGGTGGGCGGGATGTTCGTCCTGCTCATCTCCGCCCCTCCGCTTTGATTGGCCGGCCGCTTAGTGATGTAGCGGTGACGTCGCTGTGATGCCGAACGTCCCTCCCCCTTGAGGGAGGGATTGTTCGGCAGTCACAGCGACGCCGCCGACCAGGTAAGTGCATGTGACGCTGCCGTAGCGATAATGTTCGCTGCGGCAGCAATCACCAAATATCGGCATAACGATAGGGGCGGGTGCTATCACGCTCGCCATCGCTAGTATCTACTGACTCAAAGTAGATTTCCTGCCACAAGATCAGGTTTTGATCAGGAAAAAAAACTTAACAAAAAAGCCCTGTGTGAACATAGCCTTATGGAGGTTATACTTTCCTTAAGATTATAGGTTGGTAGAACTAATAAACAGTGAGAGCACGTCTTGTTTTCAACCTTATTAACTTTGATATCATGGACATATGATTGATGAGTGTATATTTTACAATCATAGATAGAAGAACAGCATGACATCAGATTTCCCTGTATTACTTGAAGATCCACAATACAGCGCTATGTAAGTAATTTAGACTTCCTTCACTTATAGGTCCTGATCCTGTACCAATTATTAAATATTCAATGACCAATTATTCATCCCAACCTCTGTATTGTCTTACAAATTCGAAGAAACAAATCCTCACACTATGTCCATATTGAGTTTGCAGTGAACATTCACTGTCTCCATCCCCATAGGCTCCAGGATCTCACACTGAGTGTATCTACAGGGCCCCATTGACTCAATGGGTGCCACACAAATGCCTTTATGGCATCTGCCGGCCTGGCATGCGACATAGAAATGTTGTCTATTAAATTATATACATTTTTTAAAATTAGACCCAGTAGGCGATCTATGTCTCTTCATTCTCATACAGGAACAAACATCAATGCCTTGTATCAGAGATACAGTCATATGAAAAAGTTTGGGCACCCCTATTAATGTTAACCTTTTTTCTTTAGAACACTTTGGGTTTTTGCAACAGCTATTTCAGTTTCATATATCTGATAACTGATGGACTGAGTAATATTTCTGGATTGAAATGAGATTTATTGTACTAAAAGAAAATGTGCAATCCGCATTTAAACAAAATTTGACCGGTGGAAAAGTATGGGCACCCTTATCAATTTCTTGATTTGAACACTCCTAACTACTTTTTACTGACTTACTAAAGCACTAAATTGGTTTTGTAACCTCATTGAGCTTTGATCTTTATAGGCAGGTGTATCCAATCATGAGAAAAGGTATTTAAGGTGGCCACTTGCAAGTTGTTCTCCTATTTGAATCTCCTATGAAGAGTGGTATCATGGGCTCCTCAAAACAACTCTCAAATGATCTTAAAACAAATATTATTCAACATAGTTGTTCAGGGGAAGGATACAAAAAGTTGTCTCAGAGATTTAAACTGTCAGTTTCCACTGTGAGGAACATAGTAAGGAAATGGAAGAACACAGGTACAGTTCTTGTTAAGCCCAGAAGTGGCAGGCCAAGAAAAATATCAGAAAGGCAGCGAAGAAGAATGGTGAGAACAGTCAAGGACAATCCACAGACCACCTCCAAAGACCTGCAGCATCATCTTGCTGTAGATGGTGTCAATGTGCATTGGTCAACAATACAGCGCACTTTGCACTAGGAGAAGCTGTATGGGAGAGTGATGCTAAAGATGCCGTTTCTGCAAGCACGCCGCAAACAGAGTCGCCTGAGGTATGCAAAAGCACATTTGGACAAGCCAGTTACATTTTGGAAGAAGGTCCTGTGGACTGATGAAACAAAGATTGAGTTGTTTGGTCATACAAAAAGGCGTTATGCATGGAGGCAAAAAAACACGGCATTCCAAGAAAAGCACTTGCTACCCACAGTAAAATTTGGTGGAGGTTCCATCATGCTTTGGGGCTGTGTGGCCAATGCCGGCACCGGGAATCTTGTTAAAGTTGAGGGTTGCATGGATTCAACTCAGTATCAGCAGATTCTTGACAATAATGTGCAAGAATCAGTGACGAAGTTGAAGTTACGCAGGGGATGGATATTTCAGCAAGACAATGATCCAAAACACCGCTCCATATCTACTCAGGCATTCATGCAGAGGAACAACTGCAATTTTCTGGAATGGCCATCCAAGTCCCCAGACATGAATATCATTGAAAATCTGTGGGATGATTTGAAGCGTGCTGTCCATGCTCGGCGACCATCAAACTTAACTGGAATTGTTTTGTAAACAGGAATGGTCAAATATACCTTCATCCAGGATCCAGGAACTCATTAAAAGCTACAGGAAGCGACTAGAGGCTGTGATTTTTGCAAAAGGAGGATCTACAAAATATTAATGTCACTTTTATGTTGAGGTGCCCATACTTTTGAACCGGTCAAATTTTGTTTAAATGCGGATTGCACATTTTCTGTTAGTACAATAAACCTCATTTCAATCCAGAAATATTACTCAGTCCATCAGTTATTAGATATATGAAACTGAAATAGCTGTTGCAAAAATCCAAATTGTTATAAAGAAAAAAGGTTAACATTAATTGGGGTGCCCAAACTTTTTCATATGACTATATACTTGGTGAAACACCGTCCATATATATCTTCAAAGAAAGTGTCCACTGCAATGTGAAGCATAATCCTTACTTAGATGTTTTTGCACCATCATAGCAGCTCATATACGCATTTTGCTCTAGTTCCGGTTACGCGGCTAGGCCGCCCTTCTTTTGAGATGAACATTGTTATGTGTGTGTACCAGGGCGATCCTCCTAACCTTTTCTTCTATAAACATCTCTGCATCCTTCACAATTGATGTTATAGTCAGACATTGCTCCATAGGGAAGCAGGAGACAACGACCTATTGGAATTTGAAGGATGGAACTGCAGATATACACAAAAAAACAATGATCTACAAGACGCCTTGGGGAAAGCTGGAGTGGAGAGACATGAATTGTCTGAAGAAATTGCATTACTACAAAAAAATAACAAAAGGTGATCTCCTATATTCTATCATTTCCTTCTCTACCCAACCCTATATTAATGACATTGTAGCTTACAACTTTACGGTATACCTTGATTTAGTATCATCCCAAGTCCACAATCTAGCCTAAAAAATAATGGGTAACACTGGCACAAAAAAACTGATGCAAAACGCGCCTGACTTTGCCCCAGTTTACACCATTTTTGCTTTTGATGACTACTGTCATATTAAATCTAGTAACATAAATGTAAACACTCCACCATTAGTGTTCATTTTGTTGCCAAGGGTAACTACATGTGCAATTACCTATAGCGACCAACATTAATTTTAACTTTTTGCCCTGAAAACATAAAAGCTAGATTTTAACTTATATTTTGCTCAATCAATCTGTTAAAGCACTAGTCCAGTGTTTTTGTTTTTTTTGCCTGCTGTCTTATGCTCACCTTCCGCCATTTTTCTCTTTTTTCAGCATAGCTCTGGTCAGTCTCCAGAGATTTGTGACCTGCCGGCATCTCCAGTATTTTATGTAGTGCGTCACAGGTCCCAACTCGATACAGCTCTCTGAGAGCCTCATTCTGGCTCACATAGAGTTACACTGAGCGCTTGTGATGTAACTTTTTACTTTTGGCCACTCAGAAGTTACAGGCACAAGGTGGGGCCGTGGGACCATAGTGATGCCAAAAAAGATGAAGCCGGCAGAGAGTGAGTATTAGAATGGGGGCTGGTGGTCTTAGATTTACAGCACAACTCCAGAGCTGAAAAAAAACAAAACCCTGGAGTGGTGTTTATGGGCACTTTACAAACTTTTCACAGCCAAAAACATTGTGCTAGATGAAATAACTTTAGGTTTCCTGCCTGCAATCACATAGCATTTCCCAAAGCTAGTTAAGGTGCCTGGTACTGATGAGCGAATGTATGTGTTACTATTCGCTATTCGTAGAATAGTACAGTATTCGGGCTATTTGTTATATAGTGAGTAATGGTGTATTCGCCTCGCTATATTCGGATGTCCTGCCCCGCATGTTTTTGCAGCTACTAAACATTGGTCTTCTTAACCAATCACAGTAATGCCGCAGCTATCTTACATTGCTAGTGTCTCTCTCCAAGCACTTCATACTCACTGATCACGGCAGGGCGCGGCTGTAACACTTCTCCTGCTGCCTCTCTTCTTCTTCCCTACCTGCTCATTAACCACATCACATATTCATTGCACCCACTCATTAGGCTCATACATATTCAATCCTTTCTGGTAGCCGTGATTGCTTGCAGTCAGACCTGCCCCCACGCTGAGTGACAGCTGTCTGACTGCAACCAATCACAGTCGCCGGTAGGTGGGTCTATATCACATAGTCAAATATGGTATCCCAGGACTGTCACATCTAATTGATGTGGCAATTCCGTGCAGCTGCTGGCTGATATTTTTAGGCTAGGGGCTCCCAATAATGTGGGTCTCCCCAGACTGAGAATACCAGGCCTCAGCTGTGAGGCTTTATCTTGGCTGGATATCAAAATTGGGCGGACTGCACATCTTTTTTTTTGTTATTTATTTGTTTTACTGTACGATATAGACCTGCCCACTGGCGGCTGTGATTGGTTGCAGTCAGAAAGCTGTCACTCAGCATGGTGGCAGGTCTGACTGCAACCAATCATGGCCACCGGTGTGCATGTGAAGGTTTGAAAATGTATGAGCCAAATGAGCGGATGCAGTTAATATTTGATGAGGCTAATGAGCGGGTAGGGAAGAAGAAGAGAGGCAGCGAGAGCAGTGTGACAGCCGCGCTGCACCATGATCGGTGTGTATGAACCTGAGAGAGAGACAGAGAGAGAGAATAAGTGGCGCAATACTGTGAAATCCTTATTCCCAGAAACCATATTTGACTTAGTGCATGCAGGCATATTCTTCAGGTTCTCCCTATTCACTTGCATTACTTTCCCAACCATTTCAGCCTTTTCCTCAGGCCCCCAGACCACTCTGTTGGGTCCAGCAGAAAATTACTCGCATTTCCCATTGCCTTTCATTGTACTCGCTATTCATAACGAATGCACGAATATTACAAAGTACTCTTTACCAGTATAACAAATACAGATGTTACATTACCCGCTCATCTCTAGTCCGTGGGCACAAAATTTGTTGGGGGCATGATCTCACCTCTGGAATCAAGACCCCCATTTGACCCTTTATAGCAGCTATATATAATAGAGATGTTGTGTCTATGATAGCCACAAAGCACAAAGAATAGCAAGCCTAAAGAGAATGTCTTTGCATTTTCTTCATTGGGTGGATTTAGCATATAACCATTTATTTAATATGTACTCCCCCCACCTAAACCTTATACTCTATATTAATATATAGCTATCTAATGGCTTAGACACACCTGGCTATCCCACACTATTCTAAAATAACCTATCCCGTGTGCCCACCCATCCACGACAATTTTTGTATTTTTTTGTGTGTTTGACCGCTATACATATATTTGTGCCGCCCCGTGCCAGCAGCCGGCGCTGCTCGGATCCAGGGCCTACGGTACGGCTCGTGGGGTTCCCTGGTCCCGCTGTCACTCCGAATGAAAGGGGGACATATTTGTACGGGGTTGATTGTAGAATGTCTGTGACACCACCCACGATGTGTGAGGTGGGACACCACCACTGCTGTTGTGCGATACCCGGGGGAGATGTAATGGCAGCTGGATTTTAACCCCTCCGTGGGTAGGGATGGTTGCCCCGGGGCCCAGTGTCTCTGTGCAGGGTATGGCGACGGCAGGGGCCCGCACGCCCAGATAGACCAGGGGATAGTTGGTTACTCACTATTGAATGAATCACACGAGTTCTTTGGTAAACCAAGGTGCTGGTGGCCGGCTGCCGTGGACGGTTGTACTCTGGTCCCCCTACCCAGGCTGGTGGTCGCTGTCCTTTCCTCTGCACTGTTTTTGTGTATTGTGGGCTGCCTGGTTTGGAACTCAGGAGTCCGCTCCCGGCTTGCTGTGTGCCTAAGGAGCCGTGCCCGCAGACGCTGATCCGTGGGATCTTTGGGCCCTGGCAGTTGCCCTATCCCTCTCTCTCTCTGGGTGGTCATCTTCTTTCGGGACTTTTGTTGGGACAGGACCTATAATCCTGCCCTCAATCTGTTAATTAGCTAGGCCGCTGGTTTCGGTCCTGGCTTCAGGGTCCGAGTACCCCCTCTGTGCACGGTTTCTGGTCGGGATCTCTGGTGTCAGTACCGGTTGGAACCCTTCTCCGGTCCTCCTCGGATCTGCTGAGCCGTCTTCCCGTCTCCTGCTGACAGAGACCACCGTCTGCCACCTAGCCAAGGTACCAGGGCTCCGACCCTGGCACCGTTCAACTTGAACTTCCTCTGCTGGAGCTACACCTAGTTCCAGCCCACACTCCTTTCCACTTGAACTACCAACTACACTCCTTATTTTCCCGCCCCGGGCTGTCTAGACCCCTAGGTGGGCGTTCCCTAACCGCCTGGTCCCGCCCACTGGTGTGCCTGTCTTGCCCTAAAGGGGGGGTGACTAGGGTTTCAGGTCGGCTGTGTGTTAGCTAGGTGAGGGAAGGTGTTATGCGGGGACCTATGTGTGACTACCTGGTTTTGCCAGGACGTCACATATTCATTTTGCTAATGTGATTTGTGATTAAGCAATTTTAGTGCATATTAAATAAATATTTGTTTTAGAGGCTTTTCTTCGGTCGTGGATCAAATTTCCTCTATTTTGATATACCTTCTATGGTTTGGAAATTCCCATTATCCTGGAAGGTGAAGGTCTTTGAGTTGAGAAGTGTATTCAAAGCATAACAAAACTAAAAAATTATAATCAACTGGCAAACTTCAAAGACTTCCCAAGTTCATTTTGAGATCCTTTTAAATGTCCTTCCATGGTATAGGTCCCTAAATACCTATTCAATGGGAGTCTGTCAGCCCTGAGAACAGTCTCGTACCTCCCAAAATTCATGGCTCCTCTTACAATTAGATGGCCTTGTGTAACGTCACACGTGCATCATGCCACAATAATGATGTGGTGCCAGTCCGGCCAATCAAACGAGGGGTTGGGGATGCTGTCAGGTAAGAAATGGTTTTCAGGGCTCTCCTCTACCTGCTACAGATTGGTGACGTAGCCAATGGACCGGGTTCTGTGAATGAATTCGCATCTACTCTTCCGCCAGGCCATCTGCTCCCTACTTAGATATTTTAGATGACAAACAACTTGCTTGCAACAGTCTGTTCATTTCCTTATGCTCTTCTCTGGGTTTCCACTAGAAATAAAACCGTGGTGTTATCAAAATTTTAACATGTTATTTTTTGGAAATGAAAAATGAGTGTTAAAAACCACATTTGTTTTTGCTCCATCTGTACATGTTTTTTGCACCGCATTTTTTGACAATAATATTTTACAGTTGATACACATGTCAAAAATGTAATAACTGCACAGCCAAAAAACCCAATGCAAAAATTCTGTCTTCTTGAATATGGGAAAAAAAGATTCAAGAAAATACTTGCCTTCTTTATCTTCTTTTGTTCAGCCTACGGAAGGAGATAACTGAGTTACAGTATCGGAAGAAAAAGGAGGAAAATCTGAGGTTTAAAGTAAAGCAAAATGAACTTCCAACAGTGATGCAGCAGCAACCAAAGCATGAGAAGGTATAACCAGAGGACCCCAATGTAGAGTTTGGATCAGGACCCTCCAACTAGTTATCCATCTTATATGTAGAATTCTGGTAGTGGCCCTCAAACACCAAGACCCAGATATAACTCCCATATTTAGTACTGATAGCAGATCTATTCCATGGTAATCAAATTCCTAATAAATTTTAGAAAATATGCGGAATTTGGTGAGTTTAAAAAAATTTATGATTTTATTTGCATGACTTCCCAAAAATGCCCCCCCCCCCCGCTATTTTACACAATGCAGAAGATTGTATCAGTCAGAAAAGGCCCACATGACCTTGGGCTCAAGTAGATGGACTTTAGGTAAATGAGTGCCTTCGATTTTTGGAATTTCTTCTTTGGAATTTGTTGAAAAATTTCTCGAAGGTGGGTAAGGCTGGGTTCACACATAGCGACAGCGACAACGACGTCGCTGTTACGTCACCATTTTCTGTGACGCAACAGCGACATTGTATGTCGCTGTTATGATCGCTGCTTAGCTGTCAAACACAGCGACGCAGCAGCGATCATAACGTCGCTACATGTGCAGAGAGCAGGGAGCCGCGCACACCGCTTAGCACTGGCTCCCTGCTCTCCTAGCCAGAGTACACATCGGGTTAATTACCCGATGTGTACTGCAGCTACATGTGCAGAGAGCAGGGAGCCGTGCACACTGCTTAGCGCTGGCTCCCTGCTCTCCTAGCCAGAGTACACATCGGGTTAATTACCCGATGTGTACTGCAGCTACATGTGCAGAGAGCAGGGAGACGCGCACACTGCTTAGCGCTGGCTCCCTGCACTCCTAGCCAGAGTACACATCGGGTTAATTACCTGATGTGTACTGCAGCCACATGTGCAGAGAGCTGGGAGTCGGCGCTGGCAGCGTGAGAGCGGCGGAGGCTGGTTACGAAGGTAAATATCGGGTAACCACCTTGGTTACCTGATGTTTACCTTGGTTACAGCTTACCGCAGGCTGTCAGACGCCGGCTCCTGCTCCCTGCATATTCAGGATTGTTGCTCTCTCGCTGTCACACACAGCGATGTGTGCTTATCAGCGGGAGAGCAACAATAAAAAAATGAACCAGGGCTGTGTGTAACGAGCAGCGATCTCACAGCAGGGGCCAGATCGCTGCTCAGTGTCACACACAGCGAGATCGCTAATGAGGTCACTGCTGCGTCACAAAAACCGTGACTCAGCAGCGATCTCAGCAGCGATCTCGCTGTGTGTGAAGCACCCCTAACTCAAATCTTACAAGATTCAATCATTTCTAGTACTGATACAAGTAAATAATTAAATGGTAGATGATAGATAGATTGATTGAAAGATAAACAGCCAAAAAGTGGAAAAAAATGCAGAGGTAGTGTAGTGGGTGGGCCTACCCCCTACAAGTTCAGCACAGGTTACCCGGCATTGTTATTATTAAAAATGTTGCATTTTATTATTACATGTGATTTTGTGTGTTAGGGCACCCCCTAGTGGCCGGGTGGGACGGCTGTTGCCACCGGGGAGGAGGAGTCGGTCGGATATCTAGGAAAAGTCTGAGTGTGTGTGGGAGAGAGGATCCGGGACAGCAGACAGTGAACATCTGCAGCGGCAAGTGTGTGTGTGAGCGGACCATCAAGGGACACCGGAGAACAGGAGGTGGACGCAACCTCAGGGTCTATTCCGCTGGTGTGGGTCCAGTGCGTGCTTGACCGGAGAGTGGGAGCCCGGAGAAGAAGAGTATCTAGGGCATATCCCCACCAGAGGGTGCGTTTGGGCAGGTTGTCCCCAGCTCCACTAATATTGCCGGAATCTGCTGACCGGAGTGTTTTATCCTTGTGAATAAATGTCATTTTTATTGCATCTGGACTTTTGCCTGCCGACTCTTTGTGCATCGGCCGATGAAGATACTGACACACACTTTCTCAACATTAAAGAAGTACCAAAGCCAGGGATGTGCCTTGAATACAGTGCTGCCACGACTACACAGCCAGGAGCCTCCCTGGCTGGTCACTTCATGTGGCGTAGTCGGCAGGATGCGATTCCCCTGCCAGGAACCCAAAAAGCTGGAGATCAGGTCGTGCCTGGAACACAGGACCATGATGCAAGGTTCCCAGTCCCCTGGTGGGAAGAAAACACAGTACCCGTAGCGTTGGACCGGGTACAAGATGGCGGCAAGGAGGCCGTTATCTGTAAGGAAGAAAAGGCGCGAAGAATTGGCGCCAAAAGAAGAGCCTGGGGCTGGCCGGCGCCGAAGAGAAAGTACGGAGTACTCCGCCCAAAGAGGGGAGGCGCCAGCTCCAGGGCATTGAAGAAGAAAAAGAAGTACCTCAGCGGAGGAGTCAAGATGATGCGTGAGGCTGGGGGTGGAGTCCGTTTAAGAGCGGGAAACGAAGACCCGCCTCCACTCTTCCCAGTCTCAGCGTCGACATCACCGCCATTACCAGCGATACTGTCGGAGACCGAGATGGAGACCTTTGGGCAACCCGCGGAGTTGGCAACGACTATGGCCCTAATCAGCCTCGGTCGAGGTCGACCCCGGTTCGCCCCTGCTAGTGAGGCCGCGTTGGCGGACCTTCCCATTGGACCGGGAGGTTCCACCAGGCCGGACAAAGTTTCCTGGAAGACCTCATGGGATGCTCAAACCGGGAGCACCATCACAGAGGTGAAGGCGACCTATGCCACCCCACCCATGCCAAACCGTCCGGGGGTTGCAGCCTTCCCATGGGAGACCCCGCAGCTTAACGCCGCCGCTTCCCCATTTGTGCCGGAGCCGGCTGAGGAGTTCACTGAGCGCTTGGAGAAAGATCACCTGGGCTTCTTCTGGGACCCAGTCGTCGCCCCGCCTGCGGAGTCGCACCCCAGTGTCCCGACCCCGAAGCCTGACCCCGTCCAGGAACGTCTCCTGGCCGAGACCCTTGTCCGGGAAATGCTGTCCGGTTCCGGTGGCGAGGAGCTGGCACAGCAGTTTGTGACCGGGGTGGTTGTTAAGTTCAACCAGCAGGACGGATATGGATTCATCCGAGAAGTCGAGACCGGGGATGATTACTTTTATAACAGAGTTCATCTCGACGTGGAAGGACTGCCCAAGCGACTCCATACTTTGTGGCCGGGCGAGAAAGTCCAGTTCCTGCCGGACGCAGGTAGCCGCGGCCTGTTTGCTGTTTGTGTCTCCCGCATGCCAACCACCCGGGAAGCGGAGCAGTGGCAGGAGGAGATTGAGTGGGAGGAGCAGCAAGAGCGGCGCCGGAGCCATGCCAGACCGCCCGCGCCCTCTCAACCCCGGCGCATCATGGCTGCTGTCCCGGAAACAGCGACTGCATCGGCCCCTGACCCGGAGAAGGTTCCAACCGTGGTAGCGGTAACGCAAAATGTTACAAACAAGCCGGTCATCATGCTGGACGCACCACCACCATCTCGGGCAGAGACACCATCACCCCCAAGAGGAGCTGCAGCAGCTGCACCGGCGGAGCCACCTTTCGCCCCTGTGTCTTTTAGGCGAATCCGCCGTCAGCCGGGACAATCTCTGGGGGCCTATATCCAGGCTCAAGCGGAGGAGTGGAAGAGAGCCTGGCCCCCAGAGTAAGTTGTTGACTTCAGCACCTTCAAAGACCGGTGTTGTTCCAGACTGGCAGAAAGTTCCCTTGTTGTTGAAAAGTTTTACGGGCCTGTTACCCTCCAGCAAAGACCGGGAGCGCTCTTGAAGCCTCCGGGCGCCCATCTAAGACCGGGAGCGCTGTTGAGCCTCCGGGCGCCCATCTAAGACCGGGAGCGCTGTTGAGCCTCCGGGCGCTATCCAGAGACCGGGAGCGCTGCTGCGCCATTAAGCGCCCCTAAAGACCGGGAGCGCCGCTGAACTGGTGCCGCTGTTGAGGACTGACCCAAAAGGTTTTTATGTGTTAACATGTTTAAAGTTTAGAGCCTTGCCGGGAGGCTCGGAATTTAAGAGGGGAGGCATGTAGTGGGTGGGCCTACCCCCTACAAGTTCAGCACAGGTTACCCGGCATTGTTATTATTAAAAATGTTGCATTTTATTATTACATGTGATTTTGTGTGTTAGGGCACCCCCTAGTGGCCGGGTGGGACGGCTGTTGCCACCGGGGAGGAGGAGTCGGTCGGATATCTAGGAAACGTCTGAGTGTGTGTGGGAGAGAGGATCCGGGACAGCAGACAGTGAACATCTGCAGCGGCAAGTGTGTGTGTGAGCGGACCATCAAGGGACACCGGAGAACAGGAGGTGGACGCAACCTCAGGGTCTATTCCGCTGGTGTGGGTCCAGTGCGTGCTTGACCGGAGAGTGGGAGCCCGGAGAAGAAGAGTATCTAGGGCATATCCCCACCAGAGGGTGCGTTTGGGCAGGTTGTCCCCAGCTCCACTAATATTGCCGGAATCTGCTGACCGGAGTGTTTTATCCTTGTGAATAAATGTCATTTTTATTGCATCTGGACTTTTGCCTGCCGACTCTTTGTGCATCGGCCGATGAAGATACTGACACACACTTTCTCAACATTAAAGAAGTACCAAAGCCAGGGATGTGCCTTGAATACAGTGCTGCCACGACTACACAGCCAGGAGCCTCCCTGGCTGGTCACTTCAGTAGCATTAAAAGTAAATCACCCATTTTTTTAATAACAATATGTAATGTTTCAGTTGAACATAGCTATGAAAAAGCTTGAAAACGAATATGTTAACTTAAAGGGGTTATCCCACAAACAAAGGACATTTTAATCAATAGATCTTGGAATACAAATAAGTTCCACAACTTGATGTGTTGAAAAAAAATGTCCCTGTGCTGAGATAACATTATAAATGATATAAGCTGATTCTTTCTGTGAGGTAAAACATTTTCCCATCTGTATTTAAACATGTTTTACTTCACAGAAAAACGAATTTGCGATCCCATGGCACATTCATAAAATGATCTCAACACAGGAGCACTTTTCTTTAACACATCCAATTGGGAAACTTATTTTTATTCCAAGATCCATTGATTAAAATATACTTTACTTGTGAAGCAACCCATTAAAACTTTGCACCTGGTGATTAAAATTCAGTGATTTATTTATCAGCACTGTAGATCCCTGCCTAGACCTCTGCTTGCTCCCTCCAATTTTACTATGTTGACTCATAGGTATCCAACATGTGCCACACCAATTAAACCATATTGATCTAATATTTGCTGTGACCTGTATGGGAGGGCCACAACCCACATATGAAATTTTAGTGGCATTCATGTAGCCCTGTCAGCATAGTAAGTGCTGGAGTCCTAGGAATTGGTTCTAGGAGTACCAGGAAAGCTGAAGGGAATGAGTGGAGGAAAAGATAAGGAGTCATCAGAAAAGATGATTAGGAGGTGGGTTTTATATATTACTAGCTGTAGTACCTGGCGTTGCCCGGGATAGTAACTAAGTGTCTCTCTGTCTCTTTACCACTCTCTCACTCTCCCTCTCGGTCTGTCTCCCTCTCTGTCTCTCTCTGTCTCTCGCTGTCTCTCTCTGCCTGTCTCTCTGTCCCTCTCTCTGTCTCTCTGTCTTTCTCTCTCTTTCTGTGTCTGTCTATCTCTCTCCCTGTCTGTCTGTCTCTCTCTCTGTCTGTCCCTCTGTCTCCCTCTCCATCTCTCTGCTTCTCTGTGTGTGTGTGTGTGTGTGTGTTTGTGTGTGTGTCTCTCTATGTCTCTCTCTGTCTCTCTGTTTCTCTCTCTATCAGTCTGTTTCTCTATCCATCTCTCTCTGTCTCTTTCTGTTCCTCTCTGTCTGTCTCTCTCTTCTCTGTCTGTCTTTCTGTTTATCTCTGTCTATCTTTCTCCCTGTCTGCCTGTCTCTCTGTCCCTCTCTGTCTGTTTCCCTCTCTATCTCTCTGTCTGTCTCTCTCTGTCTGTCTCTCTCTGTCTGTCTGTCTCTCTCTCTGTCTCTCAGTTTCTTTCTCTATCCTTCTGTCTCTCTATCCATCTCTCTCTGTCTCTCTCTATCCCTCTGTCTGTCTCTCTCTTTGTCTCTGTTTCTATGTCTGTCTCTCTGTCTCTCTCCCTGTCTGTCTCTGTCTGTCTCTCTCTCCCTGTCTATCTCTCTCTCTGTTTCTCTCTCTATCAGTCTGTCTCTCTATCCATCTCTCTCTGTCTGTCTCTCTGTCTGTCTTTCTGTCTCTCTCTGCCTATCTCTCTCCCTGTCTGCCTGTCTCTCTGTCCCTCTCAGTCTGTTTCCCTCTCTATCTCTCTGTTTCTCTCTCTGTCTCTCTCTGGCTGTCTCTGTCTGTCTGTCTCTCTCTCTGTCTCTCTCTCAGTTTCCTTCTATATCCTTCTGTCTCTCTATCCATCTCTCTGTCTCTCTCTATCTCTCTGTCTGTCTCTCTCTGTGTCTCTGTTTCTATGTCTGTCTCTCTATCTCTCTGTCTCTCTCCCTGTCTGTCTCTGTCTATCTCTCTCTACATGTATGTCTGTCTCTCTATTTCTGACTGTCTCTCTGTTTTTCTCTCTCTTTCTGCCTCTCTGTTTGTCTCTGGCTGTCATTCTGATTCTCTCTCTATCCGTCTCTCTCTGTCTCTCTCTCTCTTTCTCTATGTATGTCTCTATCTCTCTGTCTGTCTTTCTGTTTCTCTCTATGTCTGTGTGTCTCTGTCTCTCTATATCTGTCTCTCTCTGTTTCTTTCTCTCTCTTTCTCTCTGTCTCTATCTCTCTCTCTCTATCCCTATCTGCCTCTCTCTATCTCTCTGACTGTCTCTCTGTTTCTCTCTTTTGGTCTGGCTCTTTCTATCTCTCTCTGTTTCTCTCTTTGTCTCTGTCTGTCTGTCTGTCTTTTTGTCTGTCTTTATTTCTTTCTCTCTCAATCCATCTCTCTTTGTCTCTCTGTTTATCTCTGACTGTCTCTCTCTTTTTCTGCCTTTTTCCCTGTCTGCCTCTCTATCTCTCCGTCTGTCTCTCTATTTCTCTCGATGTCTATGTATCTCTGTCTGTCTCTCTCTCTATCTGTCTCTCTCTGTCTCTCTCTCCTGTCTGTCTCTGTCTGTCCCTCTCTGTCTATTTCTCTGTCTTTCTCCCTGTCACACTCTCTCTCTGTCTCTTTCTATCCATCTCTATCTCTCTGTCTCTCTGTCTGTTCCTTTCTGTCTCTCTGTTTCTCTCTGTCTCTATCTATTTTATGTCTGTCTGTCTCTCTTTTTCTCTCTTTATCTGTCTCTGTATCTCCCCGTCTCTCCATCAAAATCATTTTAACTGATGCATAAGCTTCTTATACTAAGAATGCCCTTTGTTGCCTATAGCAACTAATCACAGCTCCTATTAATGACCTGAAGCTCCCAGCTCCATTGACTTTAATGGAGGCAGGAGAATAACTGTAAAGTGCAGGGTCAAATTTCCCCATCAAACCCTGAGTCAAATGAGATGTCTGTGCAAAATTTCGTGATTGTAAATGCGACGGTGCGGATTCCTTTAGCAGACACACACGCACGCACACGCACACGCACATGCACACGCACACACACACACACACACATACATACACTCAGCTTTATATAATAGTTGTTTTTTTTACCCATCCCTGTTCTTCCATTTATTATGCTTTGGGGTCTGGAGAGACATTAGAAGATAATAAACATCTTTTACTTGCAATTTAGGGGGTTTTTGATTAACAAAAATAAATTGCTGCAAATAGAACTTCCAGACCAAATTTGAGGGAATTCCTTGAATGAGAAATTTGAGGGATTTACGTATCTCTAACTATAAAATATATCTTATCGCAGGAAAGAAGATGTCTGCAGATGGTGAAAAGAGATCAGCTAAAAAAACAGGTAAAACAGGTAAAAATTACTCAGGATCCAAATGCTTATGATTCAATGACAACAATGATATATTCCCCATACTGACATTTCTACATTAGCCTTGGAAACAAATACAAACTGATACCATGTTCACATTTTCCGCAACAGAATCTTATCTTTGGTCATGCACTTAAAACACTGTTGCCTTAAACTGTAAAACTTAATGCATTGCATTGAACTTGTAACTGGCATGAAATGAAACAGGAGCCAGTAGCAATTGTCATAATATTAGCTATTTCCAGGTGAGTTGAGTAGCCATGCATATTCTGCATTTTCCCATGGTATATAGGTTGGCCCAACTTTGTGCCACAGCCATAGCAGAAATGACAGCAGAGCTTCTAGTGTAAGGAAATGGTGAGCTAAGGTCCTTTCAACTAGGAACCAAACATATTAGGCCAAGTTCACACGAGCATATAAACAATTGTCGATTCGTCCAGAAAAGTCAGACGATTTTTTTACTCATTTATCATCCGTGTGCAATTTGTATACAATCCGTTTCTTTACTGGACAGCCCTCACCCCAAAATGTAAACTTGACCTTGACATGACTGTGATGACTGTGTTTCTACTTCTGTGTTATTTCCCTTGTCTTAGTCTGTGCACTGTAAAGATGAAACTTTGGTATTGAAAAATGAAGTCACGAGATTGAGGAATCTGATCATTGGCCTGAAGGTGAGTTATAAAAGGGTAGAATTTGCAAACTTTCCTGGTCGTTGTTTGCAGATAGAATGCATTTATTGTTGTCACATATTATAAATTCGTATACACTCCTCCAAAATCCGGAAATAAATAATTGAGGATATTTAATAAGCTATATATGCCAGAATTCTAGCAAAATTTACGTAAAAAAAATTCTACAGCCCTTGAATCACATTTATTATGATTTGCCTACAAACAAACATGTGTTTTAGTTAGAACGAATTGTGGCTTGACATGAAACACTAGTATCGTAGTGAGTAGGGAGAGCAGAGGACTCCTAGACTGCCCCTTAGACAAGGGGGCTCTAGCTATTCCTCACCTCAGAGTTACCTCTGAAGGTGAGAATGTCTGAGCTGCCAATCTTACCCTGCTGCTAACCAGCCCTGATCTTGTACCCCCTCCCTTCCTACCCAAGACAGGAGTGTGATAAAACTAACAGAGATAGACAATCCGGGGTACTCAAAACTCTATTTTACAGCATGCTTATACAAAGGTATAAGGCAATAATAGGTAAGGAAGAAAATAAAGGCTACTTTACACACTACGACATCGCTAAAGCGATTTCGTTGGGGTCACGGAATTTGTGATGCACATCCAACCGCGTTAGCGATGTCTTTGCGTGTGACACCTATGAGCGATTTTGAATCTTCGAAAAACGTGCAAAATCGCTAATCGGTGACATGCCCCCCTATTCCTAATTATTGTTGCTGCTGCAGGTACGATGTTGTTCATCGTTCCTGCGGCAGCACACATCGCTCCGTGTGACACTGCAGGAACGACGAACCTCACCTTATCTGCGGTCGCGCGCAGGAGGAAGGAAGGAGGTGGGCGGGATGTTCGTCCCGCTCATCTCCGCCCCTCCGCTTTGATTGGGTGGCTGCTTAGTGACGTTGCTGTGACGCTGAACGAACTGCCACCCTTAGAAAGGTGGCGGTTCGCCAGTCACAGCGACGTCGCTAGGCAGGTAAGTAGTGTGACGAGTCCACGCGATTTTGTGCGCCACAGGCAGCGATTTGCCTGTGATGCACAAACGATGGGGGCGGGTACACATGCTAGCGATCTTGCTAGCGAGATTGCAGCGTGTAAAGCGGCCTTAAGAGCAGGGAGGAAACAACAACACAATGAGAGGATTCTACAACTCTAAGCACCAAACAATATAATCACCAGCAAGACTGGGACACAATAGCACACAGACTGACACAGCAAAGCTATAGTCGGAGTGGGAAGACAGATTCCACCATTTTAAAAAGGTGAAGAGTAAATGTGATAGGTTTGAAACAATATATGATCCCAGAGGTAACCAGCACACTTGCAGAGGGTAACTCTTGTTAAAAGAAAAAAAGTTCAGCTCACCCGTATATGTGCTCTCTCTCAGCTTGAATGGGATGCATGCAGTCCACCAGACAGGCAGGTCCGTGAGAATGTGAAGGAGAAGGAAAAGGAGGGACTCAGCACCAATTGCAGAGTGGAAAAATATATCCAGCGAGATATAAAATAGAAACTTTATTCAATAATTAAAAATCCAAAATATCAAGGTTTCAATGATTCCATAAAAACATCCTGGCTTGACGCGTTTCGGACAAGAGAATATGAGTAAAGTCCTTAATCATAAGCATATAAACATTTTTATTTTATTTTATGGAATTGTTGAAACCTTGATATGTTGGATTTTTAATTATTGAATAAAGTTTCGATTTTATATCTTGCTGGATATATTTTTCCACTCTGGAATTGGTGCTGAGTCCCTCCTTTTCCTTCTCCTTCATGTAACTCTTGTTAACCATTAATGAGCACATAGATAGTCAACATCCGATCCTTCCTGTGTAACTCAGAAACACCATAGAAACCATAGTGTGGAGTGTCAGAATCTAAAGTGTGAACAGCATCTGATACCGCTATGACACTCGGCAAGTTTTGAGCAAACATCTGTGTGACAACCAGGCTTCAAATTTTCTTGCACATTTCTTGGCCCAGTTTGCTAATGAATAGATGGAGTAAGCTTACACGCACCCTCTTGAACCATAGTGAAATATTGGTGCATTTTTACACTGTCTAGTCTACATTAAAGGGGGCTTTACACACAGCGATATCACTAGCGATATCGCTGGTGAAAGCACCCGCCCCCGTCGTTTGTGCGTCACAGACAAATCGCTGCCCGTTGCGCACAAAATTGTTAGGAGCCATCACACGTACTTACCTGCCTAGCGATGTTACTGTTGCCATTGAACCGCCTCCTTTCTAAGGGGGCGGTTCGTGTGGCGTCACAGCGGCGTCACTAAGCGGCCGCCCAATAGAAACGCAGAGGCAGAGATCAGCGGCCGTAACATCCCGCCCACCTTCTTCCTTCCTCATTGCCGGCGGCCGCAGGTAAGCTGCAGTTCGTCATTCCTGAGATGTCACATGTAGCGATGTGTGCTGGCTCGGGAATGACGAACAACCTGTGTCCTCAACAATCAACGATTTTTTTAAAACAAACGACGTGTTAACGATGGACGATTTGGTGATTATTTTCCATCGTTAACAGCCGTTCGCTGGTGTCACACGCAACGACATCACCAACGATGCCGGATGTTCGTCACGGGATCCGTGACCCCGGCGATATATCGTTAGATACATTGTTACGTGTAGCGGGGCCTTAACACTCTCCAAACTTTAGATAGGATTAGTTAATATAAAACATTATTAATGACCCCAGTAGTATAATGATAGTTCCCAATTGTATCCAAATCCTATGTAACATGATTGAAGGGGAGTGTCAGAAAGGCGTAAGTAAATCTCACCTGAAAAGTATCATGACGTTTTACTTTAGTCAAATTGTTAATTATTGAAACCAATAAGGAAGTTTATAGCACACAAATTTCATTTTAATAACATGGAATGCTACTTCTTCTTCTTCGTCTTATTATTATTAATTTTTATTTATTTATTTATTTATTTATTTATTTTAGAAAAAGCTCCATTTGAAGAAATTAGAGTTAGAGGAAAAGGAAGAGTTTTCTCAAAAAGTAAGTGGATCTGGGAAGTAAGTAAGTGCATCCAGGAATCTTACAATATCTAAGACTATAAAAGAGGCAAGGGATTGATAAATAAATGTTCCCTACATTGGAGGTCATATGCTGATATGTGTGGTATACTTGTAAATAATAATGTGTGCAGAAAAAACAGGACTGTAAAGCCAGAAGGACTGGTCAGCTAAGACAATAATATTGGATGCAAAGAGAAAATATTCCACCATGAAGTCTGTATAGTATATACAAAAAAAGGGTGGACTTTATTATGGGTAAGCTGTGGATAAAACATGGATAACACACAGGAAAAATGGGCCCCTGTGCAAGAATAGTATATGGGCAGGCACTTTTCAGTCCAATAACTCATCAAAATGCATTATTCCCTTTTTTTTGGAGGTAGAAATAGGCCCCTTACCTCTTGGGCCCCTGTGCGGCTGCACAGGCTGCACCAATGATATGTCCGCCCCTGATGATAATGTTACAAAATACTGAGCCTAAAGTGCAAATGCAGTTAAAGACATGTGATAGTTAGTATCAAAGTATAAGAATGCGTACAAAAAGTAGGTGCTAGAGGAGAAAATGTCCAAGGCTTGTGATAATAGGTGTATAGCACTCTAAGATTAAATGGACACATCATGGAATAGCAGAATAACCTTCTAGCATGAGGAGACTCCAAAGCGTGGATGGGATCCACGCATACGCACGTTTCGGTTTATCACCTTCGTCAGGATCCCCCCATTATGTATATAATATATGGACTTCATGTTCGGATTTTTTTTCTTTTTGTATCCAATTATAATATCTAAAGGCCCTGTCACACACAGAGATAAATCTGCGGCAGATCTGTGGTTGCAGTGAAATTGTGGACAATCAGTGCCAGGTTTGTGGCTGTGTACAAATGGAACAATATGTCCATGATTTCACTGCAAGCACAGATCTGCCAAAGATTTATTATCTCTGTGTGTGTCGGGGCCTTAAGACTAGGATCACCTTTTCTTTCTAACATTATGGACAAACATAGTCAGTTTTTAGAGAAGGAAATGTATTCTTCTGGTTCTAGTTCTAAAAACTGAATACCAAACAAAATCCATCTAAACTGCAAAATAATTAGTGTCTTCCTTCTGATTCTATTTGCATCTGTAATGGGGTTAATCCATATCTGAACAAAGAGATGGAATGGGCAAATGTATATGTTATAAATGTGGTAATTAAATCATGGTATCCTTGGCCCACACAGTTATTAAAGCAATTGAGGCTCATTAACTGATCTCAATGTAAAAATATTAGGTGAAGCCTGAGATTTTCATCTGTTTTAGATGGAATCCAAGAAGAAATTTTTGACTACAACCTTGAATCAGTATGCAACTGCTATAGAGGTAAGCATTAGCATCAGACAGTTGGGAGTAATTCTTGTTAAAGTCTGGTGTCAACTGTTCTACAAAACACAATTCTCTGTTTTTGCCTGTCCAGGTTCTGAATAATCAGAAGCCCACTTTACAGATCAAAGTGGAAGAAGCCTTCCAAGGAATTACCCGGTTAGTATCTATAGGACTCATTCTCATTTCAAATTAAATCATATAGAATTACAGACTTATTTAGACTGTAATTTTGCACTGGAATTTGGAAGAGTAATTTCTTGTTTTCCTACCTTTTGAACAATTTGTAAATTGGTATTGTGATTATTCTGCTAAATTGCACTTTGTTATAACTCGTAAATGAGTAAATTGCCAATTAAATGATAGTATTTCAGAAATTACAATGGGGTATTTCACTCACTTAAAGTGATGGTGTATTAAATTTTCTTGCTTCAGCGAGGTAGCACAGGAACACAAAACATTTAACAGTTCAACTGGTTTACTAAGGGACACATAAACTGCTTCCCCAGGAACAGAATACAACATGGATTTACAGTCCGCTATATTCGCGGAATGCCCACTCAGGTTCCATTGACCCTGGTCAGTATTCACACCTGGATTTCAAGTCCGCACTATCCAGGATGTTTGGCAGACTCTACACACACTGAAAGATTTTACTGATCCTAGTCAGATGAAGCAAACCCTACCTTCACCCAGAGGGTCCCTTTAGAGAGGCTTCAACACCTCTTTCCACGTTTAGCAGCTCGACATACCAACTCCTGGCAGTGCAGAGTACTTCTCTCAGAGGCTCCTTCTCACAGACTGACATACAAACAGTTTCATTAAGACCTTTGAGTAGAGATGAGCAAACCCAAGGTTCAGTGTTTGGTGTTCATACCAAACACAGAATTTACAAAAAAAAAAACAGTTAGGATTCGTAGTTCCAGTGCGTTACTTATGATTATGAACACCACTTGTGCGAGCATCGCTGTTCTTGGGTACGCTCGGTGTTCAGTCCAGTGCGAGCCGCTTGCAGTGTTTGAATGGCTTGCACTAGGGGAAACAACAGCATAATCAGATGTAGTGTGCAGAAAAAAAAAAAAATTGGAAAGACCCGTCCCACCTGCCCCCGGAAGTGTTCTGTTTATGGCTGGCTGCATGTGGGCAGTGACCTGAACTGCCAAATTAATTACTTCAATTGAGGTTCAGGTCAAGTCCGGGTTCCAAACCAAACTTTATCTAAAGTCCAGATGAAGACACTGGACTAAACTTCAAAGGGTTCACTCATCTTTACCTATGAAACACACCCATGGGTGGAGATATGTGGATAGCCAGACCCACCCATCTCTCCAGCTATCCATAAACCTGGCCCTTAAAAGTCGTGGCACTATAGGTACCAGAATAGACATTCCAGGTTTACATCTCAGAGGACAACTACTTCTGGGATACATTCCGGTCATTTACAAAGTAGCCGGTCACAATCTTATATTTCTTCTTCTCTGCCTAAATCTGTGGGGCTTGACACCATTCCTTTTTAGACCAGAGAGTCTTCTCTGTCAACTTTGGGCTTCCATCCTTGAGACACAGTTTGCCACTATCAACACACTCTTTTTAGTCAACCCATCTCTTAGATACACCTTTTGTCAGACATCTCTCTCCATGACCACCTTCAATGGTTAGTGTGGTAGTGAGACTTACAGTTAGGTCCAGAAATATTTGGACAGTGACACAAGTTTTGTTATTTTAGCTGTTTACAAAAACATGTTCAGAAATACAATGATATATATAATATGGGCTGAAAGTGCACACTCCCAGCTGCAATATGAGAGTTTTCACATCCAAATCGGAGAAAGGGTTTAGGAATCATAGCTCTGTAATGCATAGCCTCCTCTTTTTCAAGGGACCAAAAGTAATTGGACAAGGGACTCTAAGGGCTGCAATTAACTCTGAAGGCGTCTCCCTCGTTAACCTGTAATCAATGAAGTAGTTAAAAGGTCTGGGGTTGATTACAGGTGTTTGGTTTTGCATTTGGAAGCTGTTGCTGTGACCAGACAACATGCGGTCTAAGGAACTCTCAATTGAGGTGAAGCAGAACATCCTGAAGCTGAAAAAAAAGAAAAAATCCATCAGAGAGATAGCAGACATGCTTGGAGTAGCAAAATCAACAGTCGGGTACATTCTGAGAAAAAAGGAATTGACTGGTGAGCTTGGGAACTCAAAAAGGCCTGGGCGTCCACGGATGACAACAGTGGTGGATGATCGCCGCATACTTTCTTTGGTGAAGAAGAACCCGTTCACAACATCAACTGAAGTCCAGAACACTCTCAGTGAAGTAGGTGTATCTGTCTCTAAGTCAACAGTAAAGAGAAGACTCCATGAAAGTAAATACAAAGGGTTCACATCTAGATGCAAACCATTCATCAATTCCAAAAATAGACAGGCCAGAGTTGAATTTGCTGAAAAACACCTCATGAAGCCAGCTCAGTTCTGGAAAAGTATTCTATGGACAGATGAGACAAAGATCAACCTGTACCAGAATGATGGGAAGAAAAAAGTTTGGAGAAGAAAGGGAACGGCACATGATCCAAGGCACACCACATCCTCTGTAAAACATGGTGGAGGCAACGTGATGCCATGGGCATGCATGGCTTTCAATGGCACTGGGTCACTTGTGTTTATTGATGACATAACAGCAGACAAGAGTAGCCGGATGAATTCTGAAGTGTACCGGGATATACTTTCAGCCCAGATTCAGCCAAATGCCGCAAAGTTGATCGGACGGCGCTTCATAGTACAGATGGACAATGACCCCAAGCATACAGCCAAAGCTACCCAAGAGTTCATGAGTGCAAAAAAGTGGAACCTTCTGCAATGGCCAAGTCAATCACCAGATCTTAACCCAATTGAGCATGCATTTCACTTGCACAAATCCAGACTTAAGACGGAAAGACCCACAAACAAGCAAGATCTGAAGGCTGCGGCTGTAAAGGCCTGGCAAAGCATTAAGAAGGAGGAAACCCAGCATTTGGTGATGTCCATGGGTTCCAGACTTAAGGCAGTGATTGCCTCCAAAGGATTCGCAACAAAATATTGAAAATAAAAATATTTTGTTTGGGTTTGGTTTATTTGTCCAATTACTTTTGACCTCCTAAAATGTGGAGTGTTTGTAAAGAAATGTGTACAATTCTTACAATTTCTATCAGATATTTTTGTTCAAACCTTCAAATTAAACGTTACAATCTGCACTTGAATTCTGTTGTCGAGATTTCATTTCAAATCCAATGTGGTGGCATGCAGAGCCCAACTCGCGAAAATTGTGTCACTGTCCAAATATTTCTGGACCTAACTGTACTTACAGTCGAATCTACTGTCTGGTCTGACTCTGAGTTATCTAGTATGCTACAGGGGCTACTTTCTAGGTCCTTCAGCATCGAGCTTTTAAATCCTCCGCATCCTCTTTTTGCAGATCTGTTTTTACCTCTATTTCCATGTCATCTTCGGCTGTCTCTCCATCGGCGCATTTTCCTGTCACCATCTTTGGATAGAGAGACCCATCACTCCCTCAATCCTTTCTATCCAATTCCATTTCAGTAGCTGCCCCCTTCCACCATAAAGTCTGCTTCCTCTGACATCTGAGGCAACACATTTCCCAGGTAGGTCACACTTTTCATTCTTTGGGCACTGGGCGAAATTGGTTGCCACCTTGACAAAGTTGTTCCACAATCCTTCCAGATTAAACTGCCTCAGTTCTTCAAGGTATCCCAAGCAATGTTCTAGGAGAACTCGTACATTTTCAACACAATCTTTTATTTCCTTAATGACAAATGGAACCATATTAACTTCACAGGGTATCTTTGTTTTTTCAATTCTCACTCTTACAGCTCCTGATTTATGACAAATCTCTTGAATGACCCTTCCATTTCTTCTAATAACTTTCCAACAAGATTTCTTGGCACCTGGATAAACTCTTCCACAAATTCCCCAAAAATTAGAGCTCTCTTGATTGGTTCTACACTGTCTCCATAAATTCAAAACTTTCCACCAGCTTCTTTCAATTCGATAGCTGTAAGGCCTTGTGCACATGCTACATTTTTTGACATGTTTTTTCAAAATCTGCACCAAAATCTTAATGCCTCTCCTGAAACCAGCAAAGTCATCAGGAGTACGACAATGGAAAATTAAGCAGAATGGTTGAAACAGGAAATTGCATCAAGAAAGGTTTTTTTTCGTTTTTATTAACCTAACTTTATTGACAGTCTTTTCCATGCAAAAAAGTGCACCCAAAATAAAACTGCAAAAACGCATTAAAAACCACACCAAAACCACAGGTGGATATGGGTGCATTTTTCTGCCACAATATGCAGAGATGGTGCCTTACACCCAGAACCTTCCTGGCTTGTTAAACATTATTACTCAGTGCTCGTATTTAGCCTAATTAATGGTTTCCTCATTACAACCACTATCTGAAATGCTGCAGTCAGCTTCTTCATACATTCTAAGCATATGGCGGCTTCTTCCTTCTTTACAGTGCTCATCTATTTCGTAAGAACACATCGTAGATGCATGTCACTTAGGATAGCCACTTGCCTCTATGTGGCTACACTTATAAAGACCACACCACTAATTGACTAGCCCCTGGGGGGAAGTACACTTGACAGGCTCCTACGGCCTTCTTGAGTTTTGCATGCACTGTCTTACTGGCACAAACTTCTCTCAAGTCTTTGAGCATATTCACCAAGCACTTAGAGATCCAACTAATTCCTTTACCTTCTTGGCCATCAGACCGTTCCTTGGATCTTTGACAATCATTTTCCTCTTCTTTTCTTACCAAAGGCTCCACCTCTTGAGTTGCACTCTCCTAAAGTTTAGCCACAGCTTCAGTGCGTTTGGACTTCTCATCACTTTTGACCTCGTGTTTCTCACTCTTCTGAGCCAAGTCAATCTCTATGTCTTCTTCAGTCTTGGCCCTATCAGCAGGTTCAGTCAATCTCTTAGTTCCTGATCACACCTCTGGCCCAGACTTCACTTCCACAGCTTCAGCTGTTTCTTGGGTCTCTAACCATCAACTTCAACTTCCTCTTGAGTCTCTGCAATGTCAGAGGTTTTCTCGTACTCCTTCCCTCACCCTTAGGTTCTCAGGAGTCTTCAACAGTTTTGCACTCTTTTCACTGTCAACTGCTCAATCACTAGGTGAATCATGGGTCTGCTTACAGTGACCTTCATGGATTTTCCTTGACTAACACGCTCCAGGATTCCTTCTGCTATAGTGCGCTTGAGGATTTCTTGCCCTATAGCACTCTCCAGGACTTCATTTCCTCAAGTGCTTTCCAGGATTTCATCTCCAACAGCAGTCTCCAGGATTTCTTCTCCTACAGCGCTCTCACCCAACAGATCTTTAGCTTTACCTTCAGAACCCAGAAATCATCGAGGACACCACCAATGCTTTCTCTATTGGCTCCTTTCCATGCTTTCCTCCTGCTCATTTTAGTCATCACAATGTATTTTCTCTGATTTCATTTCTGCATGCAGCAAACTATTGTTGGCTCTCAAACCTGCAATTGTGACTGGCAACATGCCTTCTTTAAGATGGGACTCAACCTTCTCTGAGCCCTCAGATGGTGCAGCCTGTTCCACCTCTCAATGCTTATTACATCTGCGGCGTCATGAGGAGGATTTACCCTACTTACCACTGTGCTCTCCTGACGCTTTTTTACAGTTTTCACTGTAGTCATCGTCACTCCTCTTGGTATCCCTGACCAACATGTCCCCACTTAACCAGATGTTAGCCCCCTTTTCTGGAGCTACCACGTTTTTTAACAGTCACACTATAATTTATTCCTTTAAACTTCATGTTGCAAAGTTGGACTTGTCCACAATTTTCTTTGGTTACCCCTAACTTATGACTGTCAACTTTAGGAAGCACTAACTCCTCCTCTTTACATTCCAATATACCGAAAGAATCCCATTTTGCCTACCACTGTGGAGGGGCGTCATTAGTACTGCTCTGACTTTACGCAAGTTCCCGGACACTTGCCACAAGTCCCAAAAAACTCCAGTCTCATCCTATTAAAATGTGATGTGGTAAGTCTAGGATTATCCCCATGTCATGGTACACCATACCCTTAGCTGTCTTAAGGAACACTCTGGCAAACGGATATTCCTTTATGTCCAATGACTGCTGCTGACTTTAATCATCTTTCCAGGAATTAGTAGACATCAGGTGTGGCCCTCATCAGGATCACCAAGGTCCCCAAGTTTACAAATTCCAGTCATGACTTCTCCAAACACCAACTTGGAACACAGACATGGCCCCTCATCTGATGGGCCATCTATGCAGCAGACCGGGCATGCATAGCATAAACACTATTGTACCTGGCTACAGTCCATTTGCACCTCCGCTACCGCCCCTTTGGGATACTCTGCCATTTTTTGGGTATCCACCCCCTCTTGGGCTACCACCATCTCTTTTTCACTGGTCCCACAAAGGATTGCACACTCTGTCCCATTACCGCCTCATGAAACTGCACTGACAACCCGAACTGTTGATGCCACTGCTCCCTCTGCTGTCCTTGTACCTGGTGGCACCTCTGGTTGGTGGTTCCCTGCTGCTGCTCACTCATGGTCACTCAACTCCCACAGCTCTATACAGCATTGTTGATCTACCAAACCAACTGGATCTTTGTGGACCCACTGATCCACAGAAAACTGCTGCTGTAATCCTCACGTGTTTCCTGGACCATTGCCTGCAGTCTAGCGCCATATGTGGTATTTCACTCACTTAATGTGATGGGGTACTCACTTTTCTTGCTTCAGCGAGGTAGCACAGGAACACAAACCTTTTAAAAGTTCAACAGGTTTATTATACGAAAGATCATGGTTCGCGGCCGAACTGTGCTGTGTAAACAGGAGTTGCACTGCAGAGAACAATCACAGCATATATTCACGGAAAGATCTATTACAGATTGTTCACTACATATTTGAATCGGGGTCATCCTCTGTAAAAAGGCTAGTAGACAACCACCAATCAGCAAACATGTAGCCGGTCGGTGGTCGTTTATAGCTGCACATTATGGAATGTAAATGAACTTTACGGTGTGTTGTAATGTATGTATGTGATTTATTTGTCTTTTCTCTTAGTAAAAATACAAATGATGAATCTTCTCGAGTGTCTGGACAATTCCTGGATGATGGAACTCTTATGTATGAAATAGTCCAGGCCAAGCTGGTGAGTGCAATTCAGAATTACAAAGGTAGTGTCCTAGTTACTGATAACCGAGCACTAAAATACACAAGTGTTCAGTACTCCACTTGAGTAGGTCAGACACTCAGACAGGCTCGACTTGAGTGTTGAGTATAATGGAAGTCAATGGGAAACTCAAGCATTTTTTCGTAAAACTCTAACAATAGGGCTGGGGAAGCATGAAGAACAAAATCACTGAAATAGATTGCAACAACACTCAAATGGAATGGGAACAGCATGGGGAAAACGCCTGGATGCATCTCAGTCTCCCAGGTCCCTTCTGGGAACAATGAGTATTACTCCACTTTTACAGACTGACAATAAAACATACAAAACCAAAGATAAAACGGATTTTATAGTAAAAAATGCTAGGAAACATTTTTTCCTGTATAATGACTTGTATATAAAATTAAATTCAAAAGAGAAAAAAAAAACCCATGCCTCCTGCACACCATAATAACTGGGCCATCTCTCTTTGCATTTCCCTATCATCTATGATTACAGTAGATTACATAGTAGATCAGGAAATAAAACTACCCCACTGGTAGTCACCAGTAAATGTAATTTTAACATTTTATTACCTTATCTGGGCATGTGGTGTGTGTGACATGGTCACACACATCTTGTTTAATTTATGAAGGAGGGACTTTAAAACTGACAATGCAGACACTGCAAGAACTTCTAAAAATTAGAATGAAGAGGGACTCTGATACACACTTTATTGGAAATAAATGAGAACCTCATACACATTCTGGTAAAATTATTAGCTAGTAGGACACCCAGACTCATAAATCCTATACAGTAAGTGCAAAAACTTCCAAAAATTTGAAGGAGGGACTGCAATACACCCTGGAAGACACATAGAGGAGGGTCTCAGCAAACATTGTTTCCCATTTTTAAGTGGGGAATGGGGCGCCTAGACTGGTAGAGCCTATGCACTAAGTGCAAGGGATGATCCTGGAGGGTATAAAACTATATATGTAAGAGAATGATAGAACTAGGACTCATACATAGCCTTAAAAATTATGAAGGAGGGCATCATAGACAACTTGGAACATTAAGAGCTAGGGTTGCCTGTTTACCCTTTTAATATTTGGAGCAAGGGCCACCTGTATACCCTCTTAAAATTTGGAGCGAAGGCTGCCTGATAACCCTCTAAACACTTTGAGTGAGGGCTTCATGATGACCCTTTTGATATAGTGGAGGATGAGGACAAGAAAAAGAAGAAACCTTGAACCATATACCCCTTTTTGGGTGGGAAGTGTTGCATGGGAATAAACAAAAATGGAACATTTAAATTGGCTTTAGTCATTGCATGCTGTCGTCCAGAGCGGGTGAGAAATCTCGGCCAATACAGGCTTTGTTCATTTTGATAAGAGTAAGCCTGACAGCATTGTCAGTTGACAAGCAGATGCACCCAGCAGCACAAAAAACCCACTCTGATAACTAGAGATGAGCCAGCCTCTAAAGGCTCGAGTTAGGTTCGGTTCATCGAACGGAGGCCGCGTTCGAGTTCGGTTCGGCGAACCGTTCGATGAACCTCTCGAACCCCATTGAAAACAATGGGAGGCAAACACAAACACATGAAAACACATTACAAATGTACACATACAGTTAATAAACATTGCCATAACACTTACAGGTCCCCGTGATGCGTACTGCACTCTGTCTCCAGCCGCTTTTCCTTCCGATAATCGCTGCGCCCTCCCGGTAACCAGCACTGATGATAGGACCTTCCGTGACGTCAAAAAAAAGCATGTGACCAGTCACGTGCCTATTATTTCATTGGCTACAGACTGGTCACATAGCTATGACGTCATGCTAGGTCCTGTCATTGCACTCTCCGGTACGCGGTGATCATTCCAGCATCTCCGTATACCGGCAAAATGCTCTGGCACATGGTCGACTCCCCGTTCTGCTTCCCTGTTCCGTTATTCACCGGCTGCCAAAGTCGGTCAATAACAGAGATCATTGTTGCTATAGCAACGTGCCTGTCAGCGGTGACGTCACAACTTACAGCCTACAGCCTCTGCTCAATGACTGAGTGAATAGACTGCAGTGCACGGGGAGCAGCAGCGTCCTTCCTCCCATGCAGCGCTGTCTGATGTAGCAGAGCTGCATGGGTTGAAGGAGAAAGAAGACAGAAGACCATGGATCGTGGAGGGCTGACAGGGAGTAAAAAACATGGAGTCTCTAAGTGGGTCTGTGTATTTATTTCTATTAAAGTATTTTTTCTCTGTGTGGTATCTTTTTCTTTAACCCTTTATTGGAGATTCTTAATGGCAGGGTCAAACTTGCCTGACATTAAGAATCTCTGACTTAATACTAGCTAGTAAAACAAAGCTAGTATTAACTCATTATTACCCAGTAAGCCACCATTCACCAGGGCAGCTGAAGAGTTGGACACAGCGCTAGATGATGGCGCTTCTATGAAAGCGCCATTTTCTGGGGCGGCTACAGGCTGCAAATCGCAGCAGAGGAGCTTAGAAAGCTCGGACTAACCTGTGCTGAAAATTCCAATCCGCAGCTGCCTAGTTGTACCTGGCTGGACACAAAAATTGGGCAAAGCTCCTGTCGATTTTATTTTTAATTATGTCATGAAATTCATGAAATAATTAAAAAAAGGGCTTCCCTATTTTTTTGTTCCCAGCCGGGTACAAATAGGCAGCTGGGGGTTGGGGGCAGCCGTACCTGCCTGCTGTACCTGGCTAGCATACAAAAATATGGCGAAGCCCACGTCATTTTTTTCGGTGGGCAAAAAACTCCTGCATACAGTCCTGGATGGAATATGCTGAGTCTTGTAGTTCTGCAGCTGCTGTCTGCTCTCCTGCATACACTAGTGAATGGAGCATGCTGAGCCTTGTAGTTCTGCAGCTGCTGTCTGCTCTCCTCCATACAGACAGCTGCTGCAGAACTACAAGGCTCAGTATACTCCATCCAGGACTGTATGCAGGAGTTTTTTGCCCCCCAAAAAAATGACGTGGGCTTCGCCATGTTTTTGTATGCTAGCCAGGTACAGCAGGCAGCTACGGGCTGCCCCCAACCCCCAGCTGCCTATTTGTACTCGGCTGGGAACCAAAAATATAGGGAAGCCCTTTTTTTTTAAATTATTTCATGAATTTCATGAAATAATTTAAAAAATAATGACGTGGGCTTCGCCCAATTTTTGTGTCCAGCCAGGTACATCTAGGCAGCTGGGGATTGGAATCCGCAGCTCAGGGTGCCCAAGCTTCCTGGGCACCCCTGCTGCGAATTGCAGTCCGCTGCCACCCCAGAAAAGGGAGGTTTCATAGAAGCGCCATCTTCTGGCGCTGTATCCAACTTTTCCAGCTGCCCTGGTGACGGATGGCTCGCTGGGTAATAATGGGGTTAGGACTAGCTGTATATTATCAACTGGCCCTAAGCCCGAAATTCATGGTGTCACGCCAATATTAGACATGGCCACCATGAATTTCTAGTACAGATTAAAAAAAACACAACACATAGAAAAATATATTTATTAGAAATAAAACACAACACAATTAGTGTCTCAATCTTTATTGAAATAAAGAACCCCCCTCTGCAGTAATCCTGCGTCAAGGGTCCCGCGCCGTCCAATCCGGATCCAATATCATCTGATCGGCTTGCTGAAAGGCAAAGCGATCAGATGATATGTCAGATTCAAGGGCCTGAATCACATGACACAGCAGCTGATTGTATAAACGGCTTTTATACAATCAGGTGATGCATCAGTGCAAAAAAAAAAAAAACTACACACTTCTGTGCAGACTCCTGTCCAACAGCATCAGCTGATAGTTTAGCCGGCCGGGCGGTAAAAAGCTGGCCTCACCGCTCGACTTATAGAGTCAGCTGATTCCGTCAGGTGACCGCATCAGCTGATCATCGCCAGATCTGAGAGAGAGAGAAAAAGAAGAGAGAGAGAGAAAAGAGAGAGAAAAGACAGAGAAAAGAGAAGAGAGTGAGGGAGAGAGAAAGAGAGAGAGAAGAGGAGAGATAGAGAGAGAAGAGAGAGAGAAGAGGAGAGAAGAGAGAGAGGAGAGAGAGAGAGAAGAGGAGAGAAGAGAGAGAGGAGAGAGAAGAGAGAGAGAAGGGAGAGGAGAGAGAGAAGAGAGAGAGAAGAGGAGAGAAGAGAGAGGCGAGAGGGAGAAGAGAGAGAGAAGAGGGAGAGGAGAGAGAGAGAAGAGAGAGGGGAGTGAAGAGGAGAGAAGAGGAGAGAAGAGGAGAGAAAGAGAGAGAGAGACTGACTGAGACTGACTGAGACTGACTTAGACTGACTGACTGAGACTGACTGACTGACTGAGACTGACTGACTGAGACGGACTGACTGACTGACTGAGACTGACTGACTGACTGAGACTGACTGACTGAGACTGACTGACTGAGACGGACTGACTGACTGACTGACTGAGACTAACTGACTGACTGAGACTGACTGACTGACTGAGACTGACTGACTGAGACTGACTGAGACTGACTGACTGAGACTGACTGACTGAGACTGACTGACTGACTGAGACTGACCGACTGACTGAGACTGACCGACTGACTGATACTGACTGACTGAGACTGACTGACTGACTGAGACTGACTGACTGAGACTCACTGAGATTGACTGACTGAGACTGACTGACTGAGACAGACAGACTGACTGGAGACTGACTGACTGACTGAGACTGACTGACTGACTGACTGAGACTGACTGACTGACTTAGAGAAAGAGAGAGAGCAATGCAGCCTCATTCCGTGAACTGCTCCGATTTAAGAGTTGTGGCTCACAGCTGATGTTCGGCTCCTCCCTTCAGTGCATAATTAAATTAAATTAGAATTATAAATAAATAAGTCTAATTTAAAATTAAAAATAAATTAAATTTCTTACCTGGAAGGCCGGGGGGCTAGAACTCGTGAACTAATGCTTCTGAGTTGAGCGCTCTAACCATTGAGCTACTGGCTCTAATGAAAAACATGGGCAGACTTGGTAGTCTTGACTTCTGCATTGCAGACTGAAGTCTCAGATTACAGCGCGGTTCACTTAAGCTGCTACGTGGAGAGGACACAGAACGCTCCCCGTCATCTTCATGCAGCAGAGCTAGCAGAGCTGACAGTGTCGTGTGGATTACTTCTGACCTGGATTGTTGTTTTGGGATTAGTAAAATGGTGAAAGAGGGTGTTTTTTTGTCTTTTATTCCAAATAAAGGATTTTTCGTTGTGTGTGTTTATTTACTTTCACTTACAGTTTAATCATGGAAGGTATCTCGGGGAGATGCCTGGCATGATTAACTCCTTATTACCCCAATTGCCACTGCACCAGGGCAATTCGGGATGAGCTGGGTGGAGTCCCGGGACTGTCGCATCTAATGGATGCGGCAATTCCGGGCGGCTGCTGGGTGATATAGTTAGGTTGGTGGGCTCCCCATAATGTGGTGTTCTCCATCCTGACAATACCAGCCTCCAGCCGTGCGGCTTTATCCTGGCTGGTATCAAATATGGGGGGAACCACATTTTTTTTTTTTTTTATTATTATTATTTATTTATTTATTTTACTGCACGATATAGACCCGCCCGCCGGCGGCTGTGATTGGTTATAGTGAGACAGCTGTCACTCATCGTGGGGGTGTGTCTGACTGCAACCAATCATGGGCGCCGGTGGGCGGGGAAAGCACGGAATACCTGATTGAATAATGAAGCGGCAGCCATTTTCTCAAGAGGAAATGCTGCTGGAGATTTGTGACAGCCGTGCAGTGAGACGCCCGTGATCGGTGAGTAGGAAAGAGAGAGGGATTGTGCTGGGGACGCAGGACGCATGCAGATAGCAACGCGTGCACATAGCCTTACTATGAAAAGCCACGTTTTTGATGATCGAACCGTTCTCGAACCTAACTCGAACTGTCGAGCTTTTAGCAAAAAGCTCGAGTTCGAGCTCGAACACCCCCCAAAATCCCTCGAACATGAAATTGGTGAACCTCGAACATCGCTCAACTCTACTGATAACATGCTCACAGGGCAGGCCAGTAACTCCAAGGCAGAGAGGGACAGTTAATGCCACATGTCCAGCTTGGATTCTCAATAGTTACACAGCACAGAGGAATCATGGAGGACACTGGTGTAGTCAGCTAGGCACTCCTTCAATATTTTCAAAAACCTTTCCTTCCTTGTTAGAATACCCCATGCATTCATGCCTGGGCGCTGTGAGTTTCTAATTAAACTGTCTAAGACCTTTGATAGTGTTCCCCTGCCTCTGTTGGACCAGGTGTTTGTCTTCCTCATCTATCCTCCTTGGTTGCCCAAAGAACTATGACCTCTGCTATCAGCATTGTCAGATGGGAATTTTTGTACTAATTATTCGACTAGGGCCTTTTGGCTTTGCACTATTTTACTAGCTCTTTGCACCCCAGAAAGGAGAGATGAACAGTTATCCTTGAAGCATCAGTCAAGAAGGGCGAACAACCAGTAATCAGTGTTAGCCAAGATACATGTAACGTGAGGGTCTCAGGAATGCAGTGGGACCTAAAGTCAGCCATGTGTGCCAGACTCCCAACAGCCAAGACTACCCTGTAGCCATCAGCAGAAGAACTCTCCATTTCCTCCTCCACCTTTCCTCATCTTCCTCCTCCTCTTCAGTTTATCCACAGTGAACAGACGGGATGAAGCTTGTGTGTGTATAGGGCCGGCATAACGACCCGGAGCACCTTGGCAAGTGCCGGGGCCCACTCGCAGGGTGGCGTACCAGCAAGCCACGCAGCCGCTTTGGAGCCCGTGAGTTAGAGACACCTGGTACCAGCGCTGCACGGTCCTCCATCCCCCTCCTGCGGTCCCTGCCTTGCTGAGGATTGCACTTTCATTTGTATCGGCATTACAGATCCCAGGGCTGGAACAGAAACAAAAATACAGTGGTGTTATGACATGCAAATTTTTGGATGCTGTAAACAGTGTAAACATTGTCTTCCCTTTATTGGAGGCATTATTCTTGAACGTTACTAACGTGATAAACTTTTGCTTTACAATATAAAACTCGACAATATAAAACATCATTTTCACACGATTTACTTTGCCTAGGAGCCCATGATGCCAAAGTTCTTTGCACCGCTCCTGATATGTGCAACATCAGCAACCACAGATAAAACAATGTGGGGGACCCGTCACAAACCCCCAACGTAGGCGCTGGGCGTGCGACAGAGCACTCCTGACCACGCTTCATTACTTCAGCATGCCAGAGAGGGTTTTAACTCCTGTGGTCCATGAATTCTGCTAGCGGGCACTGTAACCAGTGCAACTATTTACAAATGCAGTCCTGGCCACATAAAGTTCAGTGGCCCAGTTGTCTATTTTCAAATACTCATGCACAAAAAAGAGAGGAAAGAATACATTATCTGCAAACATCTTAACATTATCAGTATGATCAAATCCGGTTAACTATTTTACAGTTCTCGAAGTGCTGATTTCTTTTTTTGTCTTCTTTCGGAGGTCTGGCTCCTGGTCCCAGAGGGTTCTTTCCGCTCTATAGACAGCCTCAGGCATAGTGCCCCGCTTTGTCACAACGGTGGCAAATCGGTTGCCCGTTTGAGTCATAGCGGTTAGGAACTTGGCTTTGGGACGACGGAACCCCTCTTCGTTGTCTCCACGGAACATCATCTGGGCTGGAGGCCAGCTCGATGGCTGCTGGCCGCTGGGCCGCCTGGGAGGTTTGCACGATTTTGGCTTGGGCGGCCATACCTTTGGTCAGCTCCTGGATCTGGAGCTGGAGACCAGAAAGGGGGTCACCTCCCAGGGTCTGCTCGCTGGCTCCCACTGTCGGCCAGAGTGGAGGATAACACCTCCATGCATGGGGCTGCAAGGGACCAAAGGGGTGCGGGGTTGGTTAGAGTTGGCTCTCGCAGCACCCGGATGGCTCGATCCTTCAATTGTGCAAAGTTGAAGTCAAGGTTTTGTAGGGCCATTATGCACAGCTGTGTCCGGTGGACTTCAGGTGGCTTGAAGCTCTATCCCGTAGCCCTATGTGTTCATCTTCCAGCGAATTCGTGTGCGGGTTTGGTTTTGGTACTAGATGTGTTCTTAGCCTCTGGTTTTACTAGTGGAGAACGTTGGTTTTCTCCTCTAGCCTAGGGACCATTTGCGATTCTACAGCCAAGTCCCTTCACTCAATATGTCGTATGTGGAATGAGACAACGGGTGTATGGCGCACTTTCCCGTGAATGCTAGGACCCCTACTGTCTTGTGCCTGGGTCAACATGTACCAGGTCCAGACCACAGGTCTTCACTCCTACACTGCTCCTTCTCGAATCTCTCCCTACAGTGTCCCCCTACTAACTAGACTGCACTCCAGGCCCTCCCTGTCAGATTAGGGGGAGGAAGATGCCATTACCAATGGTGGCTATACATAGCATTAATGGCACCAAGTCCTAACCCTGACCCGGTTGGGAGCTGCTAATTGAGGTGCTGTGTGTTTTCTGTGCATACCGGTAGATGACCTCTTCCTTACTCAGGATGGAGCCCCACACCATTGGCTGAGGTGCAGTACCTCTGTGACGACTGAAGCATCAGGGGCACCACACATGACTCTGG
Source organism: Anomaloglossus baeobatrachus (assembly GCF_048569485.1). NCBI lineage: Eukaryota > Metazoa > Chordata > Amphibia > Anura > Aromobatidae > Anomaloglossus > Anomaloglossus baeobatrachus. The sequence goes on along the minus strand of NC_134353.1, from coordinate 617,506,200 downwards.
AGTTTGGGTCATGCGCACTATGAAGTCGGGTGTATGTGTCCTGGATTTAAACTGAAGTAGTACGCATTACCGAAACTCCGGGCTGCATGCTATACCCCCTAGAACTGTATATCCCTTCCACCCCCGTGCTGTATACCCTCCAAAGCTCTATGTCCCTTCCACCCCAGTCCTGTATACCCCCCAGAGCTGTATGTCCTCCTCCACCCCAGTGTTGTATGCCCCAAAAACTCTATGTCCCTTCCACAAGACAAAGAAGTAAGATGTTTATGCTGATTATGGCATCATTGCGGCTCACCATCTTGGTTAATTCTTTAATGTTTTGTAGAACCTCACAGATTTAAAAAATCCAGCAGTTGTAGCAGGTATTCAACTACTGCCCTCTGCTGCTCACAAAGCCTTGTCAACATTTGTAATGTGGCGTTCCAGTGCATGGGTGAGCTGTCACTTGCAAATGCTGCTGCAGCACTACCTGACCAGTGGAAGCTGTAGTTGACTTGTGGAAATGCACCCACACATGGTTTACCTTCACAAGTAGCTCAGGCAAATCTGAGTAGGTTTTCAGAAACCGCTGAACCACTATGTTAAGCATGTGGACCAGGCATAGTTCATATATGATCAAAAACATCTGATACACCATTATAAATTTCAATTTATAAATGGAAACTCCAAACCATCTCAGAAAAACGAAGTCATATTCAAATTTTTGTGAATATAAAATATAATCTTTTATTGAACATTCATAAAATCCAAATTTATACAAGTAACAATTATATGAAAAGGGGAAGATAAAGTGCAGGAAAAAGGGCAAGCATGTACCACGGAATATAAAAGTAATCTGGGAGCACAGATCAAGTATACAGTGCCTACAAGTAGTATTCAACCCCCTGCAGATTTAGCAGGTTTGATAAGATGCAAATAAGTTAGAGCCTGCAAACTTCAAACAAGAGCAGGATTTATTAACAGATGCATAAATCTTACAAACCAACAAGTTATGTTGCTCAGTTAAATTATAATACATTTTCAACATAAAAGTGTGGGTCAATTATTATTCAACCCCTAGGTTTAATATTTTGTGGAATAACCCTTGTTTGCAATTCCAGCTAATAATCGTCTTTTATAAGACCTGATCAGGCCAGCACAGGTCTCTGGAGTTATCTTGGCCCACTCCTCCATGCAGATCTTCTCCAAGTTATCTAGGTTCTTTGGGTGTTTCATGTGGACTTTAATCTTGAGCTCCTTCCACAAGTTTTCAATTGGGTTAAGGTCAGGAGACTGACTAGGCCACTGCAACACCTTGATTTATTCCCTCTTGAACCAGGCCTTGGTTTTTTTGGCTGTGTGCTTTGGGTCGTTGTCTTATTGGAAGATGAAATGATGACCCATTTTAAGATCCTTGATGGAGGAGCAGAGGTTCTTGGCCAAAATCTCCAGGTAGGCCGTGCTATCCATCTTCCCATGGATGCGGACTAGATGGCCAGGCCCCTTGGCTGAGAAACAGCCCCACAGCATGATGCTGCCACCACCATGCTTGACTGTAGGGATGGTATTCTTGGGGTCGTATGCAGTGCCATCCAGTCTCCAAACGTCACGTGTGTGGTTGGCACCAAAGATCTCGATCTTGGTCTCATCAGACCAGAGAACCTTGAACCAGTCTGTCTCAGAGTCCTCCAAGTGATCATGAGCAAACTGTAGACGAGCCTTGACATGACGCTTTGAAAATAAAGGTACCTTACGGGCTCGTCTGGAACGGAGACCATTGCGGTGGAGTACGTTACTTATGGTATTGACTGAAACCAATGTCCCCACTGCCATGAGATCTTCCCGGAGCTCCTTCCTTGTTGTCCTTGGGTTAGCCTTGACTCTTCGGACAAGCCTGGCCTCGGCACGGGTGGAAACATTCAAAGGCTGTCCAGGCCGTGGAAGGCTAACAGTAGTTCCATAAGCCTTCCACTTCCGGATGATGCTCCCAACAGTGGAGACAGGTAGGCCCAACTCCTTGGAAAGGGTTTTGTACCCCTTGCCAGCCTTGTGACCCTCCACGATCTTGTCTCTGATGGCCTTGAAATGCTCCTTTGTCTTTCCCATGTTGACCAAGTATGAGTGCTGTTCACAAGTTTGGGGAGGGTCTTAATTAGTCAGAAAAGGCTGGAAAAAGAGATAATTAATCCAAACATGTGAAGCTCATTGTTCTTTGTGCCTAAAATACTTCTTAATACTTTAGGGGAACCAAACAGAATTCTGGTGGTTTGAGGGGTTGATTCAAAGTAGATTCATTTATTCAAAGTAGATAGGTATTTTGCTGATGTGATGTGGGTTTGAGGGGTTGAATAATAAATGACCCTATGAATAAACTTTTCACAATTTAAAAAAAAAATAAAAAAAGAAATAACATTCTTTTTTTGCTGCAGTGCATTTCACACTTCCAGGCTGATCTACAGTCCAAATGTCACAATGCCAAGTTAATTCCGAATGTGTAAACCTGCTAAATCTGCAGGGGGTTGAATACTACTTGTAGGCACTGTATATTGCACAAGCCCAAAGGGTGGTTGAAAAAATTAAGTGCAGATATAGGTATGTTAGTTAAGTGATTTGCACTATGCCACATAAGTTTAGGGGATGCCATATATCTATATATCTAACATATACCAAGTATATAGTTTTGTATAAGCACACACCCTAACCAGGGTAAAGATATAATATAATATCAGATGGGATATCAAATGGGATATCAAATATCAGGTATAGGAGACATAAGTATATAGTGGATAAAGTAGTATCAACCACAGTGGGGCAGTTTACATGCAGTTTACATGCAGTAACGTAACGATAGATCATGCTCACCCATACAAGTGACAATTCCAGCTGGTAAATGCTGTCCAGGGGTCCGGATGCGCGTTTCGCGTTGGGCTTCCTCGGGGGGCCATACAGAAGCTGTGTGTCAGGGGCTATATATAGCCCGTTATGGCTGCGGGATGAATCTCGCCAGTAGCGCATGCGCAGCGCGAGCGGACGCCGTAGACACATCACAATTTGTTACACAATTTCTTATGAGTATGACAATACCCTATATATGGCTGAAAAATATTTTTGAGGCACAGTGAAAAGCTCATTGTAATGCATTAGACCTATCAGTGTTACACTGACAGTATTGCTTTTAGACCATGCTCTTGGCATGTCTAACAGGCTGCCATATCTGACAGATCAGGAGGTCATTATTTGACCTCCTGCTGTTGTGGCAACCATTGGGCTTCTGTGATTGCATTACAGGGTCCCAATTGGGAGCGAGGGTAAACCTACTCCCTCTCTCAACCTTCTAAATGCTGCCATTGCTAGTGATTGTGGCATTTAGGGGGTTAAATATCTAGGGGCGATGTGTGCACTGGCCCTGGGTCCACCGTGCAAAGACTCTGCTGCAGACTATGGCAGAGAATAAGGGGAATATAAGTGTGCCACTGTAAAAAATAATAGCACAAGTGCAGAGTGCAATACCTCTGTTAAACTCACAGAGGAATATAATTAGAAAATAAAGCAATTCCTCCCTTACTTGGAGGGTGTGTGGAATGGTCTCTGTTAAAGATCACAGAGACAAAAGCAGTGAGTGTGAAATGGCACCTACCTAGGTCCGTTCCTCTAGTGGTGCCAGGAGACGGACAGCAGCGTAAGCCGCACAAAGCTCCTACCTGCATTCGCTCCACTAGTGTGCGAGGACACGAACGACTAGATATGGCACCTGCCTAGGTCCACTCTTTTAGTGGTGCAAAAAAGACGGACAGCAGCGTAAGCCGCACAAAGCTCCTACCTGCGTTCGCTCCACTAGTGTGCGAGGACACGAACCACTAGATATGGCACCTGCCTAGGTCCGCTGTTCTAGTGGTGCAAAAGAGACGGACAGCAGCATAAGCCGCACAAAGCTCCTACCTCTGTTCGCTCCCCTAGTGTACGAGGATACGAACAACTGCCAGACGCAGTATAAGGAACGTTACCCTAGCGGCAACGTCCACCTACGAGTAGAATCACAAGACCCAGCCGGACCATGTGCCTCAGGCACCTGCCTATGTCCGCTCCACTAAGAGGTAAGGATACGGACTGCAGCCGAGGCTGTAAGGTATAAGAACGCTACCCTGTCGGTAGCGCTCACCTAACATAGACAGAGAGATGCCTAGAGGGACGTGCACAGGGCGTCTACCCTCATGCATGAACCAAGAGGACTGAGCGCCGGGCGGCATGCGTCAGGGTCTTATATAGACTCTGTGCCTCATCCAAGATGGAGGACACCAGAGCCAATCCGCTGCCAGAATGACAGCAATGACGTCACGCTGGCCTATCACTGAGCAAAGCGTCACAAGCACATGGCCAGCGACCAATCGGCATAGAAGGTTTCAGAGACATGTGACCACATGTCACAAGCACATGACCAGTGGCCAATCAGCTTAGAAGGTGTCAGAGACATGTGACCTCGTGTCAGCGATGATGTCACCCGCACATGTGCAATGGCTCCAAGATAGGACTTAGTCTCCAGCGCTTGCACATGTGCAGTAGAAAGAAATCCGGTCATAGTCTCCAGAGCCACAGCAACCGTAACAGTACCTCCCCCTCAAGGGCCCCCCTCCCGGTGATGCAGGTAATCGGCAACTAAGTCGGGAGCATGGACAGCCTCCTCAGGCTCCCAAGAGCGATGTTCCGGGCCATAGCCCTCCCAATCTATCAAGAAGAACCTGCGCCCTCTATCCATCTTAGAACCAACTATGGCTCGTACCTCATAGCTAGAGCGAGAGGAATCAGAGGCAGGAGAGTGCACTTCACGAGCGTGAGGTAAAATAGCCGGCTTTAGCAGTGAAACATGGAATTTGTCATGGATCCTAACATGGACGGGTAACTTCAATTGCTAGACTACAGGATTTACCTGTCGAAGAACCTCATAAGGACCCAGGAAGCGAGGAGCAATTTTGACAGAGCTCACTCTAAGTTTCACGTGTTTTGCAGAGAGCCACACAAAATCCCCTGGAGAAAAGACAGGAGCCGGGCGACGAAACCGATCGGACACCGTCTTCATACGGTCCTTAGCTGCTTGGATCTACTCTTGAGTCCGATCCCAAACCTCTCTGGCATTAGTTGCCCAGACGGCCACAAGAGGAGAAGGTGCAGCAGCGGGAAACGGTACCGGTACCCTAGGGTGTTGCCCATTATTGAGTACGAATGGTGTCTGCCCAGTGGCCTCAGCCAGCGAATTGTTAAGGGCAAATTCTGCCCAGGGTAGGAGGGAGGACCAGTTATCGTGGTTCTCAGCAACAAAGTGTCGAAGGTATATAATCAAGGATTGATTGGTACGCTCAACCAAACCATTGGTCTCCGGATGGTATGCCGAAGAGAGATGCAACTCAATTTGCAGAAGGCTACAAAGATCTCGCCAGAAACGGGAAGCAAATTGCGGGCCTCTATCACAAATGATACGATCTGGCATCCCGTGAAGCCTAAAGACATGCTTGAGGAATAGTTTGGCTAGTACCCTGGAAGACGGAATTTTCGATAACGGTACGAGATGAACCATCCGGGAGAAATGGTCCGTAATGACCCACACAAATCTATGTCCCTGTGAACACGGAAGATCACCCACAAAGTCCATGCCTACCACCTCCCATGGTCTATCTGGCACTGGTAAAGGATGCAAGAGCCCAGCCAGTCTCTGCCGTAATGGACGGTTGCGAGCACACGAGTAGCAGGAACCGACATATCTCTTGATGTGGCTGGCTAAGTGTGGACTGGCCACCAATACCACCTCTCGAGTAACTCTCGTGTCCGCCTAATACCAAAATGCCCACCCACCTTTGAGGTGTGGGCCCACGACAGTATATCATTCTGTCGATCAGGCGGCACAAAGGTCTTGCCCGGTGGGATTTGGTCTAACGTCACAGGGGAGAGCGTATGAAAAACCCTGGAGGGAAGGATAAGACGAGGTTCGTCAATCTCTTCCTGGGTAGAAACCATAGAGCGAGACAGAGCGTCTGCCTTGTTATTCTTACTCCCAGACAGATAGTTGATGGAGAAGTGAAAGCGGGAGAAAAACAAGGACCAGCGGTCTTGGCAAGGATTCAGATGCTGAGCGGTTTGTAAGTACGTCAGATTCTTATGGTCTGTATAGACCTGGAAAGGATGTTTTGCTCCTTCCAGCAAGTGACGCCACTCCTCCAAGGCTAATCTCAGGGCGAACAGTTTCCTATCCCCAATGGTATAGTTTCTCTCTGCCGGTGAAAAGGTTTTAGCAAAGAAGAAACACGGCCTTTTTCTACCTGCACCGTTCTTTTGATACAAGACCGCACCAGCACCCACTGAAGAGGCATCAACCTCCAAGAGGAAGGGCTTATTCTCATCGGGTCTTTGAAGAATGGGAGCAGTTGAAAAGTGTCTTTTTACTGCCTCAAAAGCCTGGGATGTCTCAGTAGACCAGACTTTTGGATTAGCACCTTTCTTAGTCAAGGCCACCAAAGGGGCCACCAAAGTAGAGAAATGGGGTATGAACTGCCTGTAATAATTTATGAATCTCAAGAAGCGTTGCACCGCCTTCAAGGAATGAGGTTCAGACCATTCCAGGACAGCAGAGAGCTTCGCAGGATCCATAGCCAGACCCTCTTGTGAGATAATGTAGCCCAAAAAAGGCAAGGATGACTGCTCGAATACACATTTTTTGAGTTTAGCAAACAAAGAGTGCTCCTTTAAAAGGGAAAGGACACAAACGACATCCTGACGATGAGTCTCCAAATCAGGAGAAAAAATCAGGATGTCGTCCAGATACACCACGACGGAGGATAACAGTAAATCCCTGAACACGTCGTTTACGAAGTCCTGAAATACTGCGGGTGCATTACATAAACCAAAAGGCATGACGAGGTATTCATAGTGACCGTCTCGGGTGTTAAAAGCGGTCTTCCATTCGTCACCCTCTCGAATTCGTACCAAGTTATACGCACCCCGCAGATCCAACTTCGTAAAATCTGAGCTTCCCTCAGTCTGTCAAAGAGCTCCGAAATTAAAGGTAACGGCTATTTGTTCTTTATTGTGATTGCGTTGAGACCCCTGTAATCTATGCAGGGACGCAAATCACCCTCTTTCTTCCGAACAAAGAAAAACCCAGCTCCCGCGGGAGAGACAGACTTACGAATGAACCCCTTCTCTAAACTCTCTCTTATATAGGTCGACATGGCCTCCGACTCAGGTATCGACAGGGGGTAAACCCTGCCCTTAGGTGGAACCGAACCTGGGATAAGGTCTATGGCACAGTCATACGGCCTATGGGGTGGAAGAACCTCAGCACCCTGTTTGGAGAACACGTCAGCGAAATCCAAATAGGGTGTAGGTATGGGAGAGAGATCAGTTGATGCAACCGCAACGACCTTAGGTGGTAAGGGAAGACATCGGGACTGACATTTCGAACCCCAACTAATAATGCTGTCGGACTCCCAGTCAATGTGAGGAGCATGAGTCCGAAGCCATGGGAGACCCAGAAGGACGTCGTCTATACCCTCAGGCAAAACAAGAAAAGAAATCTCCTCTATGTGACGCTGAGGCAGGGAAAGGCGCAAGGGAACTGTCCTCAATGTAATGGAGTCAGACAACATAGTCCCATTAACAACACGGACAGGAATAGGCGCCTCTAACATGATAGAGGGAATATTGTGTCTCTTTACAAATCCTGAGGACACAAAAGTCCCGTCAGCTCCGGAATCCACAAAAGCCATAATAGGCCATGTATTTTCAGAGAATGAGAGCTGACCTGGGATACTACACTTAGAGGGTGCAGAAGACGTCTCTAGTAACCCCCCTCTAATGGTTACTAGGCCAGGGAGTTTCCCTGATGACTAGAAAACTTGTTGGCATAGTGTCCAGCCTGACGACATACGTAACATATAGGAGGACCAGACTTGCGTAGTCTGGAGGACGTATGACCTAACTCCATAGGAGTGGGAGATGTTTCAGATGCTGAGCAAGATGGTAGTGGACCCTCAACAACTGGAATAGCCCGATGCTTAGGGCGTGAGGAAGAGACCTCGAGTCTACGTACCCTATGGCGTACGTCGATCCTCGTTGCTACTCTGATCAAGTCCTCCAGAGAAGCAGGGACCTCACGAGTAGCAAGGGCATCCTTGACATAGCCTGCCAACCCTCTCCAGAAGATAGGATTCAACACCTTCTCTGGCCAATCTAGTTCTGCCACCAGAGTTCTAAAAGCAATGGCATAAGAACTAGTGGATAACAAACCCTGAGATTGATCTAAGAGTCTCAGGGCCGCATCATGGGTAACCTGCGGACCCATGAATACCGCTTTAAGAGCATCAAGAAAGTCTTGATGTCTCAGAGTAACCACATCAGAGCGCTCCCATAAGGGAGTCGCCCATTCTAAGGCTTTGTCCTGAAGTAAGGAGATGATAAAGCCTACTCTGGACCTCTCCGTAGAGAAGCGAGAAGAGTTGACCTCTAGGTGTATCTGACACTGACTAATGATACCACGACATGATCTAGCATCGCCAGAATATCTGTTTGGCAGAGCAAGTCGAGGATCATGTGCAGATGTCACCATGGTCTGAGGTTTATCCTCTATACTCTTGAGCCGCGACTCAAGTACTTGTATGTAACGGTGTAACTGCTGATATTCTGCCATAACTGCCAGACCCTTGGCTCAGTCCTAATGTTACGGGGGCTGTCTGATAATAAAACCTAAAGGAATGTCAGACAGTCAGGGTCCACCGTGCAAAGACTCTGCTGCAGACTATGGCAGAGAATAAGGCGATAAGGGGTATATAAGTGTGCCACTGTAAAAAATAATAGCACAAGTGCAGAGTGCAATACCTCTGTTAAACTCACAGAGGAATATAATTAGAAAATAAAGCAATTCCTCCCTTACTTGGAGGGTGTGTGTGATGGTCTCTGTTAAAGATCACAGAGACAAAAGCAGTGAGTGTGAAATGGCACCTACCTAGGTCCGTTCCTCTAGTGGTGCCAGGAGACGGACAGCAGCGTAAGCCGCACAAAGCTCCTACCTGCGTTCGCTCCACTAGTGTGCGAGGATACGAATAACTGCCAGACGCAGTATAAGGAACGTTACCCTAGTGGCAACGTCCACCTACGAGTAGAATCACAAGGCCCAGCCGGACCATGTGCCTCAGGCACCTGCCTATGTCCGCTCCACTAAGAGGTAAGGATACGGACTGCAGCCAAAGCTGTAAGGTATAAGAATGCTACCCTGCCGGTAGCGCTCACCTAACATAGACAGAGAGATGCCTAGGGGGACGTGCACAGGGCGTCTACCCTCATGCATGAACCAAGAGAACTGAGCGCCGGGCGGCGTGCATCAGGGTCTTATATAGTCTCTTTGCCTCATCCAAGATGGGGGACACCAGAGCCAATCCGCTGCCAGAATGACAGCAATGACGTCACACTGGCCTATCACTGAGCAAAGCGTCACAAGCACATGACCAGCAACCAATCGGCATAGAAGGTGTCAGAGACATGTGACCACGTGTCACAAGCACATGACCAGTGGCCAATCAGCTTAGAAGGTGTCAGAGACATGTGACCTCGTGTCAGCGATGATGTCACCCGCACATGTGCAATGGCTCCAAGATAGGACTTAGTCTCCAGCGCTTGCACATGTGCAGTAGCAAGAAATCTGGACATAGTCTCCAGAGCCACAGCAACCGTAACAGTCAGGTTGTACATCTGTGTTTAACCTCTACTGGTTGAAAACAGCAGATTTTAATGATTCTCTAAATTTACCAGGGGTATGGAAGTGAATTTTAGTACCAACCTCAAGCTACCAGCTACTCCAGCTTGTCAACAACAACTCAAAGGTTTAGCCAGTTATGCCTTTGTTGGGGTAAACACTCTACCGGTGTCCTCAAGTTGCCTGCTCCTGGTCTAATGGATATGGATCAAGTGCATGCATGAAAGAATTGACACCAAAGAGTCAGATGTGAATCTCTTCTTGATCAGAGAATGGCACGGCTTCAACTGCCTTTATTTTAACAGAGCGCCAGTTTATATAGAATAAGAAAAAGGACGTGGTTAGCTCTACAGTGGGCATGGTCTGATGTGTCAACTGATGGTGGGTCGGTCAGTGGGTTGGGCCATGGGTCAATAAGTGGGTTGGTCCGTGGGTTAGTCCATGGGTCGATCAGTGGCTTGGTCCTCTTCTCCCATCTGGACATTCCTTGCATATAAGGGCAGGGTGTGAAGAACAGGAAGTGGCAGCCATCTTAGATTTATGACACATGGTGATACATCTGAACAGGCTAATGTAAAGAGAAACGATTTTATCGGACATACTTCCCACAATCCTCTACGTCTCAAGGTTAATTAAGTATTTGATCCAATGGCCATCCTTAACACTTTTCTACATAGTAAAAAATAAGGTATAAAGATGTAATCTGTCCCTACTGGGGGTGAAAAGACTGGTTCAGTCAGACTTTTACCTTAGATATTTGTGACAGCTGCTTTCCTTGTGCCTAAAGTACCCCAAATGTGTTCATAAAATGTGATGTTTTTAGAACTTTAACTGTACACCAAGGGATTTTTAGCAACATTTTAAATACTTCTTATTGAGCTTTGCTTATCATGTTCAGAGCCACCGTTTGGCATGTTTGGACCATAGGCAGCCCAAGTCTACTATACAGTTGGCTTGGCATATTTAACCCAATTGCCATGTCACATTTAAGCTGAATAAATTCTTATATCTTCGTAGTTTGCTCATTGTTGAAGCTGGATGTGATCATTTTACTTGTCACAGCTACCAAACTAATTGAATTGGGTTTTTAATTGAACAAACAATTTCTATTTTTTGAATATCTATTTGTATTGATCAATATATTTGTGGATTCTGGTATGTGTGTGGATGGTATAGCAGCCACACTTGGCCACACTCGAGATTATTTACCTATATAAGTTCTAGTTCCTTCCTGATACCTGTGACAAGATAATTCTAGGAATACTGTACTGGATATTATTTAAGAAGACCAATAAACCTGATTATTGTATAATGTGTGAATACCATCTTAATGTCTAATAATCTGTACATTCTGTAATTTCAGGATGAGGAGCAGCTGTTAAAGTCAGAACAACAGGAAAAATTGGGCTTTTTGGGACTAAGGTGAGTTCTACTCAGTTCATTTACATATTATAATGATCCTCTACTTCTCTCTAACATCTGTTTTTGGCAGGTTGCTGTGTACTACAATATTGAAGATTATGTGGTGTAATACCAAGGTTCTCTTCTTCTCTGGCTTCTTCATTCTTTTGTTTCACTACCTGTTAACACTCAATCAGGGTAAGGAGCCCGGCTTTCTGGGATGGTTCATATTGAGTGTCTTCTCTTCAGAGACAAGTAAATGGATCCAGCAAACTTTGCATCCGTATTTGCAATATATAGGTTCAGATGGCATGCCCACATAGTTCTACAACTTGAAGCCATTCTTCAAAATGTTTCATTGCAAATGTGCTAAATAAAGAAATTCAACAACCTTTTGGTCCAAAGTGGAGATGGCTTTCCAGAATTAGCTTTAATCTAGATTATTATTATCATTATATGTTCCCACAAAATACAAATTTAGCTACTAAAATATTTATATAGAGAATGTATCGCCTTTAAAAATTATAGCATTTTAGTGGTGTAGATACTGAAAAATTGACATATGCAAAACAGGGTCCACCTATGGCATGGCCAATGTCTCCATGCACTGTTACACCCTCCAATTTGCATATCAAGCGTTGTTCTTGAAATTGACTGACAGTGCACACTTTCGCTAAGCAAGGGCATACGCAAATCTCCAGATCTTCTCTGAAGCCACTTGCTTACTACACTTCTATGTGTAGAGAGCAATGCCCCAAATGGGCCAGGAATTGAAGATCCGAGCTTGTCGGTACCCATGTAATAGGTGAGTGGTGCCCCCATGATGTAACTGTGCTATGTCTTGTGTATTTACCATTTACTGTTGAATATTATAAATGTATGTTTTGATATTTGAGTGTTTTAGAGAACAGAGGGTTCTGGATGTAGCAGAGTTAGAACTATTTATCAGGTTGTCAAATCCTGCCATCTACAGTGCTGGCCAAAAATATTTGCACCCCTGCAATTCTGTCAGATAATACTCAGTTTCTTCTTGAAAATGATTGCAATCACAAATTCTTTGGTATTATTATCTTTATTTATTTTGCTTGCAATGAAAAAACACAAAAGAGAATGAAACAAAAATAAAATCATTGATCATTTCACACAAAACTCCAAAAATGGGCCAGACAAAAGTATTGGCACCCTTAGCCTAATGCGGGCTTCACATGGTACGATCTATCGCACGAGCGATCGTACCCGCCCCCGTCGTTTGTTTGTCACGGGCAAATTGCTGCCCGTGTCGCACAAAGTCGTTTAACCCTCGTCACACGTACTTACATGCTGAGCGACGTCGCTGCGGGCGACGAACATCCACTTCCTGAAGGGGGTGGGACATTCGGCGTCACAGCGACGTCATACAGTGGCCGGCCAATAGAAGCGGAGGGGCGGAGATGAGTGGGATGTAAACATCCCACCCACCTCCTTCCTTCCGCATAGCCGGCGGGTGCCGCTGGACACAGGTAAGTTGTGTTCATCATTCACGGGGTGTCACACAGTGCGATGTGTGCTACTCCTGGTATGATGAACAACCTGCGCAAAGTAAAATAAACAATATTTTAAAAATAAACGAGGAGTACACAATACCCAATTTCTCACCGATTTGCGATCGCTCGTAGGTGTCACACGGGATGACGTCACCAATGAAGCCAGATGTGCATCACGAAAACCATGACCCCGACGATCTATCGCACGATAGATCGCTTCGTGTGACGCCCGCATAATACTTGGTTGCACAACCTTTAGCCAAAATAACTGCAAACAACCACTTCCGGTAACCATCAATGAGTTTCTTACAATGCTCTCCTGGAATTTTAGACCATTTTTCTTTGGCAAACTGCTTCAGGTCCCTGAGATTTGAAGGGTGCCTTCTCCAAACTGTCATTTTGAGATCTCTCCACAGGAGTTCTATGGGATTCAGGTCTGGACTTATTGCTTGCCACTTTAGTAGTCTCCAGTGCTTTCTATCAAACCATTTTCTAGTGCTTTTTGAAGTGTGTTTTGGGTCATTGTCCTGCTGGAAGACCCATGACCTCTGAGGGAGACCCAGCTTTCTCACACTGGGCCCTACATTATGCTGCAAAATTTGTTGGTAGTCTTCAGACTTCATAATGCCATGCGCATGGTCAAGCAGTCCAGTGCAGAGGCAGCCAAGCAATCCCAAAACATCAGGGAACCTCCGCCATGTTTGACTGTAGGGACTATGTACTTTTCTTTGAATGCCTCTTTTTTTTCCTGTAAACTCTATGTTGATGGCTTTTTCCAAAAAGCTCTACTTTTGTCTCATCTGACCAGAGAACATTCTTCCAAAACATTTTAGGCTTTCTCAGGTAAGTTTTGTCAAACTCCAGCCTGGCTTTTTTATGTCTCGGGTTAAGAAGTGGGGTCTTTCTGGGTATCCTACCTTATAGTCCCTTTTCATTCAGACGCCGACGGATAGTACGGGTTGACACTGTTGTACCCTCGGACTGCAGGGCAGCTTGAACTTGTTTGGATGTTAGTCGAGGTTCTTTATCCACCATCCGCACAATCTTGCGTTGAAATCTCTCTTCAATATTTCTTTTCCTTCCACATCTAGGGAGGCTAGCCACAGTTCCATGGGCTTAAGGGTAAGACCATGTCAATTGTTTTTGCCATTTGGGTTTTGCACTGCAAAGCTGAGTTTTTTACCAAAGTTCTGCCACAAAAAGGCTGCAGTTTGAACTACATAGTGCGGTTTAGAAAACCAATTCCCATAGACTTTGCTTGAAAACCAGAACACATCCATTTTGGCATTAAACGCTGCAGTTGATAAAGCAGCAAAAAAGCAGGTAAAAAGCAGGTAAAAAGCAAAGTGCATTCTTACCCTAAAACTTCTTGATGACACTGCGCACCGTAGACACAGGAACTTTCAGGTCTTTGTAGATGGACTTGTAGCCATGAGATTGCTCATGCCTCCTCACAATTTGGATTCTCAAGTACTCAGACAGTTCTTTGGTCTTCATTCTTTTCTCCATGCTCAATGTGGTACACACAAGGACTCAGGACAGAGGTTGAGTCAACTTTAATCCATGTCAACTGGCTGCAAGTGTGATTTAGTTATTGTCAACACCTGTTAGGTGCCACAGGTAAGTTACAGGTGCCGTTAATTACACAAATTAGAGAAGCATCACATGATTTTTCAAACAGTGCCAATACTTTTGTCCATCCTTTTTTATATTTGGTGTGGAATTATATCCTATTTGGCTTTATGACAATTTTTTTTTTTTTGCATTGAAGACAAATTAAATGAAGATAATAATACCAAAGAATTTGTGATTGCAATCATTTTCAAGAAGAAATTGAGTATTATCTGACAGAATTGCAGGGGTGCCAATACTTTTGGCCAGCACTGTAGCAGTCGGGTTATCCAGCAGTAGAGCGAGTTGTAAAAGAAATGTTAGATAAGATAGGGTTAAAGTAGTAAAAAGGAGGAGTGATAGATGACAGGGCGTATGGTGAGGAGAGGGAGCACCAGAGAATGTCAGTCGAGAAGAGGGTTCAAAGTGAGAAGATGTGGCCTCAGTGCTAGGGCTAGTCAGGGAACCCCAAGGTAACCTCTGCAGCTTTGGAGCCTGCAGTTCACCATGGTGGGCTTAGAGAGTCGTCCAGCTAGAGAAGCTGTTGAGGCCCAGAAGCGGATGAAGGTGTGTGGTATTAGAGGAAATGATGTGCAGATCCCAGAGTATTTCGAGGTCTGAAATAGCGGGGGATAAAATGAAGAGTAATACACCACAAAGAGAGAAAGGAAAGCCATGTCTGTCATAACGGTGTGAATAGTAAAAGTAACCAAAACTGGTTGGCTCTGTTCACATTGTTGTATGTTATTTTTAATCAAAGGCTGTTGGATGACATGTTTCAAACCATTGTTCTTATTAATAGTGTGTTGGTAAGAGGTTTAGATGATTTTATTATTGATTTTGGATTGGGATAGATTTTGTAACTGCTCATTAAAGTTTGGGGAATTTAGTGACATTTTTAGTTGTACTTTCATGCACAATCCACCTAAAATAGATGTTGTATTCACATTAGTTTGGCAAGCACAGGATATATGTATTACAACATGAAAACAATATATGTACAATAGTATCATCTTTTAAAGTAGTTACCACTGCTATGTTTCTTAAGAAGGCAGTGGTAAACCTGTTAAGGATGGACCACTACTTTTGGGTGACTGATGTGTTCTTGCCTCCCGGACTGAAACTTGCCAAACTTGCAAGCTGTCTTCTTCTAGGGACATTCAACACAAGCAGAGCCTACCTAGATTCATTGAGACTGGACTCTAAATTCAAGATTTGAGAAGCAATGCTGAAGGAAGAAGGTGGGTGGGATGTTTACGTCCCGCTCATCTTCCCCTCTCCACTTCTATTGGCTGGCGGCTGTGTGACGTCGGTCGCTGTGACGCCGAATGTCCCTCCCCCTTCAGGAAGTGGATGTTCGCCGCCCACAGCGACGTCGCTCAGCAGGTAAGTACGTGTGACGGGGGTTACCGACTTTGTGCGACACGGGCAGCGATTTGCCCATGACGCACAAACTACAGGGGCGGGTACGATAGCTCGTGCGATCGCACGATAGATCATATTGTGTGACGCCCGCATTACACGAGCATATGAATTGGACGAATGCAATGTGAGAAAGTCTCGCATTGCACTTGGGCCAATGTTATTAAATGAGGCAGAGCAGTTGGTCAGCTTTTTTCTCAATCAGATAATGGATTAGGTAAGATAATATGAATACTGCGGATTCTCTGATTGCTTACCTTTCAGTCTTACTATCATAGGATTAGCACTATTTTCTCTGTGGCATCTCATTTATCATCACCATGATCTCTCCCCACTACATGGTGGAGAATCCATGATTGATTTATGTGCTGCACCTTCAACCGCAGTCCCTGTCCTAAATAGCCTCTATTATCCATACTCAGTCCTGAATAAAATCTTTTTATTTCCAGCCACTAGTTATACAGACTCATCGTAGTGATCACATTTGATACACTATAGTGGGCTGCTATTAAAGTTAGTCATCAGGACTGGTATTTATTTGTCCCTATTGTTATGGTAGTGTACCATTTTTATCTTTATTCACCTTGTTGTGTATGTCCTCAATAAAATAATTTATTTTTGCACTTTACTCTTGTCCTCCTGTGTTTCTCTACTACCATGAGTAGTGCTGGCATCTCTCCTACCCTACCTTGGTCGGTTTGGTGTCCATTGTGATGGCTCGTATTATGAGATATGTGTTGCTAATATGAGAGAAAAGTCGCAGCATGCTGAGATTATCTGAGAGAGCCATGTCACCTGCACCCATACAAGTCTACAGCTGCGAGTGAAACATTGGACTGCAGTACGATAATCGCATCAGCTGACAATGGAGGAGATGAAGAGATTAATCCCTCCCTCTCCTCTGCAGCTCCTGCCCCCTCCTCTGCAGTTGCAGGATTGGGTCACAGAACAGCGGGAGCTGAGGTCATTAGCTTATTGTATCGGATGCTATACGTTCGTGTGAATCCAGCCTTAGCATCAGGGTTACTGCACTTTTTCAGGCAGGTTTCCATGCACAATCCACCTGAAAGAGACGTTGTGTGCCCATACTTGTGCATTGGTTCAGTATCCACAGAATACATGCATCCTAACATGAAAACAATATATCCAGTATCAATTTTTAAAACAGTTCCCTTTGCAACTTTTATAAGGAAGGCAGCGGTAAACTTGTTAAGGAATGGCCAATACTCATGGGTAAGTGATGTGTGCTTGATCCCAGACTGAAACTTGCCAAACTTGCAAGCTATCCCATTCTATGACTAGTCAATGCAAGATATGCCTACCTAGTTTGATTGAGACTGCAGTTGGCAAGATTTGAGAAGCATGGAATTGTTGATTCCTCTTCCCATAGTTCTATAAATGAAAAGCAAAGGTAGTACCAATAGCTAAGCCTAGTGGCTACAACAACAACACCACCATGAACGTCTACCTTGACATCTTTGCATAGGGGAAGATCATTGCAAACTGTTGAAAAGATTCATAATCATAACAAGTCAACAATTGCTGGAAAATGTATTGCTTAGCTAAACCGTGGTTATTCGAAAACACAATCAATCGGTTAAACGTGATGTAAAGACTAAGTAATTCATTCACTATGAGTTTTTTTTTTCATGTATCAAACATGATGGAAAAACTGGAATTTGCCTTTTGAAAATTTCCGTGTCCAAAGCAGAACTAAGCTGGACACATCTCATTCTTCCATTACATTTTATCATACCTTTGTGCTCCACATGCTTCTTCATATTATAAGATAAGATACTCCGTCTTTCTCATAAGTGCACTCATCTCATGCTCTCTTGATTGCTTTAGCCTTCTGCCGCGTTGCTTCACTGCTTGACATATTTCCCTTGCAATCTATATATAATAATGCAACATTGACAATCATCTCTTAACTTCACCTTCCTGGAATCTCTCCACCAGCAGCCTGTCAAATCCTATTTATTTTTTATGATTCTTTTTTTTCTCTGTTATGACAGTCACATTCAATCTTATATATATATTTCCTCGCTTTACCCAACCTGAGATTATTTATTCCACAGGAGAAGTGTAAATTACAAATAAGGTTACTACTAACATTTACAGAGGGGATAATCCAATGGATCAGGCTCATGGGTAGTCCGAGAAGATGACTCATACCGTGCTATGTAATCTTGTGAGTCTGGGTATGAGCATGAAACATGTAAAGCTCAATAGTATGATATCTAAAAAGGAAAGATGTTTTGTTTTATTCTACTTAAAATTACCTAAAGCAGGAACCAATATAATTGTTGGGTTTTGTTTAGGGCTCTAATCACATTTTCGTATTTTATATCTAATCAAAGGCTGTTGGATTACGTTTCGACCATCGTTATTAATAACAGTGTCCTGGCGAGAGGTTTTGATGATTTTATTATTTATTTTTGATTGAGATAGATTTTGTAAGTGCTCATTAAGGTATAGGGAATTAAGTGAATAAATGGATAGAAATGTGCACATAATTGTATGGACCTGGCTATTTACAGTCCCAACAGGCGTATGTGTGGGTGCTGGTTGTGCGGAAGGAAAAAGTAGAGAAGGTACAACCAGCTCAAATGTCCTCCAAAATTAAAAGTCCATTTATTTGAATACAGTTAAAAGCTTCAGAAGTATATCCAACACATTGGTACATACCGTAACGTAAAAAAGAATACATACGACAACGCGTTTCTGACCTGCAGTGGTTCATATGCTTGAAATAGCCAGTTTGTAGGGCGAAACATTGCGTATGCGTTGACAGAATAAATACATGATATACACTTGTGGGATGCTGTCCATGATTCAGGATATACTGGAGTGACCCTTAGTCACTGCCTATACAGCAGGCAAATAGACTGCAATTCGAAAGGAATTATTTCAAAAACTAAACATTAAAATTACATTTTCTGTATCATTATCTTCATGTAAAACACATGTTTATTATAAAAATAAAGTTATTATTTTAAGTTATTATTTTACCATATCTGGATTACTGCATTATTTTTGTTAGAAAGGGTTACATTTTCCGTTACATATTGGATAAATGGGTTGAATTTAATTAATTTATTCATGCTAAGAGAGATCAGGGAGGTTAACAGGTGGCTCAGGAATTGGTGTAGGAAAGAGGGTTTTGGGTTCCTGGAGAATTGGGCCGACTTTTCAGTTGGCTACAGATTCTATGCTAGGGATGGGCTGCATCTTAATGGGGAAGGTGCAGCTCTGCTGGGGCAGAAAATGGCTAGAAGGTTGGAGGAGTGTTTAAACTAGGAATGGGGGGCGAGGGTATTCACTTTATAGAAGGGGAATGTAGTGCAGATAGTGACCAGGGCACAAGTAATGAAATTGGGGGTGGTACGGGGGGAAGGGATAGGACAGTTAATATAGTAAGCAGGAATACAGGTACAGAGTCATACGTAACGTGCATGTACACTAATGCCCGAAGCCTCACAAATAAGGTGGAGGAATTAGAATTAATATTGTTGGAAGAAAATTATGATATAGTGGGGATATCAGAGACATGGCTGGATGAGAGCTATGACTGGGCTGTTAATTTACAGGGTTATAGCCTATTCAGGAATGACCGTACAAATAAGCGAGGGGGAGGTGTGTGTCTATATGTAAAATCATCCTTAAAACCCATCCTGCGTGACAACATATGTGAGGGTACTTAGAATGTAGAGTCCCTATGGGTGGAGATAAGGGGGGAGAGAATGAATAATAAAATACTGATAGGGGTGTGTTATAAGACGCCGAATATTATGGAAGAGGTAGAGAATCTCCTCATAAAGCAAATTGATAAAGCAGCGAGTCTCGGAGAGGTAATTATTATGGGGGACTTTAACTATCCTGATATAAATTGGGGAACAGAAACTTGCAGTTCCAGCAAAGGAAATAGATTTTTGATAACAATGAAAGATAATTACCTTTCACAAATGGTACAGGACCCCACAAGAGGGGGAGCACTACTAGACCTTGTACTAACCAATAGGCCAGACCGCATATCAAATATACAAGTTGGGGGTTACTTGGGGAATAGTGATCACAAAATAATAAGTTTTCATGTATTCTTTAGTAAGATGTCTAGTAGAGGGGCTACAAGGACACTAAACTTCAGGAAAGCAAATTTTAAACGGTTGAGAGATGATCTTAGTGCAATAAACTGGGATGATGTACTAAGTAATAAAAGTACACAAAGCAAATGGGAGACTTTTATGAGCATCCTGAATAGGGCTTGTGCAGAAAATATACCCTATGGGAACAAACATGCTAGAAATAGGAGGAAACCCCTATGGCTAAATAGAGCTGTAAGGGAAGCAATAAAAGAAAAACAGAAAGCCTTAAAAGAATTAAAGAGGGTAGGTAGTGATGAGGCATTATATAATTATAGAAAATTAAATAAAATATGTAAAAAGCAAATTAAGTTAGCTAAGTTTGAGACAGAGAGACTCATTGCGAGAGAAAGTAAAAATAATCCTAAAATATTCTTTAACTACATAAACAGTAAAAAACTGAAAAGCGATAGTGTTGGCCCCCTTAAAAATAGTCTTGGTGAAATGGTGGAAGGGGATGAGGGTAAAGCCAACCTGCTGAATGACTTTTTTCTACGGTTTTTATACAAGAAAATGCCATGGCAGATGACATGACCAGTGATACCATAAATTCACCCTTGAATATTACCTGCTTAACCCAGCAGGAAGTACGCCGCCGCCTCAAAATCACTAAGGTTGACAAATCTCCGGGCCCGGATGGCATACACCCCAGAGTACTACAGGAATTGAGTTCTGTGATAGATAGACCATTATTTTTAATCTTCTCAGATTCCTTAATAACAGGGTCGGTACCGCAGGACTGGCGCATAGCAGATGTGGTGCCAATATTCAAAAAGGGGACAAAAACTGAGCCGGGAAATTATAGGCCGGTAAGTTTAACCTCTACGGTTGGTAAAATCCTTGAGGGTTTCTTGAGAGATGCTGTACTGGAGTATCTCAAGAAAAATAACTTTATGACAGAGTATCAACATGGGTTTATGAGGGATCGATCCTGTCAAACTAATTTGATCAGCTTCTATGAAGAGGTAAGTTCAAGCCTGGACCAGGGAAATGCAGTGGATGTTGTGTATATGGACTTTTCAAAAGCTTTTGATACGGTGCCACACAAAAGGCTGGTACATAAAATGAGAATAATGGGGATAGGGGAAAATATGTGTAACTGGGTTAAAAACTGGCTCAGTGATAGGAAACAAAGGGTGGTTATTAATGGTACGTACTCGGACTGGGTCTCAGTTCATAGTGGGGTACCACAGGGGTCAGTATTGGGCCCGCTTCTTTTCAACATATTTATAAATGACCTTGTTGGGGGCATGCGGAGTAGAATTTCAATATTTGCAGATGATACTAAACTCTGCAGGGTAATCAATACAGAGGAGGATAATTTTATATTACAGGGAGATTTATGTAAATTGGAGGATTGGGCTGAGAAGTGGCAATTGAAGTTTAATGTAGATAAATGTAAGGTCATGCACTTGGGTAGAGGAAATAACATTTATGATTATGTACTTAATTGTAGAACACTGGGTAAAACAGACACAGAAAAAGACTTGGGTGTATGGGTGGATGGTAAACTTCACTTTAGTGGACAGTGTCAGTCAGCTGCTGCCAGGGCTAATAAAATAATGGGATGTATTAAAAGAGGTATAAGTGTTCATGAAAAAAATATAGTTCTACCTCTCTTCAAGTCACTAGTGAGACCGCACTTAGAATACTGTGTACAATTCTGGTCACCGATATATAAGAAGGACATAGCTGAACTGGAGAGGGTGCAGAGAAGAGCGACCAAGATTATTAGAGGAATGGGTGGGCTGCAATACGAAGACAGGTTATTAAACTTGGGGTTATTTAGTTTGGAAAAACGAAGGCTTAGGGGGGATCTAATCACAATGTATAAATATATGAGGGGACAGTACAGAGACCTTTCCAAAGACCTTTTTACACCTCGGCCTGCGACTGGAACACGGGGGCATCCGCTACGTCTTGAGGAAAGAAGGTTTAATCATAATCACAGACGAGGATTCTTTACTGTACGAGCAGTGAGACTATGGAACTCTCTGCCGCATGATGTTGTAATGAGTGATTCACTACTAACATTTAAGCAGAGCCTGGATGCCTTTCTTGAAAAATTTAATATTACCAGTTATGTATATTAGATTTTATGACAGGGTATTGATCCAGGGAACTAGTCTGATTGCCGGATGTGGAGTCAGGAAGGAATTTTTTCCCCATTGGAACTTGTTTGCCACATTGGGGTTTTTTTTGCCTTCCTCTGGATCAACATGTTAGGCTACGGGTTGAACTAGATGGACTTAGAGTCTCCCTTCAACCTTAAAAACTATGATACTATGATTAGAGATGAGCGAACCGGTCACGGTTCGGCTCGAGGTGGTTCGCCGAACGGAGGTCTCGTTCGAGTTCAGTTCGTCGAACGTTCGACGAACCGAACTCGAACCAATAGGCTATAATGGGAGGCAATCACAAACACATAAAAATGCATTATAAATGTACACAAACAGTTAATAAACATTGCCATAACACTTACCGGTCCTCGCGATCCCTTCTGCACTCTGTCTCCTGCCGCTATTCCATCCGATGATCGCTGAATCCTCCCGGCGACCTGCACTGCCAGCAGAGAAGCAGGACCTATCGTGACGTCAAAATAGCCATGTGACCAGTCACGTGGCTATTATCTCATTGGCTACAGACTGGTCACATGACTATGACACGTCATGTAGGACCTGCGAGTGCATCTCTCCGGTACACGGTGCACATATGTGTATCGCCGTGTACCGGCGACATGCTCTAGCACACGGTCGACTCCCCGTTCCGTTAGGGACCGGCTGACACAGCCGGTCATTAACGGAGATCACCGTTGCCATAGCAACGCAGTTAGCGGTGACGTCACCGCTAACCGCGGCTCCGAGAGCACCGTTGCTATGGTAACGCGTCTGTCAGCGTTACCGCTAACAGCCAGCAGTGATCACTCACGGAGTGAAGGCTGCACGCTGCTGCACGATTGTAGTGATGATTGTAGTGAGGATGAGGTTCCCCAGCCCCAAGTGATGAGCTGGTGAATCTCATCCTTCCTCACTACAATCGTCACTACTACTACACTAGAAAGAAAGAAGACAGAAGAGCAGGATCGTGGAGGGGTGACAGGGGGTAATAAAGATGGAGTCTCTAATGTGTCTGTGTATTTATTTCTATTAAAGTATTTTTTCTCTGTGTGGTGTCTTTTTTTTTACCCTTTATTGGAGATTCTTAATGGCCGGGTCAAACGTGCCTGACATTAAGAATCTCTGGCTTAATACTGGCTGGTAAAACAAAGCCAGTATTAACTCATGATTACCCAACAAGCCACCCGGCTCCAGGGCTGTTGGAAGAGTTGGATACAGCGCCAGATGATGGCGCTTCTATGAGAGCGCCATTTTCTGGGACGGCTGCGGACTGAAATCCGCAGCAGAGGCGCCCACAAACCTCGGGCTAACCTGTGCTGCGGATTCCAATCCCCAGCTGCCTAGTTGTACCCGGCTGGACACAAAAATGGGGCGAAGCCCACGTCATTTGTTTTTTAATTATTTCATGAAATAAGTGAAATAATTAAAAAAAACGGGCTTCCCTATATTTTTGGTTCCCAGCCGGGTACAAATAGGCAACTGGGGGTTGGAGGCAGCCCGTGGCTGCCAGCTGTACCTGGCTAGCATACAAAAATATGGCGAAGCCCACGTCATTTTTTTGGTGGGCAAAAAACTTCTGCATACAGTCCTGGATGGAGTATGCTGAGCCTTGTAGTTCTGCAGCTGCTGTCTGCTCTTCTCCATACAGACAGACAGCAGCTGCAGAACTACAAGGCTCAGCATACTCCATCCAGGACTGTATGCAGAAGTTTTTTGCCCCCTGAAAAAATTATGTGGGCTTCGCCATATTTTTGTATGCTAGCCAGGTACAGCAGGCAGGTACGGCTGCCCCCAACCCCCAGTTGCCTATTTGTACCCGGCTGGGAACCAAAAATAAAGGGAAGCCCTTTTTTTATTATTTCATGAATTTCATGAAATAATTAGAAAACAAATGACGTAGGCTTTGCCCCATTTTTGTGTCCAGCCAGGTACAACTAGGCAGCTGGGGATTGGAATCCGCACCACAGGTTGGCCTGAGCTTTCTGGGCCCCACTGCTGCGAATTGCAGTCTGCAGCCACCTCAGAAAATGGCATTTTCATAGAAGCGCCATCTTCTGGCACTGTATCCAACTCTTCCAGCACCTGCCTGCTATACCTGGCTAGCATACAAAAATATGGCGAAGCTCACGTCCTTTTTTTGTAGTTTTTTGGCAAAAAAAATAAAAAATGCTTCCCTGGATTTTCCATTGCCAGTGAAGGTAACACCAAGCAGTGGGGGTTAGCAGCCAGTAGCTGCTTGGATTACCCTTAGCTAGCAATACAAAAAATGCAGCGGGAGCCCATATATATTTTTTTTAATTATTTATTTAAATAACTAAAAATAAAATGGGCTTCCCTGTATATTGATTGCTGGACATCACAGTGCTGTAAAAATAAATCTTTAAAAAAATGACGTAGCACTCCGCGGTATTTTTGATTCTCAGCGCAGATAAAGCAGACAGCTATGGGTTGCCACCCCCATCTACCTGCCGTTACCTTGGTTGGCAATCAAAATACAGGGAAGCCCATTAATTTTTTCTATTTAAAAAATAGTTAAAAAAAAAAATGACGTTGGGTCCCCCCATTTTTGATAGCCAGCTAGGGTAAAGCAGACGGCTGTAGCCTGAAAACGACAGCTGGCAGCTTTACCGTGGTTGGGGATCCAATGTGGAGGTCCCCTCAGGCTCTTTTTTATAATTATTTTATAAATATTAATAATTACACAATAAAAGTAGGGTCCCCCCCAAATTGGATCACCAGCCAAGGTAAAGCGGACAGCTGTGGTCTGGTATTCTCAGGGTGGGAAGGTCCATAGTTATTGGGCCTTCACAGCCTAAAAATAGCAGGCCGCAGGCACCCCAGACGTGGCGCATCCACTAGATGCGCCAATCCTGACGCTTCACCCCAGCTCATCCCGTGCCCTGGTGCAGTGGCAAACGGGGTAATAAATCGGGTTGATACTAGCTGTAAAGTCACCTGAGATCAAGCCCAGCAGTTTGTGATGTCATGGCGTCTATTAGATACCCAACATCATAAACTGTCAGTACTAACAAAAACAAAAAATCGACAAAAGAAATTTATTTGAAAAAACAGTCCCCAAAACATTTCCTCTTTCACCAATTTATTGTAAGAAAAAAAATAAAGGGGTCCCACGACGACTCTGGACCGTCTAGAATATGGGGGGAGACACTCAGGGAACGTATCCCCCATTTTCTAGGAGTGCGGACCCTTCATGTGAGGAGTGTGGGTGCAATGAATCTGCACTCACTCTCCCCGGGTCCACAGCAGCAGAGTCCATGTCGTAATGGTTGCTACCAAAGCTGCAATGCCCTGCTCATGAGGTAAGGGCATGCCTAATCAGGAGAACTACTGTAGAGGAAACTCTGCTCACTGGTATATAGGTCCTCAGAGGTAATAATAGATAAAATTAGTGAGTAACCTCGGCACTCTAAATCTCCCAGACTAAGTCAGTAAGTCACAATGGATAGTAATGCAAAATCACTCTTTATTGGTCCATATTAAGAAAAAAAAAATTTTCATAAGCATATATGTTTTTGTCCAAAACAAGTTACAAATGACGTTTCGGCCTGAGCCTTCGTCAGATTGGACTTATCTGCATGTAATCATGAAAAATGACAATAATCAGTATCAAATAAGAGTGAGAGAACAATAACATAAACTCGAACAATGTAGAGGTACAATTGGGA
Organism: Anomaloglossus baeobatrachus; assembly: GCF_048569485.1. NCBI lineage: Eukaryota > Metazoa > Chordata > Amphibia > Anura > Aromobatidae > Anomaloglossus > Anomaloglossus baeobatrachus. Next base: position 617,480,583 of record NC_134353.1, on the reverse strand, counting down.
TGCAGCAAAAAAAATTGCAACACAGCAAAAAATGAAACACATGATACAAATGTCATAATACAGTACAAGGACAATATAGTAATGACAAATATGGGGTCAGAGTAGACTTAGACAGCTCTGGTACGAAAGAGATGTCAATCATAAAGTAACATGTGCAGTAGGTGTAGAGCTACAGTATGCATGGCAGAGCTAATGGGTAGACCGACCATAGAAAAAGAACGGAGAAAAAGTGGAGAAAAAGTGGAGCATAAGAGGAGAAAAAGTGGAGAAAAAGTGGAGAAAAAGTGGAGAAAAAAGTGGAGAAAAAGTGGAGCATAAGAGGAGAAAAAGTGGAGAAAAAGTGGAGAAAAAGTGGAGAAAAAGTGGAGAAAAAGTGGAGCATAAGAGAAGAAAAAGTGGAGAAAAAAGTGGAGAAAAAGTGGAGAAAAAGTGGAGAAAAAGTGGAGATTAAGAGGAGAAAAAGTGGAGAAAAAGTGGAGCATAAGAGGAGAAAAAGTGGAGAAAAAGTGGAGAAAAAGTGGAGAAAAAAGTGGAGAAAAAGTGGAGAAAAAGTGGAGAAAAAGTGGAGAAAAAGTGGAGATTAAGAGGAGAAAAAGTGGAGAAAAAGTGGAGATTAAGAGGAGAAAAAGTGGAGAAAAAGTGGAGCATAAGAGGAGAAAAAGTGGAGAAAAAAGTGGAGAAAAAAGTGGAGAAAAAGTGGAGAAAAAAATGGAGAAAAAGTGGAGAAAAAAATGGAGAAAAAGTGGAGCACCCTTTGGTACCTTTCATGTGGCACTAAGGGGTGCTTAGCTTTGTATTTAGCCAAAAAAATGAAAAAAAAATGACGTAGGGTTCCCCCTAGTTTTGTAGCCAGCTAGGGTAAAGCAGACGGCTGCAGCCTGCAGACCACAGCTGGCAACCTCACCTTGGCTGGTAATCCAAAACTGAGGGCACCCCACGCTGTTATTTTAAATTAAATAAATAATTAAAAAAAAAACCACGTAGGGGTCCCCCAAAATTGGATCACCAGCCAAGGTAAAGCAGACAGCTGGGGCCTGATATTCTCAGACTAGGGAGGTCCATGGTTATTGGAATCTCCCCAGCCTAAAAATAGCAGGCCGCAGCCGCCCCAGAAGTGGCGCATCCATTAGATGCGCCAATCCTGGTGCTTCGCCCCAGCTCATCCCGCGCCCTGGTGCGGTGGCAAACGGGGTAATATATGGGGTTAATACCAGATGTGTAATGTCACCTGGCATCAAGCCCTGGGGTTGGTGAGGTCAGGCATCTATCAGATACCCGACATCACCAACCCAGTCAGTAATAAAAAAAATAGACGACAAACACATTTTTATTTGAAAAAACACTCCCCAAAACATTCCCTCTTTAACCAATTTATTAGATTGAAAAACAAATCCAGGTCTGGTGTAATCCAAGGGGTTGCCATGACGATCCACACTGTCCCAGTCAATGAAGAGCAGGATGTTCCCCATTGGCTGGGAGAGCAATGCAGTGACCTGAGCTAACATCAATGGGTCAGCCCAGGTCACTGCAGGGGGGTGACAAGTGCTGCTGTCAGCGAGGTACATTACCTGCGCTGATCTCCAGCACACTGACAGCCCCTGTCACTGAGGTCAATGACCGGCGCCTTCACATCAAGTATCGCGAGAGGTCCGTGACGTCACCGCCAGTGTCAGTCTCGGGTCGGAAGCGATAGGTGATGTGACAAGCGGCGGCCATGGAGGACAGTGACAGCGCTGAGGTCGGGATGGCGGGACTTCATCACCGCAGGTAAGCCGAGCGGGGGGGGAGGGGGGGTGCGTGTGTGTGTGTGTGTGTGCGTGTGTGTATATGTATGTATACATGCCGCGGGCAGGAGGGGGCGGAGTGAGCTGAGCGGGAAGTGTGGGCTTCCTGCACGTAACTAAGATAAACATCGGGTTACTAACCAAAGCGCTTTGCTTGGATACCCGATGTTTATCTTGGTTACCAGCTTGTGGCAGGCTGCCAGCGATGGCTCCTGCACACTGCAGCTGTAAAAAGCCCTGCTTTTTGCTGCTAGAACCGTTCTCGAACGTTTCTAGAACTATCGAGCTTTTAGCAAAAAGCTCGAGTTCTAGTTCGATCTCGAACAGCCCAAAAATCACTCGAGCCTAGAACTGGAGAACCACGAACCGCGAACCGCGCTCAACTCTAACTATGATACTATGAAAAGAGTTAGTACAACTGCACAAAGAGGCAATGAGGGGCTGCATTGTGAGAAAGGTTATTGTGATCTGTGGAGAAAGTTTTCGCATTATTGCTTAGTATCCCAAGCTTTTTATGGCTATTGTTACTGTTTAAGTTGTATAAAAGGAGTATGTCAGTGCAAAAATGATTGTTCAAATCAAGCAGAGGTGCTCAGTGCAGCCTTGGAATTAGCAATGTCATGGATAGGGAAGTGTAGATAAGTATATGAACCTGATCATGTACAATCCCAACATCCCAGCCTTATGGCTGTAGGGAATGAAGCACTGCAGGCAAACTGAATCACTTACATAAAAACATTCTGAATACATTTTCTGTAATTATTTTTATGTAAAACATCTGTATACTCTTGAAAAACAGGTATTATATTTAGAGTTGAGCGAGTACCTACGGTAACTATTCGCACTCGCTATACTCATAAGGAGTACTGTCTAATACTCGCGTATTCATACCAAATAGCACGTGCAATGCAAGTCAATGGAGAATACTCGCAATGTAACGAGTAACCCGAATTCCGCACTATTCGTTACTCACATGAATAGTACAGCATTCGGGTTACTCGTTACTTTTCGAGTTTTTCCCCATTGACTTGTAATGCACACATCATTCAGAATGAATACGCGAGTATTAGACAGTACTCGTTATGAGTATAGGGAGTACGAATAGTTAGGTACTCGCTCAACCCTAATTATATTACAATATCAAGGCTACCTGTAGACCATGTAACCCAGATATTGTATGCTCAATAAAATCAAGGCTGAGCTCTACCAATAAGTCAAATCCGATCAGAACATTTTAGCCAGAAGCCCATTTTCCTTTCTACAGTTCGCACTGAGAATATTTTTGTCTGGGGATTCAAGAACCTGCTAAAGTTTTGTCTATACTGCCAACTTTTACCAAAATATGGTGCATTTTACATCTTTATACCTGTAACGACAAGAAATATGCCGACATGGCTAAATCTAATTATGAGACTTCACAAACCAAGACCTGTACGTCTATTTCTTTTTTATTTCAGGAGAAGATAAATATTTGTGAATGTTACAAAACTTGTTTCTATTGGATTATTTTCCTGACTTATTATTATGTATCTGGAGTTCAATCACAGTCCTTCTATTGCTCCTTTGTTGCTTTATTTTTGGCATTTTTTTATGGTTTAATCCCATCATCCCAACTCAGCTGCTGCCCAGTTTTTACACAATGATGCTAGTTTTTGGCTTCCTCTGTTAACAGTTGTTTATTATATATTGTTATTCATCAGGTCATTGTTGAGCATTCATAATTATGGATTAGATTCCGGACAGCTATGTGGAAGTGTACCAAAATACTAATGAAGATCTATGAGCTCAGAATACAAATATAAAGCACAATTGTCAGAATATCCTTTGTCCTGGTGATACAATTGTTCCAATGACTCCTGACATTAAGGGTCCTTTCCGGAGAGTTTCTCTGGCTATGTCTTACGCCTATGAAGCACTTACTATATTGGTAACAGAACAAAAGAACACGATATTATTATTTCTTAATTTTTCCCATACTTATATAGAAAAATGATGATCACTTTGGATTTCAGACTAGCAAGCGAGTAAACAAATGTGTACCCAATGTATTCTGTAGATCTCCGTTGCTAAGAGACTTAGATAAGTCAAGAACATTTTATTCCTTTTCAAAGGCAGCCGTATAGCATTCAGGTGTCTGGCGTCTATTAAAGTTACAAATTTATTAATTTAAGTTTATCGTCACCAAATGCTGCTTATTAAAACACCAGTCAAGTTGACTTTTAAGGTACCAAAGCGAAACCTTGTCATAGAAATGCATGAATAATTGAATTAAAGCGCAATTAGATTCTACAGTTGTTGTGAGGATGGCTTAAAAGGCAATGTTATAAAATTAAGCAACAGTTGACGGTTCAACAAAAGTTCACTAAGCACATGCCGAAATGGGAAGACCATGAATAAAGTTGGTTGTTCTATTTTTTTCCATTGTAAACGTATGCCTAAATTATTATAGCATATAGGAAAACCTCTATAAGATGACCACCTTTAATTGCAGTAAAAAATTGCAATTTTATGGCCTTGTAAAAGAAGATGACCACTATGCATATCATAAAATTACAGAAAATTATTAATATATATGATCAAGATTGGGGATCATTTGATGAGGTAAATTATATAAGAGCTCCATTTAATTGTGTCTCCAACATTTTTGAGCAGTATGGAAATGATCATGGCTATTGCTTCCTAAATATCAGGGACTTAAATGGATTGGAATGGATTGCAGCATCCTTATAGTATGCCAAACAATAATATGTATATAAATATATGTGTGTGTGCACGTGTGTGTACGTGCGCGTGTGTGTATGTATATATATATATATATATATATATATATAAATATATATATATATATATATATATATATATATATATATATATATATATACATATATACAGTGTATATATATATATATATATATATATATATATATATATATATATATAAATAAAATGTAAACTAGGATGCTAGCCGGATCATGTCATGGCCTAATATTTAAGTACCTCATCCCACCTGCTAATTTTCCCTCCATCTCCCCTCGTTTCTGCTCAATGAAGCCAGATCCGTCAATCATTGAAGAGGGAAGCATGGATCAAAGGGAAAAAAGCAGGTGGGGAAGTGTGTTTGTATGATTAAATGATCAACGAGCTTCAATACTTGGTTTGAAGAATCATACTTTAAGGACCCGCGCCCTCAATTGGGAATAGCAGCTTTGTATCATTAGCAGTGACTTGTGGAGACACAAGGGTCAGTCGGTGCTCTCGTCCGCTGGCTTGGTTTTCTTTAGAAAGACCTCACGGGCCAAGGCTCATCCTACTTAACATCTGTGCTCCATCCTTGTGGGCAGAACACTACTCAGACAACACTGAATGATGGCCACACTCCGATAACACTTTGTTGGGTCACCAACAGTCAACAGCATATAGTACATTCCCAGTTTCCTGTTAGTGTGTGTTAATTACCACCGTCAGGGATTAAAAGCAGCATTTAATCGGATCCATGCACAGCTGTTAGAGGCACTGGATGGCTGATTAAATCAAGTGCTGTGCGAGATGCGGGATCAACATGTAAACCCGCATCAAAGGCAGGGACATGGCCGATGATCTACATATACGTCATTGGATGTGTAGGGGTTAGCTTTTCTGACTTACCTTTTTAATACTAATTTTGTATGTGAGGGCCAACCATCTTGCCTTAATTGCTATTAACAGCATTAAGAAAAATGAAGATGTATATTGACGTCTATAGGAGGGTATTCCTGACATTCACTGTGATTTGTATAGCGGTCAATGTGCAATGTAGTTCGGAAATGACCTGTGACCATTAGCTATTGTGAACAGTGGATACTGTGCTAACTATATGTAGGTGTCTGTGATGATAATGAAGTGACTGCTGGAAAGTGATCTCTACAGAACGTGAAGTATCAGATTATTAAGGCTTAGTGGTTAGAACTAAAACTGGATGATCTCAAAGATTTCACAGTGCTATGAGAAAAAAAATCTCAAAAAATTGTGTCTCATATGTTTAACAATTCTTTTTTTAAGAATTCACCATTAAAGAAGAATAGAGAACTTCTTACCTTATTTGGCCTTACGTATCTTTGCTCTTGGAGGACTATGTCAACCCTCCGGTAAATGGATAATAAATCTTATGCGCACAGCTAACTGAATTACAGTCAGCAGCTGTCTATCTGTAAAATTACTGACAGATTACTTTATATTACATTTCATTGCTAGCAGCTTGACAAATCCATGTCAGTATTGTATTGCACGGTATGGTTTTTATTGACACTTAGAATGGATTCTTGCAGGAAAGCCTGATAAGAGGAATATAAAATAGCAGATATTCAGGCTGATAAGCTGAGGGTTATGTAACATGAGTAGGAGATAATCAATAGTTTTACCACCTTGAGATCTAATGCGGGAAGAGAGGGAATAAAATATGTTGTGCACAAAACCAATGGTTTTTTTTAGCTATTGAGCATGCTGTCAAATGTGTTTGACTATACTAGGAAATGTCAGCACTGTCTGGTTTTTATATTTGTGTATTATATCGAAGGGGAGAAAAATTGTGAAATTAAGCAAGAATTTTCTGGTGTTTTTCTGTTGGCTTCTGGACATACACATGGAAGATCAATAACAGTTCACTTATCCATTTTTTAAGCAATACAGATTATCTAGAAGATATGTGTTGTTTTGTGACTTGTCTTAGCCTGGGGTTTTTACCATTTAATTGCTTAAACCTATTTCACATTTTTTTTTAGTTTTTTTGGGTTTTTTTAACAATTGTAAAAACATAATATATTTCAAGAGTTTTCATGTTTAACAAGCATTTTGGTGGTGTTTTTTTTCTGTAACATGCATTTTCCTGCAGATTTTCAAGTTCAATTGATAAAGCCATAGCTATTTAATTTTTCAATCAATGTGGTTGTATGAGAACTTGTTTTTGAGGGATGTTATAATTTTTAATGATGCCACTGGTACATGTGATGTGTGAAAAACCTTTTGTTTAGTTTGAGAGAGGAAGGTGGAAAAAAATCTGCAATGTTTTGGCTTTAGGTTTTCTAGTCACTATTGCTATTGACAGAGGCATCTACAGTTAGGTCCAGAAATATTTGGACAGTGACACAAGTTTTGTTATTTTAGCGGTTTACAAAAACATGTTCAGAAATACAATTATATATATAATATGGGCTGAAAGTGCACACTCCCAGCTGCAATATGAGAGTTTTCACATCCAAATCGGAGAAAGGGTTTAGGAATCATAGCTCTGTAATGCATAGCCTCCTCTTTTTTCAAGGGACCAAAAGTAATTGGACAAGGGACTCTAAGGACTGCAATTAACTCTGAAGACGTCTCCCTTGTTAACCTGTAATCAATGAAGTAGTTAAAAGGTCTGGGGTTGATTACAGGTGTGTGGTTTTGCATTTGGAAGCTGTTGCTGTGACCAGACAACATGCGGTCTAAGGAACTCTCAATTGAGGTGAAGCAGAACATCCTGAGGCTGAAAAAAAAGAAAAAATCCATCAGAGAGATAGCAGACATGCTTGGAGTAGGAAAATCAACAGTCGGGTACATTCTGAGAAAAAAGGAATTGACTGGTGAGCTTGGGAACTCAAAAAGGCCTGGACGTCCACGGATGACAACAGTGGTGGATGATCGCCGCATACTTTCTTTGGTGAAGAAGAACCCGTTCACAACATCAACTGAAGTCCAGAACACTCTCAGTGAAGTAGGTGTATCTGTCTCTAAGTCAACAGTAAAGAGAAGACTCCATGAAAGTAAATACAAAGGGTTCACATCTAGATGCAAACCATTCATCAATTCCAAAAATAGACAGGCCAGAGTTAAATTTGCTGAAAAACACCTCATGAAGCCAGCTCAGTTCTGGAAAAGTATTCTATGGACAGATGAGACAAAGATCAACCTGTGCCAGAATGATGGGAAGAAAAAAGTTTGGAGAAGAAAGGGAACGGCACATGATCCAAGGCACACCACATCCTCTGTAAAACATGGTGGAGGCAACGTGATGGCATGGGCATGCATGGCTTTCAATGGCACTGGGTCGCTTGTGTTTATTGATGACATAACAGCAGACAAGAGTAGCCGGATGAATTCTGAAGTGTACCGGGATATACTTTCAGCCAAGATTCAGCCAAATTCCGCAAAGTTGATCGGACGGCGCTTCACAGTACAGATGGACAATGACCCCAAGCATACAGCCAAAGCTACCCAGGAGTTCATGAGTGCAAAAAAGTGGAACATTCTGCAATGGCCAAGTCAATCACCAGATCTTAACCCAATTGAGCATGCATTTCACTTGCTCAAATCCAGACTTAAGACGGAAAGACCCACAAACAAGCAAGACCTGAAGGCTGCGGCTGTAAAGGCCTGGCAAAGCATTAAGAAGGAGGAAACCCAGCGTTTGGTGATATCCATGGGTTCCAGACTTAAGGCAGTAGTTGCCTCCAAAGGATTCGCAACAAAATATTGAAAACAAAAATATTTTGTTTGGGTTTGGTTTATTTGTCCAATTACTTTTGACCTCCTAAAATGTGGAGTGTTTGTAAAGAAATGTGTACAATTCCTACAATTTCTATCAGATATTTTTGTTCAAACCTTCAAATTAAACGTTACAATCTGCACTTGAATTCTGTTGTAGAGGTTTCATTTCAAATCCAATGTGGTGTCATGCAGAGCCCAACTCGCGAAAATTGTGTCACTGTCCAATTATTTCTGGACCTAACTGTATGTGCAAGAATCTGTGTTATTAGGGATCCCATCGTGTCAGCAGGAATCTGACTGTGTATTGCGGTCAGATTCTTGTATTTTATCATACGGTACATTACACCAAATCAGCAGGATATCTACATCCGACGCGATCAGCAAGATATCTACATCCCATCCGATCAGCATGACATCTACATCCCTTCCGATCAGCATGATATCTACATCTCTTCCGATCAGCAGGATATCTACATCCCACACGATCAGCATTATATCTACATCCCACACGATCAGCATATCATCTACATCCCACGCAATCAGCATATCATCTACATCCTACGCAATCAGCATATCTACATCCCAGGCGATCAGGAGGATATCTACATCCCACGCGATCAGCATGATATCTACATCTGACGTGATCAGCAGGATATCTACATCCCAAGTGATCAGCATGATATCTACATCCCACTTGATCAGCATGATATCTACATCCGACGCGATCAGCAGGATATCTACATCCCACGCGATCAGCAGGATATCTACATCCCACGCGATCAGCAGGATATCTACATCCCACGTGATCAGCATGATATCTACATCCCACTTGATCAGCATGATATCTACATCCGACGCGATCAGCAGGATATCTACATCCCACGTGATCAGCATGATATCTATATCTGACACGATCAGCAGGATATCTACATCCGACGCGATCAGCAGGATATCTACATCCCACACGATCAGCATGATATCTACATCCCAACTGATCAGCATGATATCTACATCTGACGCGATCAGCATGATATCTACATCCCACGCGATCAGCAGGATATCTACATCCCACGCGATCAGCAGGATATCTACATCCCACGTGATCAGCATGATATCTACATCCCACTTGATCAGCATGATATCTACATCCGACGCGATCAGCATGATATCTATATCTGACACGATCAGCAGGATATCTACATCCGACGCGATCAGCAGGATATCTACATCCCAAGTGATCAGCATGATATCTACATCCCAACTGATCAGCAGGATATCTACATCTGACGCGATCAGCAGGATATCTACATCCGATGCGATCAGCAGGATAACTACATACCACACGATCAGCATGATATCTACATCCCAACCGATCAGCAGGATATCTACATCCCACACGATCAGCAGGATATCTACATCCCACACATCAGCAGGATATCTATATCCATAATGGACTGTTAAAGGGAGTCTGTCACCCCAAAAATGCTATTTAAATGGGCTCTAAAAGTTTGTATGGGACTTAGCCCCTCTAGCAACCATACTAGCACTATACCAGTTATGTGTACAATGCCTGTGAAAATAACTTTTAATTGATGTGCAAATGAGGAGGTTTCAGCGCAGGATTGGAATTGCACTTCCAGGTGTATTAGTGTAGCACGTAGTAAAAAAAAAAAATGAAAAATGAAAGAGAAAGCACGAGGCTACATAACGGCAGTATTGAGGAAAATACTCATGACGGATCTATGCATTATTTAGAGTAAATGGGTAATGCAACTTAAAAAAAACCCCACTGTAATAACAGCCATTAAAATAGTTGAGTAAAATACATTGTGTTTAAATCCAGAAATGAGGATACAATCTAATTGAGACCTTAAGAAAGTACAGTATATGGTGGCCCCACAAAATATTGACACTTTGGTCACAATTTAGCCATTTTCACTTAGGAATGTAATCAGTTTTGTTGCCAGCAGTTTAGAAAGCCATGGACCCCATAGGGGGGAGGGGCGACATGACCAGAGGGAAGGGAGGGAGGGAGGGGTTAATAAAGTTAAAATGAGGGGCACTATGGGAAGATATAGGGGATTGATGGAAAAAGGGTCCCTGTAGGGGAGGGGGGGAGTATATAAGTAATTAGGGAGGGTCTTACCTCCCCTTTGGACTCTGGACGGCGACAGATTGGGACTCTGGATGGCGACAGATTCTGACCGGACCCAGGACCAAGACCATGACCGAATAGCCATCTCCAGGATTCATGGCGGACCTCCAGGAACTTGATCGGATGATCCGAGCGGCGATGGCGGTGCATGGGGCCCAGGCAGTGCAGTCTCACTTCAGGGCTGCCTGGGTTTCCCCGTCGGCACCTGCCCCTTGCTCCCCCCCTCGCCGTGGGTGGCGTTCCAGGCCCCCTGTCAGGTACTCTCCGGGTGCGGGGGGAGCAAGGAGGCCCAGTGAGAGCCCCCCTCGGGACCCTCCACGGCGGGGCGGGCAGCGGCAGCTCCCTGCGTCCGCTCCGGCCACTGGGAGGAATCTCCAGTGAGGCCGCAGCGGCCGAGAAGGGGGTGTGGCCAGCCCGGGGCCTTCTTCCGGTCTCAGGTCTCAGGCTGGAGTACGGAGCCCAGCGGCGTCTCCCGGCCGGGAGCGAGCCCGGCGACGGACTGAGGCCAGCGGTGACCTGGATAGCGGTGGGCCCGGCCTGGGGCCTACTTCCAGTCCCAGGCCGCGGGCTCAATTTTGCATGCCAGCGGCAGCCCGGGAACCGGGCCGTGCCCAGCGTGGAACGGAGGCACGGAGAGGGGGCGTATCCAGCCTGGGGCCTGCTCTGGACGCCAGGCCCCCGGCGATGGGGCACGTCCCGGCAGCTGTTTCTGTACAGAAGCGTGCCTGGCTGATGACGGAGGCCAGCAGTACCCCCCCGAGGATGGTGGGGGGGCCAGGCACAGGCAGCCAGCAGGGGGACCGGTGTGGGCAGGTGCCACCGGGATACCTGTACGGCTGCGGAGAGCAGGAGGGATGGCGGGAGCCCCGAAGTGACCGCCAGGTCCCTCAGGGCATCAGCACTGCGCCTGGCGGCCGCGATCTCCCTCGGGCGGGGGAGGACCCAGCAGGAGGTCCCGGTCGGAGGCCCTGGAGGGCAGGAACCGACGGTGGGGAGCTCCCTGAGCTCGGGGAGAGGCTCATCCAGGAAGAGGACTCGGTCAGCGGCGGCCCAGGGGACAGGACGGTCTTGTGGGCTGTCGCCGCACAGAAAGCCAGTGCCCACGCGGCTGCCCAGGAGGGCGGCTGTGGTGGAGGGGACGCATCGGCTGCGTCCTTTGGAGCTGGGACGGTGGAGGATGACTACAGTGAGGAAGAAGGAGCCCTCAGGTCGGGGGAAGAATCAGAGGAGCAGATGGCAGACGACGTCGCAGTATCGAATTCCATCTCTGCGTCACGGTCGGGTGAGCTAGCCGTGGATTCGGCATTGCTTGCGGCGCAGGGGCTTTTGCAGGGTTTAGCGTGAGTGCCGGCGGCGGCGGCGGCCTGGACGGGGTTGGCGGTGGATGGCGCAGCGGCGGCCAGCGGCGAGAAGGCGCTGGTGGGGGGCGGGTGCAGTTAGCGGAGTAATGAAGCCTGCAGGCGACAAAGCGGGAGAAAAGGAGAAGGAAAAGGAGGATGAGGTGGTGCGGCTGGACGACAGGGCTAAGAGCGAGGTGTATGTGTGCTTTGAGAGACCGCTAGGGGCCCACCTCAAAAAAGAGGTGAGGGAAAAAATTTGGAAAGGTGAGTATGTGGAGATATTTTCCCTACTACCCCTGGAAAAATTTAACCTAGACAAGGTAAAGCCGAGCGATTCCAAGAAGGAAAAGGAGGAGGAAGAAAAACGCCGCTATAGGCTCATTCCTCGTTCCTTTTCCAATTGGTTGCAGGCGTTCGCAATTTTGGCTAGCATGGTAGGGGAAAAGGAGCCGGAGCACTGCTTGGCTCTATTCGGCTATATGGATGCAATCGGGGAGGCTTATTGCACGTACGGGGGCTTGGCATGGCTGCGGTATGATGAGCAGTTTAGGCAGCGGAAGGCGTTGTGGCCCGGCATGCGGTGGGATCATAAGGACATTTCCTTATGGATGCGTTTAATGGCGGCCCCGAGCCAGCCCTTTCGTGGTGGTGCCGGGGGAACGGGAGCCGGGCCCTCGGGGATCCAGAAAAAGGGATTGTGCTGGCAATTTAACGAAGGCCAGTGCAAATTTGGTGCAGCATGTAGGTTCAAGCATGAGTGCTCCGGCTGCGGGGGGGGACATAGTTTGTCCAAATGTTTTAAGAAAGGGCAAGGCCGGGGATGGTCTGGTAAAAGGGAGGACGCCAGTGAAAGTAAAGGCGATGGCGCCGTTTTTAAATAGGTATCCGGACGGGGTAGCGGCGTCGCTTTTGCAGTGTGTTTTTTTGTACGGGTTTCAGATTCCGTCGACAGTTGAGGCATTGCCTCCGGTTTGTCGTAATTTACGGTCGGCAAGGGATCACCCTATGGTTGTGGGTGAGAAGTTGGGTAAAGAGGTTGAGCTGGGCAGGATGGGGGGCCCATTTGAGAGCCCACTGTGCAGTAATCTGGTGGTGTCCCCGCTAGGGGTGGTGCCAAAGAAGGAGCCGAATAAATTTCGGCTCATTCATTATCTTTCATTTCCGGAGGAGTCGTCTGTGAATGATGGCATTGCGCCGGAATTGTCGGCGGTGTACTACGTCTCGTTTGACAAAGCGCTGGACTTGGTACGGGCGGCGGGACGCGGTGCATTGATGGCAAAGGCGGATGTAGAATCGGCGTTTCGTTTGTTGCCGGTGCATCCGGAGAGTCAGCACCTTTTGGGTTGCTGGTGGAACGGGAAGTTTTATGTTGATCGTTGTTTGCCCATGGGCTGTTCGATTTCTTGTTCATATTTTGAGGCTTTTAGTTCCTTTGATGAGTGGGTGGTGCGGGACGTGTCCGGCTTGTCAATCATTCATTATTCATTATTTGGATGATTTTCTGTGTGTTGGTCCAGCGGGTTCCATGGTTTGCGCTGGTTTGTTGTTCGCCTTGCAGAGAGTGGCGGATCGTTTCGGGATCCCTTTGGCGCAGGAAAAAACGGAAGGGCCGGCGCCGGTTATGCGGTTCCTGGGGATTGAAATCGACTCGCTGGCCATGGAATGTAGGTTGCCGGAGGACAAGATTGTGGATTTGCGGAGCACGGTTGCAGCAATGCTGGCAGCAAAAAAAGTGCGGCTTAAGGTGGTACAGTCTTTGCTTGGAAAGCTGAATTTTGCATGCAGGATTATGCCAATGGGGCGTGTTTTCGCCAGGAGGTTGGTGACAGCTACGGCAGGCGTGCGGTCCTCGGCGCATTTTGTGCGGGTCACGTGGGAGATCAAGGAAGATTTGTTGGTTTGGGACGTCTTCTTGCGGCATTTTAATGGCCGCGCTTTGTGGTTGAAGAAGGTGGTGCCCCATGATGCGCTGGAACTGTATACGGATGCGGCCGGGTCGGCGGGTTTCGGCGCCATTTTTCAGGGACATTGGTGTGTTGGGAGGTGGCCCAAGGATTGGCGGCAGGGTGGCCTGGTAAAAAATCTGGCCCTGCTCGAGTTGCTTCCAATTGTGGTAGCGGTGGAGTTGTGGGGGTCAATTTTTCGGGACGTAAATTGTGTTTTCATTGCGATAATCAGGCAGTCGTGCATGCAATAAACAGCTTGTCAGCAAAATCTGGACCGGTAGTGTCATATCTGCGGCATTTGGTGCTCAAGTGTTTGCTGTGGAATATTCATGTGGTTGCAAAACATGTGCCGGGGGTTGATAACGGGGTGGCTGACGCTTTATCTCGTTTTCAGTTCCACAGGTTTCGGGAGTTAATGCCGGGGGCAGACGAGATCGGAGCAGTGTGTCCAGAGGAATTGTGGAGCCTGGTGAGGCAGTGATTGCGGGTTTGATTAGGAATTCGGTGACCGAGGTGACTTGGTGCCATTATGCTAAAGTGTGGGTTGAGTGGCAGGCAGTGCTGGGTGAGATGTTTGGTAACGGGCGAGTGGATTATTTTTTGGTGCTCTTGGCATTGTTGAGTGAAGATTTTAGGGCCGGGAGGTCAGCATTGGCTGCGGCGCTTAGGGTGGCGGCCGTGGCCTTTTGGTTAAAGGTTAGGGGTGAACAGGACGTTTCACGGGATATCCGTGTAAGGCAGGCATTGAAAGGTTTTTGGAAAGGGGTGAAGGTGCGGGACACTAGGCGGCCCATTTTGTTGGACTAGTTACGGCGTTTGGTGGATGGTTTGCAGGGGATTTGTGTCTCAGCGTATGAGACGGTGCTGTTTGAAACTGCTTTTGTGTTAGCTTTTTTCGGGGCTTTTTGGATAGGGGAATTGGTGAGCCCGTCGAGGGTTAGTGGGAGTGGTTTGCTATCCGAGGATGTGTCGGTAGTGGGACAGAGAGTGGAGTGTCGGCTTCGGCGGTCCAAGACGGACCAGATGGGTCGAGGCAGGTTGGTAGTGTTGTATGCGGTGCAAGGGGATGGTTTGTGCCCGGTGCAGGTGGTGAGTAAGTTTTGTGGTCTGCGGGGCGGTCTTCCGGGCCCCCTGCTACGTCACGAGGACGGGGCTTGGTTGTCTCGTTACCAGTTTGTGGCAGTGCTGAGGAGTTGCCTGCATTGGGCGGGTGAGCGCCCAGAGGATTACGGGTCACATTCCTTCAGGATCGGGGCGGCTACGGAGGCTTCTCGTTGGGGCCTTGGAGATGACATGGTGAGACGGATTGGTCGGTAGGAGTCCTCTCGTTTTCGTGGCTATGTGCGCCCACAGTTATTATCTCATTGAGGGCTCTGGTTAGAGTTTATTTGTTCTGCCGTTGGGTTTTGTTGTTCTTTGTTGCAATCTGGAATGGTGGTGTTGTTTATTAAAGTTGTTTCCTTTATTGTAGGAGTGTGTCTGATCTGGATCCTGGGGCACACGTTCGTTTTCTGGGGGGCCCGTCGGGCCGACGCTCGTCCGAATGGTCGGCAGTTGGGTGTGGACAGATCGCTGGCATCAGTCAAGCGGATTGGAGTGCGTGGCATGGAATGGAGCAGGGTTGTGCCGGAATTTGAATATTATTGCAGGATGCACAGACCTCCGAACGTGTTGGTTTTACACGGGGGGGGAATGACCTGGGTTCGCGGGCATCCCGCAATCTGATCAGGGACATTAAGATCGACCTATTGCGTTTATGGACAAGGTATCCGGGCTTGATAGTGGTGTGGTCGGATACTGTGGCCAGATTATGGTGGAGGGGGCTCGGTCGGTTGAGAAGATTAATTGCGCCCGGGCACAAGTGAACAGGGTGGTTGCACGTTTCGTGTGGAGAAACGGCGGTGTGGTGGTGAGGCATGTGGACTTGTAATCGCCAAAGTGGCAGTTTAGGAGGAGTGATGGGGTTCACCTTAATGACATTGGTTCCGATTTATGAGCCCTGGGTCTGCGTGATGGTGTGGAGCAAGCCTTGGGTGTGTGGCGGGTCCAGGCCACGTAAGGTGTCACGTGTCCTGTCCTGTGGCGGGGGTAGGTCTGGTCCAGAAGCGGTTGTAAGGGATTGGTAGCTGGACCGAGAGGCACTGTCTTGGTATGGTGTCTCTGGGTTCCGGGAAATTGCAGGCACAGGGTTCTGCAAAGTTTGGGGGGTATTAATCCGTGGGGTGATTAATACCTCATCTCTGGGTCGGATTGTTGCGGCCAGGGATATTGGTGTAGGAAAGGGTGTCTGGACCGGGCCTACATAGGGTTTCATGTACCGTTTATTATTATTATGTGTTACCTATTATTGTGTGTTTGGGGTCGCCCGTTGGACGGCGCCCCCTTGTGTTAGTATGTTAATAATAGGTAATAAAGGCTGCTGTGGCCAATATGTTTAACCAAGTCGCATGCAGTCGGTGTGTTATTTTTAGGTTAAGTTTGGGGGGTATTTTAACCATCACGACCGGAGAATCCTTCCTCAGTGGTCAAGGCAATAATGGCTGTGTGTTACGTTATTTAGAGGGCACACCAAATTTACACTGTTACACAAATTGTACACTGACTACTTTACATTGTATCAAAGAGTCATATCATCATCAGTGTTGTCTCATGATAGTGAACAGTTCATGGTCACAAATGACATAATTCTCCTCCACTGGAGAAATTTCCTGGAGAAGAAACCTCAAGGATGATTTCTTGACTTCATGAAATTTTGAGAGGCAGAACAGACTGTTCACATCAGGGTGGTGAAAAACAGGAGCAGTACAGAAACAAGATTTGAGTTCCTGAAAGCCTTGAACAGCAGATTCTGTCCAGTTCTTTTAATTAGTGTGATGCCCTGGCAAAAACAGGTAGTCACAGAGGTTGTACAAATCTCTCAGGTACAAAACTCCATCCTCCTTGGCATACCAACACAAAACCCACACCCAGGTGCACAACACTAGCCAGTAAAGCCTAGTCACCCCCTCATGACAATAGGGACACACTAGTGGGCGGGACCAGGTGGATGGGAGCGCCCACCTAGGGGTCCTGAGGTAGCATGGGTGGGAACACAACAGAACAGTGCTGACATTTGACAGTAGAGGAGTGTGAGTGCAGTGGAGTCAGGGGTTGGGGCCCCTGGACTACCGGACTAGGTGGCAGACGGCAAGCAGGACCACAGGCGACGGAGATCCGGTTGCGGGATACCTAAAGTGGACTGTAGCAGGGTTGTAGCCCGCCGGTGCCGACAGCGGGAATCCGGTCCGGAGGCCGTGCACAGTCGGGGTACCTGGACCCTAGCACGAGGAAGGTTGCAATCCCCTTGTCAATTGACAGCCGGGGACGAGCTTTCAGGCCTTGTTCCACAGAAGCCCAGAGAGCGAAACGGAAGCCCAACGCGAGGGATAGGGTGTCCGTCAGAACCCACAGAGATCCCAAGGGTCAGATTTCACGGGCCACAGCTCCCAACATACACAGTACCGGGAGTGGACTTCCCCGTTCCAAGCGGAGTTGTCCCAGTGAAGACAAAAACACTGACTGCAGGAGGAAGGGACCCCTGTTTGCTACACCCGCATGTGGGGCCCGAATACACCTGCCGGAGGTGACCGGTCACTGGCAATTTGGTTTACCACTGGACCTTGTGTGCATTTCTTTGAACTGTGAGTACATCATTTACCCCCGGTCCAACCCTGCATGCCACCTTTAGCAGCCATTGCTCCCGTATACCTGGGCCCCGGGACTACACCTCCCCAACCCATGGAGGGGATTCCATCCTGCTGCCTCGCTCCATCAGCCCCGAGTGTCCCATCACCAGGCAGCGGCGGTTCTACGCACTGTCACCACAACCCACGGGTGGCGTCACTGACAAAACCATGCCCTGTAAATACCCCCCTTCCTACGGTTGTTGGGACGGATGGCTGTGCGCGCGCGGGTCCGGCTACCACTCGAGCTGCAGCAACAAACCCGAATCCGAGCAACCCCTGCATCGGCCCGGCCCCCGTCCGCAACATTAGCATCCTTGCAGATTAAGGCAGTCAGTGGGACAACCCCTTAAGAGTAGTTTTTAACAAACTGGAGATAATTAGAAAATCAAGGAATCTTGGAAGAGCCTTGAGACCAACTGTTGGTGGCCAAAGGAAGATGGCGGACACTTTCTCTGGGTTATATAAAGATGACCAGACGAGATGGTGTATCTGAGGAATGACAATTTTTTCACTTAAACAGACATTTCTCCAACTTGGTATACAGGTGATTTTGTCTCTGTCTCATTAGAGCACAGTGGACATGAAAGCGATGAGAATCCAAGTCTCTGGAGATGTTTAAGTTAGGTTATATACACACAGGGTGTTTTTGCAGCGTTTTTCCTGACCAAAACCTGAAAACTTGATCTTGTGGCAGAATGTCTCCTAGAAGTCATCTGCAGTTTTGGTGCGGTTTTGATGTGGTTTTTGTGGCGTTTTTACAGCATTTTTTTCTGTGATATCAAGACCAGCAGGGGTTCAAAAGTACCCAAGTGCTGGACAGGGCCGGGATTGACCTGGATCCGGCACGCGGATAGTAAAAAAAAAGGTGGAAAGAAAAAATAAAGTAAAGCAGGCGCACTATACTTACCAGTCTCCGGTAGATGCTAGAGTGTATGGGCTTCTTCCGGGTATGATGTCATTCAACAGGCCCTATCACACTGAGGCAGGGGGGCGATGCATGATTGTAGTCGAAGGAAGAAAGCATCGCCAAACTCACTAACCAAGCCGTTCACGCCTACTAAACCAGGTGGTCACACCCACTAACCTGGAAGGAACCCATAGATTCTAGGCTCAACCGTATCTGCTCCCACGGTCCCCCTACTTCCATTACCGCTCATTAGCCTCATGCATATTCACTGTTCCCCTCCCACTGGAGTCTGTGATTGGTTGCAATCAGACCAACCCCCAGCCTGTGTGACAGCGTCTGACTGCAACCAATCACAGACCTGTTCTGCGGGTCTATCGTACAGTAAAAAATAATTAAATAAATAAAAATGATGTAGGGTCCCCCTATATTATGATACCCAGCACAGATAGAGCCTACAGCTACAGGTTGCAGCCCCCAGCTGTGGGCTTTATTTTGGTTGTGTATCAAAATAAGAGGGACCCCATGCTGTTCTTTTAATTATTTAAGTAAATAATTAAAAAAAAAAAACAGCATGCGGTCCCCCCTAATTTTGATGCAGAGCCAAAATAAAGCCCACAGCTGGGGGCTGGTATTCTCAGGCTGGAGAGATCCAGACTAAAAATATCAGCCTGCAGCCACCCAGGATTGTTGCATTCATTAGATGCGACAACCCCAGCACTTTACCTGGCTCTTCCCAAGTTACTCGGGTGCGATGGCAATTGGGGTAATATCAGGGGTTAATCGCAGCCCACAGCTGCGACTAAGCCCTAGATTGGTAATGGCAGGCATCTATGAGACACCCCTGATCACCAATCTGTAACGAGTGAAAAGAAATAAACACAAACACCAAAAAATCCTTTATTTGAAATAAAATACATAAACACCCTCTTTCACCACTTTATTAACCCCATAATCACACCTCTGCTGTTCCAACGTAATCCACACAAGGTCCCACAACGATTCAGCTCTGCTACATCTGAAGATCACAGCGAGCAGACATAGAACAAGACTGTCCGCTGTGAACTCCAGAGAATGAATGAGCCACGCGATCAGCGGTCACTTCACTCAGGTGATTTCCGGTCACAGTTAGTGATACCTGTGATCGTAAATAGCGGAGTAGCTCAAGAAATTGTAATTTTTTGCCAAAAATCTCAAATTTTAATAATAAGTACAGTTTGGAACTTTTAGTGCAGTAGTGCACGTTTAGTGCTGGCTATCTTGCTTTTTTCTTCTGTGACCGTAAATAGCCTGAGTGAGATCACCGCTGAATTAGCGGCTCATTCATTCTCTTTACATTAGACCCGCAGACCATATCTGTGATTGGTTGTAGTCAGACACTGTCACTCAGGCTGGTGGCGCATCTGACTGAAACCAATCACAGATGAAATCAGTGAATATGTAATGAGCGGGGAAGTGGAGGAGCCGCGAGAGCGTACGGCCGTGCTAATGATTAGGTAAATATAGCGCGCCTGTTCCAATCCCCCTATTCACACCACCATTTTTAAGTGCCGGCCAGATACCATGGATCAATTCAGGGCCATAATCGTTTTTTTTTTATTAATATCCAGGGTATCTGCGAGTCTACCTGTCACTAGGTTGAAAAACCGTGGCAAAAGCACTGAAAAGAATTGACATGTTCATTCTTTTCATAACACAGCAAAACCGGAGGTGGTTCACAAAACCATCAGGAAAAAATCCTGACGTGTTTGTGTGTGTGTGCATGATATTTCAGAAATCTCATAGACTTTGCTGTGACTGTAAAAAAGAGTGTTTTATTAGCATGGATATCCATAAAACCAAGGCAAATCTGCAGCTAAAAAACGCTGCAAAAATGTCCAGTGTGAACAAAGTCTTGTGCAGCTAGATTAAGACATATTGATACAGGATATCACAAAAGATCTCAATCAAAAAGCGCTGGAAAAGTGCTTGTACATTATATAATCTAAAGGCCGCTTTACATGCTACAACAGCGCTCAAGCGATCTCGTTGGGGTCACGGAATTTGTGATGCACATCCAGCCGATTTAGCGATGTCGTTGCGTGTGACACCTATGAGCGATTTTAGATCATCGCAAAAACGTGCAAAATTGCTAGTTGGTGACATGCGCCCCTATTCCCAATTATTGTTGCTGCTGCGTGTACGATGGAGTTCGTCATTCCTGCGGCAGCACACATCACTATGTGTGACACCGCAGGAACGAGGAACCTCACCTTACCTGCGGCCGCCGGCAATGCGGAAGGAAGGAGATGAGCGGGTTTTTACGTCCCCCTCATCTCTGCCCCTCCACTTCTATTGGGCGCCCACTTAGTGACGTTTCTGTGACGCCAAACGAACCGCCCCCATAGAAAGGAGGCGGTTCGCCGGTCACAGCGACGTCACTAGGCAGGTAAGTAGTGTGACGGGTCTGAGCAATGTTGTGCGCCACGGGCAACGATTTGCCGGTGTCGCACAACTGATGGGGGTGGGTACGCATGCTAGCGATATCGGTAACGATATTGCAGCGTGTAAAGCGGCCTTAAAAGGTATCACAGATGTTGAACGCCGTCTTCCATTTGTCACCTTCCTTGATCAAGATATGTCAAATAATTTAGAGAGGATGGACAATGGATAATGGTCTTTCAGTGTGATTTTATTCAAGCCCCAATAGTGTATATATAGTCACAGAGCAATCTTTCAAAAAGCCTGCACTATCTGGGGAATGAAGACTTTCAGATAAATCCCTTCCCCAGGTGATCTTTAATGTAGGCAAAGATAGAGGATGATCTCTCCCTTTGGTTAGCTCCATGCCTGGAAGAAGGTGAATAGCACATATAATGGTTGATAAAGCCTGCTTTACATGTTACAATTCGTAACCGCCCCCATCGTATGTGCGGCATGTTCAATTTTGTTGAATGTGCCGCACAAACGATTAACCCCCGTCATACGTACTTACCCGTCCAAACGACCTCGATGTGGGTGGCGAACGTCCACTTCCTGGAGTGGGAGGGACGTTCGGCGTCACATCGACGTCACGCGGCAGCTGGCCAATAGAAGCGGAGGGGCGGAGATGAGTGGGACGTAAACATCCCGCCCACCTCCTTCCTTCCACATTGCTGGCTTGGAGCCGCAGGACGCAGGTAAGATCTGTTCATCGTTCCCAGGGTGTCACACATTGCGATGTGCGCTACCACGGGTACGATGAACAACCTGACGTTCAATTCATGAGGAATGAACGACATGCATGCGATGAACGTTTTACTGTTGATTCGCAATTGCACGTAGCTGTTACACACTACAATGTACCTTACGGTGCCGGATGTGCGTCACTTACGACGTGACCCCGCCGACACATAGCAAGATATATTGTAGTGTGTAAAGCGGGCATAAGGAGACATACTCTTTGCCCTCTGTTTTGAAAAGACATCTGTGAAGTCTTGATAGGGCGCTGGCAAATTGGAAATAAGTAGATGCGAAACCGCCTCCCTCACCTAGAGGCTGAAGTTTCCCTGTCTGGCCTTTAGTTTAAAACAGTCAGTTCAACAATGATCCCAAGAGAGGGGAATATTCCGGATGGTGAGAGTCTTTTCTGACCGACTTGAATAGGTTCTGGTGCTGCCGATCTGGCAGGTGATTTAGAAAAGATTTTATTTCATACACCAAGACAGGTTATTAAACTTGGGGTTATTTAGTTTGGGAAAACGAAGGCTTAGGGGGGATCTAATCACAATGTATAAACATATGAGGGGACAGTACAGAGACCTTTCCAAAGATCTCTTTACACCTAGGCCTGCGACTGGAACACGGGGGCATCCGCTACGTCTTGAGGAAAGAAGGTTTAATCATAATCACAGACCAGGATTCTTTACTGTACGAGCAGTGAGACTATGGAACTCTCTGCCGCATGATGTTGTAATGAGTGATTAACTACTAACATTTAAGCAGAGCCTGGATGCCTTTCTTGAAAAATATAATATTACCAGTTATGTATATTAGATTTTATGACAGGGTGTTGATCCAGGGAACTAGTCTGATTGCCGGATGTGGAGTCAGGAAGGAAATTTTTTCCCCATTAGAGCTTATTTGACACATTGGGGTTTTTTTGCCTTCCTCTGGATCAACATGTTAGGCTACGGGTTGAACTAGATGGACTTATAGTCTCCCTTCAACCTTAAAAACTATGAAACTATGAAACAGCAAATTAATTATTTAAAAATCATAAAATGTGATTTGCTGGATTTTTTTTATTCTGTCTGTCACAGTTGAAGTGTGCCTGCGATAAAAATTACAGATAAAAATTACAGACCTCTCCATTCTTTGTAGGTGGGAAACCTTACAAAATCGACAGTGTATCAAATACTTATTTTCCCACTGTATGTCCTCACACAAATCTAAGTCACACTAAAATGGCTTTTGCATTCCCTGTTTAAGCTTTTATACAGGCTGCATTATACCATGTGAGGTAATACCTGCAAGGCCTTCTGGGGAAGCCAGCAGAGTTTCACCTGAGATCATGTGAACCTTCTCTAGGTGATGCAATCTTTTGAAATGTGTAAAACGGATGAAGGCAATTTGTTGATGATTTACGTGAATTGAATCTCATTGAATTTCCTGGATCTGTGAATTCTTTACCTTTTAGTAATGTACGCCGCTTGTACTGTGTAGTCTGGTAAAAAATCCATTAAAAATACTGTCATGTTGTTTTAATATTACATTACCTGGAGCCAGTGGAACGCTTATGTATTTAAAATGAATATGAATATAATATTGCATGCATTGTAATGTTAGCTGTATATGTTAGTCCTGTGCATAATAAGAAACCTGCATATTAACAATTTAGCTCTTACTGTCAAGTGGCTCAGAAAAAAAATATTTTATTGCTATATTACTACTTACATTACCTTCATTGTACAAATATTGTATAAACATGCATTTTCTTGTATAACAGTATAGAATATATTTTCAAACCCATTTACCATGGTCTTTCATATTTTATTAGCAAGCTTTTAAATAGCTGGTGTAATTTAATAAAGTAGTCATAAAAGGAGATTACTTCTCTGAAAACATTATCCACAATCTAGAGTTTCAGAAATATCATACAGAAAATCCCCATTTAGGCAGCGCTAGTACTCACTGGGTGTACAGTATCGTGCTTGTGACCACATGTGCCGTGAGAAACAGCTTGCCATATTGATCCTTGCAGTGCCCTTATAACAGAATATAGTGTGATTCCCCTTATAATATATCACTAGTAGCAAATGACATATATAACTCAAACTTCAGAAGGTTCATACACTCTGCGTAAAAAACACTGAAGGTCAAAAAGAACAACTTGTGCAGGTGCATATAATTCTATACATAATTTGGAAATTATCTACTTGTGGAAGCAAAAAACTCCATGTGGGTAAGTTCCTACCACATCGATGGCATAAAAAGGCCCCGATTCATCAAAGCTTTTACACCAGCTTTTTAAAGTTACAAAATAATTGAGCAACACAAGGTTGATCAAAAAGTTTGCAATTTTTAGCTTCATCTTCAGATAACTCTTCCAGAGTTGTGGTGTGAAGCCCCGCAAGTGCTGTGTCGGTGCATTACCTTCAGGGACTCCACTCGGCTGGATCCTGTCACAGGTAGGAGATCTTCTTCTTGTCGTGACGCCACTCTCAGTATTGCGGCCAGTAGGGACCGCCACTGCAGGTTGAGGGACGCCTGGGGCTGATGGTGAGTGCAGTTAGTTGGAATAGCCTCCTGAGAGTGAGGCAAGCCCCAGGGCCCTGTGTAGGTGCGTAGAACCACAAGGCGCAGAATAACTCCACACAGGCAGAATGTCTTTCAGGGTTTATACTCACTTCAGGTGGCAGGGTGAGTAACCCGGGCGTAGCTGGGATGAACCAGGCGGGAACCAGGTATCCTTCAGGCTGACTTCTGATGGTGACTACCAACTCGCCTTCCTTAGCCCTTGGTGGTTTGGGGTAACCCCGACTTTTAGTCCCTATGGGGGTCACCCAGGGAAGTTGCTGAAGCCTCACTCCCCTTAGTTTGCCGTTTGCTTGTGGCCTGGACCAGCTCACTCCAGCTGCTTGCCTCCTGTGAGCTATGGGCCCTAACTGTGGCTACGTGGCTGCGGCTTTTGTGGTGTTGTGGTGTGGGCTTTGAGGGCCCCACACCGGCAGGTTTAGCAGGGAAAGGTGGATCTATCCCCACTCCGGGATCTGCCGCCCGTTTGGGCCTGGTTCTCCCTAGCAGTCTCCTTACTTCCCACTCTGTGCTCTCTCTCTAGCTGGAGATGGGTTTCGGGTAGCACTCCTAGGTGACCGTTCTCCCCCGTCGGTAGCCACTGCGCGGACGCTGTCAGACTACAGCAGCCCAGGGGAAGGGGTCAGCTCTCCTCGGAGCTCCCTGGACTCTGCTCTGAACCGGCTCACATCTGGGACCTTCACTGCTGCTCCTGTCAGAGCTTCACTTTCCTGCTCCTCACTCCTCCACACTCTGCTGCAGACTCTTTACTCCTCCTTCTCTTTTCCCTTTTGTGCCTGCCTACGCCACCTAGCAACCAGATTCTCTTACCACACCCCTTGAGAGGAGATGGAGGCTTTTGGCCCCCTCCACTATTCCAGTGGAGGCGAAGGCTTTTCCCCCTCCTGGGATCCCCAGGGGTCCTCTCATAGGTACATGTGTGAGACCTGATCACTATGCGCCTGTGTAGTCACACCTCGGTCAGCCTTCTGGATTACCTGTATTGTACTGTCCCCTGCATGGGTGCAGTACTCAGTGGTGCCTGACCAGGTCAGGGGCGCCACATTCCCCCTTAGTTATCACCAGCACGTCCTCGGGCTGCAAGACAACATTTTAAAATGCATAAAACAGTAAAACATGTAAAACATTTTTAAAAGCACTAGGTACCATACATCACCACCCTCCACCCACAAGTCCGTTAACCCACCCAAAACCCTCTCACGTTGGCCGCGCCTTCAGCCACTTCTGGCAGGATGTAGAGGCGGCTTTCATGGTCTGGTGGTCTTCAGGGTATACCTGGCCTGGTGGATCCGCGCCTTCAGCCTCTTCTGGCAGGGTGTAGAGGCGGCCTCCACAGTTGGTGCTGACCAGGTACCCTCTTTGTGGTGGAGAGCCAGGCCCCATAAACAGGCATGCTCTCTGGTCGCAGGTAAGCCAAGGCCCTATATACGGACGGGCTCCCTGGTTGCAGACGAGCCAAGCCCCTAAACAGGCTGACTCTGGTGGTGGTGGTGCCCTCTGGTGTAACTATTTACACTGCGAGAGTTTGTGGCTATAGCCAGTTCATAGCCTTAAGGTTCATTTCTCACATCAGTTTATGTGGGCACATTCTTAAACTTTAACGTTGCAAAACAAACTTTTCAAACTGGTAACTTGCTTTACTTTACTTGAACTTATGCAGACTCCTCCTCACCAGGGCTTGGGCCTGTAGGGCTGCGGCACCTGTTGCTTCCTTGACCTCTTTCTTCATCTGTGGTAGTCTCGTCAGTAGGTTCTTTGTCTTTTCTTTCTTTATCGCTGTCTTTCCTTTCTTCTTCTTTAGGACATGGTGCTACATCTAGCGCATACCACCCTCTTTCGCCTTGATGCATGGTAAACTGCACTGTGTCTCCTGTCCGTAGATTCCTTCCTGGATGTCCTCTGGGCAAATGGGCTCTTACGTCTCTTCTATTAACAAAGATGCCTTCCTTCATACCAGGAGCTACTATGAAGCCATATCCACTCTTCAAACTGAAATCCTCCACAACTCCATGACAAAGTGGGCCTCTGACCTGGGATTTGGCCCTTCTCAGGAACCGTTTCTCTTCCAAGTCTCTTGCCATGACTTCGTTTTTCTGCTCTGGAGACTGCGGTGCAGGGGAAAACCTTGTTCTGCTACGGCGCCGTGTCCTACGGGCTGGATTCTGCTGGGCTGTTACTTCACTGTTTGCAGGCTCCCAGGTGAGGTTTCTGGACAATCTTCCTCTTCATCCCAGCGGGAGTATGGCAACATCTCTGGCTCTGGGCATGGATCCACTGCTGATGGCTCCGGGGTCAGCTCCTCAGCTTCCTGGCCTCCTCTCCCCCTTAGTTCTTCAGAGCACTCCTGTTGTGGCAGCGCCGGGGATGGGTGGTCATCAGCAGGCCCGGGCGGGGGACTCTTTGGCGTGGTTGCCGCAGAAGTCGCCTTGGGGGTGTGCGGAGGGAGTATGTACTGGTCCACCAACCATTGTGGAAACTTGGCCTCCATGTCAGCCTTCAGCTGCCAGTATGCGGGGTCCTCCCCCAGCGTGGGCTTTCCAGCAGGGACCTCTTTGGACTGGGGAGCGGTGTCTGCTCTGGCCTTGCAGGCCGGGGAAAATGGTGATGCAATCTTGTCTCGGCGGGCCGCGCCTGGCATGGCGGCGGCCTGGATGGGCGTTTCTGGCGCAGCTTGGATCGGCGTCGCAGCTGCGGTGGGGTCTTTGCAGGCTGGGCTGGGCGTCGCTGCCTCGATCGGAGCTTGGCGGGCCGCACCTGGCGGGGCTGCGGCCTGGTTCAGCACCTCACTTGCGGCGTGGATGAGGGTCGCGGTGGCAGCCGGTTCTTTGCGGGCCGGGCAGGGCATCGCTGCAGGGACCGGGTCTTGGTGGGCCGAGCAGGGCATCGCTGCGGCAGCCTGGGCTTGGCGGGCCGCACCTGGCGTGGCTGCGGCCTGGCTCAGCGTCGCCGCGCCGGGCGCCTCTTCAGGGACCGCGGGCGTGGCAGCAGGGGTCGGGGCATCCGGGCCGGCAGGGGTAATACTGGACTCACCCATCGGTGGCAGCATCGGGGTCTGAGTCGTTGCCACTCGGTCTGGCGCTCGGCGCGCGGCTCTCCCTTCATAGGCCTGAACCGCGGCAGCCATCTCCAGAAGTTCCATGCATTCTTCTCTGATCTGCTCCACGACCCGGGTCTCCAGTCGGTCGCAGAACTGGGCCAGCTCCCGATACCACCAGGCAGCGGAGCCCGGTTCTGGGTTTCTGCGGTCAGACGCCATTTCTTCTGCGCCCTCTTCTGTACGATTTCCCAGCAGTGGACTCGTCGTTGCCTCTAGTAGCAAGCTGTTCAGTTTTCGCTCTGCCTCTTTCAGCAGCTCCTCTCCCAGCAGCAGGCTTCTGGCTCCCTTTCTGTCCCGACGTCTCTGAACGCCTCCGCTCTCTTCACAAGCGAGGTCAGAACTCTGCAGGGGATCTCTGGGTAGCCACACCTCTTCGTGGGCGGTAACTTCTCCCAGCGCGGGCTGCTGTTGTTTTTCAGCGCGCTTTTCATGGTGGCAATATGGCGGCGCTTCCAATTTTCCAAGCGGACCGCCCAGGCACATGGTCACCTGTCTGAACAGGTCTAGTCCTTATCCTGTTCGTGACGCCAGATGTGAAGCCCCGCAAGTGCTGTGTCGGTGCATTACCTTCAGGGACTCC
This sequence comes from Anomaloglossus baeobatrachus, assembly GCF_048569485.1. Taxonomy (NCBI): domain Eukaryota; kingdom Metazoa; phylum Chordata; class Amphibia; order Anura; family Aromobatidae; genus Anomaloglossus; species Anomaloglossus baeobatrachus. The sequence continues at coordinate 617,452,779 of NC_134353.1, read as the reverse complement.
ACTCGGCTGGATCCTGTCACAGGTAGGAGATCTTCTTCTTGTCGTGACGCCACTCTCAGTATTGCGGCCAGTAGGGACCGCCACTGCAGGTTGAGGGACGCCTGGGGCTGATGGTGAGTGCAGTTAGTTGGAATAGCCTCCTGAGAGTGAGGCAAGCCCCAGGGCCCTGTGTAGGTCCGTAGAACCACAAGGCGCAGAATAACTCCACACAGGCAGAATGTCTTTCAGGGTTTTTACTCACTTCAGGTGGCAGGGTGAGTAACCCGGGCGTAGCTGGGATGAACAAGGCGGGAACCAGGTATCCTTCAGGCTGACTTCTGATGGTGACTACCAACTCGCCTTCCTTAGCCCTTGGTGGTTTGGGGTAACCCCGACTTTTAGTCCCTATGGGGGTCACCCAGGGAAGTTGCTGAAGCCTCACTCCCCTTAGTTTGCCGTTTGCTTGTGGCCTGGACCAGCTCACTCCAGCTGCTTGCCTCCTGTGAGCTATGGGCCCTAACTGTGGCTACGTGGCTGCGGCTTTTGTGGTGTTGTGGTGTGGGCTTTGAGGGCCCCACACCGGCAGGTTTAGCAGGGAAAGGTGGATCTATCCCCACTCCGGGATCTGCCGCCCGTTTGGGCCTGGTTCTCCCTAGCAGTCTCCTTACTTCCCACTCTGTGCTCTCTCTCTAGCTGGAGATGGGTTTCGGGTAGCACTCCTAGGTGACCGTTCTCCCCCGTCGGTAGCCACTGCGCGGACGCTGTCAGACTACAGCAGCCCAGGGGAAGGGGTCAGCTCTCCTCGGAGCTCCCTGGACTCTGCTCTGAACCGGCTCACATCTGGGACCTTCACTGCTGCTCCTGTCAGAGCTTCACTTTCCTGCTCCTCACTCCTCCACACTCTGCTGCAGACTCTTTACTCCTCCTTCTCTTTTCCCTTTTGTGCCTGCCTACGCCACCTAGCAACCAGATTCTCTTACCACACCCCTTGAGAGGAGATGGAGGCTTTTGGCCCCCTCCACTATTCCAGTGGAGGCGAAGGCTTTTCCCCCTCCTGGGATCCCCAGGGGTCCTCTCATAGGTACATGTGTGAGACCTGATCACTATGCGCCTGTGTAGTCACACCTCGGTCAGCCTTCTGGATTACCTGTATTGTACTGTCCCCTGCATGGGTGCAGTACTCAGTGGTGCCTGACCAGGTCAGGGGCGCCACAGTGGAAGGTCAGGGGTCTGATATAGCTCAGCTACCCCATTCATCAAATTCATGAAGAACAATGGCATTTCTCACACCACAAATTCTATTCCAGTCTCTGGAGTGACTGGAGTAAGATTCGTGGCAAGGCACATGGGGTGCACACTGCTTTGTGCCTTTCCTGATTTTCTTAATGAATCAGGTGCCATACACTCCACCACACTCCCTTATCAAAACTGGCATGAAAATCGCTATTCTTGATAAATTGGGCCAGGTCTGGATTGGCCTTTTGCCCCAGTGAGCTGTGCCTTTTATACGAACAGTGGTCCATCCACTCTCACAGTTGCCACCTTTCCAGGCTGGCCAGATGTTCAGTGTGAGTGGAGCTAGCATTGGTCATTGCTTCTCAATGGTCCCTGTATCCATCTCTGTCATTACTGCAATCAGAGCCCCTGGCTTTTTATTACCCCTGTGCAGTTAGTGGAGGTCTAAAGGACAAGGCGCAGTGCAAAAGAACACCATTCAAAAAATAAACATGGAGACTTATTGGTGACAGTGGACAGAGCCTAACAATCAATGGCAGAGCTTTCCATTTTCAGGACTGGAAATGAGCATTGGATAAGGTAAGTATTCATAACATGTGACTGATGCTTTACTGACAGGTTTATATGTGGTTTGTGCATTTATAATTGTGAGAGGTGTGCGCTGCTAGACATGTGTTCTCCGAGGTGTGATGTGTGCACTGTGAGCTGTGTGTACGGCGAGATGTGTGATGTGTGTACGGCGAGATGTGTGCACTGTGAGACGTGTGCACTGTGAGACATGTGCACTGTGAGAAGTGTGCACTGTGAGATGTGTGCACTGTGAGACGTGTGCACTGTGAGACGTGTGCACTGTGAGACGTGTGCACTGTGAGACGTGTGCACTGTAAGACGTGTGCCCTGTGAGACGTGTGCCCTGTGAGACGTGTGCACTGTGAGATGTGTGCACTGTGAGATGTGTGCACTGTGAGAAGTGTGCACTGTGAGAAGTGTGCACTGTGAGACGTGTGCACTGTGAGACGTGTGCACTGTGAGACGTGTGCACTGTGAGACGTGTGCACTGTGAGACGTGTGCCCTGTGAGATGTGTGCCCTGTGAGATGTGTGCCCTGTGAGATGTGTGCCCTGTGAGATGTGTGCATTGTGAGACATGCCCGGTGAGATATGTGTGCTCTGAAACATGTGATGTGTGCACTGTGAGATGTGTGATGTATGTGTGCCGCCCCCACATCAGCAGCCGGGCTACTCGGTTCCGGATCCGCAGTGGCTCGAGGGGTCTCCGGACCCGGTGGTCATGCAGACACTCAAATGAAAAAGGGGTGTAATATGTAAAGGGGATAGTGGTAGATACTTCGTGACACCACCTACAGTGTGTGGTAAGGTGGAGTACCACCGCTGCTGTTGGGGAGCACCCGGGGGCGATGGAATGACAGCTGCATGTTACCCCTCCGTGGGTAGGGGTGGATGCTCGGGGCTCAGTGTCCAGAACACGGGAGGTGATGGCTGTTGGTGGTGATGCACCGGGCCGCACCGGAGGGTGTTGGTGTACTCACGATTGAATAAATGCACACAAGTCTGCTGTTAAACCAAGGTTTCAGTGGCCGGCTGCTGCTTCAGGGTGTATACGGTTCCCACACCCGGCTGGTGTATCAATGTCCCTTCCTCCGGCACTCTGTATTTTCCTTCTATTTTAGACAACCTCATATGGTACGGGGAAGTCCACTCCCGGTTTGGTTTTGGTTGGGAGATGTGCACATGAAAACTGACCCTTGGAATCTCAGTGGGTTGTTGCGGATACCCTATCCCCCACGGTAGGCTGCCGTTTCGCTCTATCTGGGCTAACACTCTGGAACAACGTCTGGAACCTTGCTCCCGGTCTGGTTAATTAGAGAAGGGGCTTGCAACCGTCTTCAAACTAGGGTCCAGGTACACCGCCTGTGCATGGTTTCCGGACCGGATCTCCGCTGTTGGTACCGGCGGGCTCCAATCCTGTCCCAGTCCACTCTGGATTTCCCGCGACCGGACTCCCGTCGCCTTTGGACGCGGTCCACTGCTTGCCACCTAGCCAGTAGACCAGGGCCACTACCCTGGCTACCCTTCACTAGGCTCAGGCTTAAACTTGCGCTGCCACTTGACTCGACTACAACCTGAACTTCACTTAGAAACACTCTGACTGGTTCCATTCCCCGGATCCTCAAGACCCCTAGGTGGTCGCTCCCAATCCACCTGTTCCCGCCCACTGGTGTGTCCTTCATACCCTGAGGGGGTTGGCTAGGATTTTATGTCGGATGGAACCTGGTGTGGGATGGTGTTGTGTGGGGTGTGTGTTTTTCTGTGACCACCTGGCGGCGCCAGGGTGTCACATTTCCCCTTGGTTTAATACAGCCCGTCTGCGGGCTGTCCGACCACTGACGTTTATTTTTCTGGAAATGAACGGGAAAAGGTAAAAAACATGTTAAGAACATTTCTTCCCTTTATGGGAGGCACATTACTTCAATGTTGCAAAAACAGGGTTAAACATTACTTTCCCCTCCCCCGTTCGCCACCCAAACAATCTGGTACCTTGGTGCCACCTCTAATCATGGTGGGCACCCCTTTTCCCGCAGTCCCAAGCTGTTTCAGGTAACGCCTGCACGGTAAGGGTAAAAAGTTCCTTACCCGGCAGTCCATCTCAAGGGCCCATAGTCCGGGGACCCTTGGCCTGGAGGTTAGCCACCAATTTCATTAGTGACTGGGCCTCAGCCAACTCCACCGCAGGCCCTTCCTCCAATCTACCTCTTCAGAGGCTGTGCAGGGTGAGGAGTAACAAGAAAGTAGGTAAGGGTATTTACAGGACCCAAGAAAGTTTTTGGTTGGCTCTGCCAGTTCATGAGCCATGGCCCATGATTTAACTTTTTAACTGTTTAAATGGAAGGGTAAACATTCTTAACTGTAGGAGGGTAGACGGGAACTGCTACACACTCCATTCTCCACCATGCGCCTCCAGTACCACCTCCACATGGTACACCGCTCTGGACCCCGATGGTAGCTTGCCGCAGGTGATCTTTCTCCTTATAAGTGCAGGCATGCACATCAGCTTTACACCTTTCTCGGGCAGGGATCTCCCCGCGCAGTTGCTGTTGCTGCCGCTCCCAGTACGGGGCACGGGTTCCGTGCTCCGCCTCCTGCTCAGGAGCCAGGCCCACACTGATGCCCTCGGCGCCGGCGACGTCCGGACTCTCTCTCTGCCGTGGGCCCCATCGCTCAGTGGCCTGCTCCTCCTCTCTGCACTTACACCCCGGCTGCTCCACAGCCGGAATGGGGTACTTGGGAGCGGCTGGCGCCGTGGCCGGGGTAGACTTCCGGTCGGGTGCTGCCTCCATTGCGGCCAGGCAGACTGCCGGAGCTGACGTCATCACTGTCGCGGCTGGGCGGACTGCCGGAGCTGACGTTAAAACTGGGGCGCCAGACTCGGGGCCGGATGGGATGTGATCAGCGGTGACGGAGCGATGGTGGCGGTAAGGGTGGCTTTACACGCTGTGGCATCGCTAGCCGATGCTAGCGATGGCGAGCGTGATAGCACCCGCCACTATCGTTATGCTGATATGTGAAGATCGCTGCCATAGCGAACATTATCGCTAAGGCAGCGTCACACATACTTACCTGCTTGGCGACGTCGCTGTGACCGGCGAACTGCCTCCTTTCTAAGGGGGTGGTTCGCTTGGCATCACAGCGACGTCACTAAGCAGCCGCCGAATCAAAGTGGAGGGGCGGAGATGAGCGGGACAAACATCCCGCCCACCTTCTTCCCTCCTCATTGCTGGCGTGTGGCAGGTAAGGAGAGGTCCCTCGTTTCTGCGGCGTCACACGTAGCGATGTGTGCTGCCGCAGGGACGAGGATAAACTTCGCCCAAGCGACAGCAGCGATTATTGGGAGAGGACCCCCATGTCAACTAGGAGCGATTTTGGACGTTTTTGCAACAATCCAAAAGCGCTCCTAGGAGTCACACACAACAAGATCGCTACAGCGGCCGGATGTGCATCACAAAATCCATGACCCCAACGAGATCACTGTAGCAATCTCGTAGCGTGTAAAGCCCACTTAAGGCCTGAGGACCCAGCCGCTGGGTCCTCCCTCGTAGATGGTACGGGCTCTGCTGCCACGGACTGAGGCAGCAGGTCAGTCGGGGTGTTGGCTGCAGACACGAGCGACTAGGGAGTCGGGGTGGAGGACGGGAGCGGACCGGACACCTCAGCCGGGCAGGCTGATTCCTGGGGAACATAGGGTTTTGGGTCACTGCTTACCTGCTCCTCCGAGACGATCTCCACTTCGCGCGCCCGGACAGCTGCAGCCAGGCCCTTCATCTCGGACATCCACTTCGCCAGCATAAAGTGGGCTGGGGCCGGGATCCTCCGACACATTCTGCCGCGTTGGTGTCCAGGAATGGGTTTCTCCAGAGTCCTGGCGTCCCTGCACTTTACAGCGCTAGTTACATGCTGCTTTTTCTGTCCTCCCCCTTGGTTTTTCGACAGCAGTCTCCCGGGACTCACTGTCCTTTTCGCTTCCTGTCTGTGGAGTCATCAACTTCCTCCCGTGTTCCCAGGGGGCGGGGCTTCAACTTCGCGCTCTTTTTCGGGGAAGAAGACGCCGGGCTTGTTGCTTTTCGCACCCAAAAATGGTGGCAAAATGGCAGCTGTCGAAAAATTTTAAAACGGAGCACCGTTTACAGTCCAAGACGAGGCACACTTCCACCAGGTAGGTGGATGGGTTACAATCCTGTTCGTGATGCCAGGTTTTGAGGTGTGCTGCCCCCACGTCAGAAGCCAGGCTGCTCGGTTCCAGATCTGCAGTGGCTCGAGGGGTTTCCGGACCCGGGGGTCGTGCGGACACTCAAATTAAAAAGGGGCGTAATATGTACAGGGGATTTATTTATTTATTATTATTTATTTATAGAGCACCATTAGTTCCATGAGAAGGGGGTTACATACAAAATACATATACAAGTTACAGTAGACAAACTAGTACAGAGGGAAGAGGGCCCTGCCCTTGCGGGCTTACATTCTATAGGATTATGGGGAGGAGACAGTAGGTGGGGTGTAGATGGGGCGGCAGCTCCGCACGGTGGTGGGGCTGCAGCTCCGCACGGTGGTGGGGCGGCAGCTCCGCACGGTGGTGGGGCGGCAGCTCCGCACGGTGGTGGGGCGGCAGCTCCGCACGGTGGTGAAGCAGTGAGGTCATTGAAGGTTATAGGCATTTCTGAACAGATGAGTCTTTAGGTTCCGTTTGAAGTTTGCAAGTGTAGTAGATAGTCTGACGTGTTGAGGCAGTGAGTTCCAGAAGACTGGGGATGTTCGGGAGAAGTCTTGGAGGCGATTGCATGAGGAGCGAATGAGAGAGGAGGAGAGAAGGAGATCTTGGGAGGACCGGAGATTACGTTTTGGAGTGTAGCGAGATATTAGTTCAGAGATATATGGAGGAGACAATTTGTGGATGGCTTTGTAAGTCAGTATTAGTAGTTTGAATTGGATACGATGGAAGATTGGGAGCCAGTGGAGGGACATGCAGAGAGGAGAAGCGGGGTGGTAGTGAGGCGAGAGGTGGATCAGTCGGGCAGCAGCATTAAGGATGGACTGAAGAGGAGCGAGCGTGTTAGCAGGGAGACCACATAGGAGGATGTTGCAGTAGTCGAGGCGGGAGATTATGAGAGCATGCACTAGCATTTTTGTAGATTGAGAATTGATGAAGGGGCGGATTCTGGAAATATTTTTGAGTTGAAGACGACAGGAGGTGGTGAGGGATTGAATGTGTGGTATGAAGCACAAGGCAGAGTCAAAGTTCACTCCGAGGCACCGAACTTTGGGTGCTGGGGAGAGCGTGATGTTATTTATTGTAATAGATAGATCAGGTAGAGAGTGTAGGTGAGATGCAGGAAAGATGATCAGCTCAGTTTTGGCCACATTGAGCTTTAGGAAACGAGAGGAGAAGAAGGAAGATATAGCAGATAGGCACTCTGGGATTCTGGACAGCAGAGATATGACATCTGGACCAGAGAGGTAGATCTGAGTGTCATCGGCATATAAATGGTACTGGAAGCCATGGGACTTTATGAGTTGTCCCAGGCCAAATATATAGATAGAAAAAAGTAATGGTCCCAGGACAGAGCCTTGAGGGACACCAACAGAGAGAGGATGGGATGAAGAGGTTGTGTGGGAGTGGGAGACACTAAAAGTGCGGTTGGAGAGGTATGAAGAGATCCAAGAGAGGGTGAGGTCTCTGACACCAAGGGAAGAGAGGATCTGTAGTAGGAGGGAGTGGTCAACAGTGTCAAAAGCTGAGGATAGGTCTAGAAGTAGGAGTATAGAGAAGTGGTTGTTAGCTTTGGCAGTAAGTAAGTCATTTGTGATTTTTGTCAGGGCAGTTTCAGTGGAATGATGTGGACGGAAGCCGGACTGTAGGTTGTCAAAGTGAGAGTTAGAGGAGAGGTGGGAGGAGAGTTCAGCATGGACGTGCTGTTCCAGGAGTTTTGAGGCGAATGGGAGTAGCGATATGGGGCGATAGCTGGCAGCAGAGGTTGGGTCGAGGGAAGGTTTCTTTAGGATGGGTTTGACTGTTGCATGTTTAAAGGCAGAAGGGAAGGTACCAGTCGTTAAAGATAGGTTGAAGAGATGGGTTAAGGCTGGAATTAGGATAGTGGTGAGGTTGGGGAGGAGGTGGGTTGGGATGGGATCACGTGCACAGGTGGTGAGGTGCGCTTTTGAGAGAAGATGTGCAAGCTCTTCTTCGGTGATAGTAGAGAGGACGTTTATGGGGGAGGAGCAGTGGTCTGTTATATGAAGGGGTTGTGGTGGTTGAGCAGAAAAGACTTGCCTGGTTTGGTCGATCTTTTCTTTGAAATATGTGGCAAATTCTTCTGCGGAAATGAGGGAGGTTGGAGGGGGCAGTGGTGGGCGAAGGAGGGAGTTGAAAGTATTGAATAACTGTTTGGGGTTGTGTGTTAAAGAGGATATGAGGTTTCTGAAGTATTCCTGTTTAGCCGAGGTAAGGGCCAAGCGAAATGTGTGAATTGCATTTTTGAATGTGGTGAAGTCTTCCTGGGAGTGCGTTTTCTTCCAGCGCCGCTCTGCGGCCCTAGACACTTGCCGAAGCTTTTTAATGAGGCTGTTGTGCCAGGGTTGTCTATTGATTTGTCTCACTCTGCCATGCACAAGAGGAGCAACTGAATCAATAGCTGATGTGAGAGTGGCGTTGTAGAAAGTGGTGGCACTGTTCGTGTCGTGCACTGAAGATATGGAGGACAGTGGTAGGATAGAGTCAGAAAGGGTGTGTATGTTGACGTGTGCAAGGTTTCTGCGAGGGTGTGATATGTGCTGGGCAGGAGGGGCAGGTGAGGAGGACAGAGCAGAGAAGGTCAATAGATGGTGGTCAGATAAAGGGAGAGGGGAGGTAATGAGGTTAGATAGAGAGCAGAGACGGGTGAAGATAAGGTCTAATGTGTGTCCATCTTTATGGGTGGCAGAGGTGGACCACTGAGATAGACCAAAAGATGAAGCAAGGGAGAGGAGTTTGGAGGCTGCTGACTGGCGGGTGTCAGTGGGGATGTTGAAGTCACCCATGATGATAGTGGGAATGTCAGCAGAGAGAAAGTGTAGAAGCCAGGCAGAGAACTGGTCGATAAAGGAAGTGGTAGGGCCTGGGGGGTCTGTATATGATGGCCACTTGGAGGTTGGAAGGAGAATAGATGCGGACAGAGTGCACTTCAAAGGAAGGCAGGACAAGGGAGGGTAGAGGTGGGATTGGATTAAAGCTGCAGTTGTTAGAAAGAAGGAGGCCCACTCCTCCACCTTGTCTATTGCCAGGGCGAGGAGTGTGGGTGAAGTGAAGGCCACCGTAGCATAGCGCAGCAGGGGAGGCAGTGTTGGATGGTGTCAGCCATGTTTCAGTGATGCCCAGAAAGGATAGGTTGCTAGAGGTAAAGAGGTCGTGAAAGAAGTGAATGATTGTGGTAGATACTTCGTCACGACACCCACGGTGTGTGGTAAGGTGGAGTACCACTGCTGCTGTTGGGGAGCACCCGGGGGCGATGGAATGACAGCTGGATATTAACCCCTCCATGGGTAGAGGTGGATGCCCCGGGGCTCAGTGTCCAGAACACGGGAGGTGATTGCTGTTGGTGGTGATGCACTGGGCCGGACCGGAGGGTGTTGGTGTACTCTCGATTGAATAAATGCACACAAGTCTGCTGGTAAACCATGGTGAAAAAAACTGTGGGAAGAAAGGCGCAAATAGGGTCTTACCCGGTATGACAATGGGAGGTGAATGTGTAACAAGAACACTCACCTGATACGGTTGTGCCAGTCACAACCCCTTTGACAGCATGAAAGTAACGTGGAAGGCAGCAGTCCCGCAAAAACGGAGTGATTTCAGATAACAGGAGAAAAGCAGGTTTAAATACCGCGCCAAACCACAGGAATCCAGATGAAGTTAGTAAATCTCTTTTCTTTATTTTCACAGGTCTACGCGTTTCAAGGACATATCCCTCCTCTTCCTCAGGACAAATGCAGAGAATACTATAGCGAACAGGAAGCTACAGGCTCTCATATATGTATTAGAAAAAGGCCACGTATGCATTGATTGCGTCATCAACCTCCTCGGCGAGGAGGTTGATGACGCAATCAATGCATACGTGGCCTTTTTCTAATACATATATGAGAGCCTGTAGCTTCCTGTTCGCTATAGTATTCTCTGCATTTGTCCTGAGGAAGAGGAGGGATATGTCCTTGAAACGCGTAGACCTGTGAAAATAAAGAAAAGAGATTTACTAACTTCATCTGGATTCCTGTGGTTTGGCGCGGTATTTAAACCTGCTTTTCTCCTGTTATCTGAAATCACAGGTAAACCATGGTGTCAGTGGCCGGCTGCCACTTCAGGGTGTATACGGTTCCCACACCCAGCTGGTGTACCAATGTCCCTTCCTCCGGCACTCTGTATTTTCCTTCTATTTTAGACGACCTCGTATGGAAAAGGGAAGTCCACTCCCGGTTTGGTTTTGGTTGGGAGATGTGCCCGCGAAAACTGACCCTTGGGATCTCAGTGGGTTGTTGCGGATACCCTATTTCCCGCGGTGGGCTGCCATTTCGCTCTATCTGGGCTAACACTCTGGAACAACGTCTGGAACCTTGCTCCCGGCCTGGTTAATTACAGAAGTAGCTTGCAACCGTCTTCTAACTAGGGTCCAGGTACCCCGCCTGTGTACGGTTTCCAGACTGGATCTCCGCTGTCAGTACCGGTGGGCTCCAACCCTGTTCCGGTCCACTGAGGATTTCCCGCGACCGGACTCCAGTCGCCTTTGGACATGGTCCACTGCTTGCTACCTAGCCAGTAGACCAGTTCCACTATCCTGGCTACCCTTCACTAGGCTCAGGCCTAAACTTGCGCTGCCACTTGACTCGACTCCAACCTGAACTTCACTTAGAAACATTCTGACTGGTTCCCTCCCCCGGATCCTCAAGACCCCTAGGTGGGCGCTCCCAATCCACCTGTTCCCGCCCACTGGTGTGTCCTTCCTAGCCTGAGGGGGGTGGCTAGGATTTTGTGGTTGATGGAACCTGGTGTGGGATGGTGTTGTGTGGGGTGTGTGTTTTTCTTTGACCACCTGGCGGCACCAGGGCGTCACATATGCACTGTGAGACTTGTGTGCTGTGAGATGCGTGACATGTGCTCTGCGAGATGAGTAACGTGTGCACGGTGAGATGACTGCATTGCATGACATGTGATGTGTGCTGCAAAAACTGTGATGTGTGCACTGTGAGACTTGTGTGCTACGAGATGTGTGATGTATTATATTATATTATTATATTATTATATTATTATGTATGCACTGTGAGACTTGTGTGCTGTGAGATGTGTGACATGTGCTCTGCAAGATAAGTGATGTGTGCACGGTGAGACGTGATGTGTGCACTACAGGACATGTTCACGGCAAGATGTGTGCACTGTGGTATGTATGCCCTACAAAATGTGTGCTCTGTGGGACAGGTGCACTGCGTGACATGTGATGTGTTCATTTTAAGATATTTGCACTGCCAGAAGTGTGATCTGTGTGCTGCTAAATGCATGCGCTGTTAGATATGTGTGCTGCATGATGTGTGTGCTGCATGATGTGTGTGCTGCATGATGTGTGCGCTGCATGATGTGTGTGCTGTATGATGTGTGCGCTGTATGATGTGTGCGCTGTATGATGTGTGCGCTGTATGATGTGTGCGCTGCATGATGTGTGCGCTGCATGATGTGTGCGCTGCATGATGTGTGCGCTGCATGATGTGTGCACTGTGGGCTATGTGCACTGTAAGACATGTGTGCTGTGGGATGTGTGCAATGCGAGATGTGTGACTTGTATGCTGGGAAATGTATAACGTGAGTGCTGTAGGACGTGTGCTTGTGTGGCATGTGCCCTTTGCTTCTGCGAACTGTGACTTGCGCATGTGCAACGTGTGCACTGTTCTTCTGTGATATGTACCCTGTACTTGTGTGTCATGTAACCTGTGTTGTCTGACCTGTGCGAGATATGTGTTGCACCCCAGGGCTATGGGGTATTCGGTCCCAGGCCTAGTTTCACTGGGAACTGCCACGGGTGTAATGGCCAGTGCCTGCTTCCGTGACCCTGGGGGGGGGGGGGTCGCTTTTAAAAGTGATTATTTACAGGGATTGTTAATAAAGTTTTTGTCTTGACACTACTTGTGGGTTATGGCTATATGGATGGAGCCGCCGCTGCACAGTCTCTCACTGCTGGGGCTGATGTTAATGGCAGCCTGAATGTTGTGGCCCTCCGCAAGTAGGGTTGGGCCCCAGGGGGTAAATGATGGTGGTTGCTGTTTATGTCCGTTAGTAATACCGGGGCGCAGAAAGAAGGTAGACCACACAAGGGATTGCAGTGTAACTGTTTCTTTACTCACAGAGGTGTTGCTTGCAACCCGATAAAGGCTAGTCCTCACCACTGGTCCCCTTAGTTCCAGTGCCGGTGTGGTGACCTGGTGGCTTACTTCCCCTTCACCTGTCTCTGGTTGGTGGGTCCCCATGGCTTGAAGCATCTGGGGGTCCCCTCCTGGTTGTCTTTCAGTCTTAGTCCATACAGCAGGCAGTTTGAACCCCTGTTGGGTCCGTTCT